>NC_045599.1:148816-448816 GCF_009762305.2 Zalophus californianus
CAGAAACTTTGGAAAATAGTTGAAAGCGATCAATTCAAGTCAATTTGTTGGGATGAGAAGGGAACTTCTATAGTGATTGATGAGAAACTCTTCAAGAAAGAAGTTTTGGAGAGAAAGGTTCCTTTCAGAATATTAGAAACTGGAAGTATGAAGAGTTTAGTTCGCCAGCTTAATCTTTATGGATTTAGTAAAATGCGACAGATTTCAAAGATCTGCTTCTCTGGCTGACTTTCTGGCAGAGGAAAAAGAAGTTTCTGTTTTAAGCAAGGTATTCAAAAATGTTATGACTTATATACAGAATATATAAGATTTTACCTTGTATAGCAGTAAGTAGGTTCCTATGTATAGGCTAAAGTCAGATTTTTAATATTTTTCAAAAATTGAGGCCAGCTTAGGCATGTCACATTCAGGGTTATAAGTAATTTTGGTAGTATCTTTGACCCTTACCAATGAACTTCAATTTAAATAAGGTCCTGAAGCCAATTAAAGTGCTATTCACTGTTATTTGTAAATATATAACCCATTTTCAGGAATCGTATTTAAACGTTTGTTTCCAGTAAGTAAACTTTTAAAAATACTAATATACTAAATATATTATTTGATGACTTTTTGTGATGAAACTAAAGTCAGATTTTATAGGTTATCTTCTCATCTTATTTGGAAATGTCACTTAGTAATGTTCTCCTTTGGTTTCAGTTACAGTACTATCATAATCCATATTTTAAACGAGGCTGCCCCCATCTTTTAGTAAGAATGAAAAGAAGAGTTGGGATTAAAAATTCTTCTACAGTTTCATTAGTTCAGGATTTCAACAAGAAACCCTGCAGAGCAGGGGATAATGTGGAAAGTCCTAATTCTGGTTTTGTTGCTGAAAGTAGTGGAGAAAGGCGATGTTCAAACGCCACCAATGTAAATGTGCCTCTAATAAGGAAGCCTTCTCCCAGCCAGAGAATTGCTACTACAACGGCCCCTATGAGAAGTGATTCTCCTGCATCAGCAATGTCAGTTGGACCATCAGAACAAATTGGAATGGAGCCACATGCTATTTTAAAGCAAGTGACCGCTTTTCACATGCACTCACATAGCAGCTACACTCAAGCAAATGGCCACATTGTGAACTTTGTTACAACTACAGCTTCTCCATCTCAGTACCGTATCATATCTCCCTTACAGAGCAGTTATTTGGGAATGATGGTGGAGCCTTCCACTTTTCCAACTAGATATGCTGATTTGTCAGCCAGTGAGGCTCGTTTTTCTAACCTGCAACCGGCCGGCAACCCATGGTGCACAATGCCAATGATAGGTGATACTTCTGCTGCCTCACTTTCAAGGTCAACTCATCAAGCGTCTCCATCGTTTGCACCTCATCCTAATTACAACTGATATGCCAAAGGACTGTCATTATGCAAGATAACAAAGGTTTTCATTTGTTAGCAATTGACCACATATTGGCAATTCTCTTACTTGAACAATAAAATTACATGTTCATCTTTATGGTTTCATTATGTTTATATTTTGAAATAGTTCAGGGTAAAAATCTTGATTTTATTTATTGTATTTTTTTGTGATTTGGCAAGAACAGTTGACATACATCCTAAATACATTATATGTATTTAGAAAAGAATGGGAGCAAAGGAAAAGAAGCATTTGGAGTTAAGTAATTTCTGAAATAGTCCAGGATGAATAAAATGAGGGCATAAATTACAATGATGTGGAAGGGGGCGCCCGGGTGGTTCAGTTGTTAAATGTCTGCTTTCGGCTCAGGTTATGATCCCAGGGTCCTGGGATCGAGCCTTGCGTCCATTGCAGACTTGTGTCCAGAAGCAGACTCCCTCTCCCTTTGCCACTCCCCACACTTGTATGTGCTCTGCAATAAATAAAATCTCAAAAAAAATTGATGTGGAAGAGATATATGTCAATGAAATCTAGAAAAGACAAATACATAGTATTCACTTTATTATTTTCTCAATTACATTATATTCTCCCAGTTATTTAGAAGAGTCCTTGGATTTTAGTTGGCAAAGATTCTCTTCATTAAAAAATACATTCATAATGGAAAGTGTAACACTCTCACCAGTTCAGCAACTATTATGTCATCACATGCTGCAGTCGTGGCCTGCATGTCTCAGAATGTTGTGTAATTTTACAGGTGGTTTTATCAAAGGCCTGTTTTGCCCTAGTGATCTCAAAACATTCGATTTGTGCCTTCATCTCCTCCCCTAATTAGCCCACGTTTGATATTTTTTAATGGATACATTTATGTTGCCTTCTGATTCCATCCACAGCCTATTTCAGGCTTAATTCCTTATGCCATTTTTAATGCCTTTTAAATTCTGAGCCCTGAAATTCAGCATAGTTAACAAGTCTTTAAAGACACCTGTTTACCTGAGCAGGTTCATAGGTTTCTATTCCATTATCCCTTTTGAGTTACATTCAAACTCTTTTTAGCCATGCCAATTCTCATCATACAACTCTTAGGTAGAACCCCTTTACTTTGTCTTGGACATCAGCACAGATTGAGCACAGTTACTGTCCAATATATTATGTATATATGAATGATAATTGAACATTGGTTTAAGCCAATCAAAATCTGCTTTTTGTTACTGAACATCCCATGTCTTTTACTATTATCATAATTGGTCTTACTCTTCACTGGAAGTTTTCATTCAAGAGTAGCTCACAGTTATGTACACTACAGATAATGAATTTGACTTAAGAAAACTAGCAGCACTAATTATCAGTGCAGGCACTAATTTTTAGTTTCCAGTTCTTTGGCCATTATGCAAACTTGGATATTCTGGTTAACGCCACTATAAAGGCTTTTTTCCGTTCTGTTTCATCGAATTATAGGATTATTTCTCTGCCTGTCACAATATCTTCTCCATCTTCTGCTTTGACAACTCATTCCCTGAGAGAATTTGCTACATACTTACTAGCTCTGTGTCTATGGCAGTCTCCCAAGTAGTGTGCAGTACAATGACAAAATTCATTCCTTTGGCCTCTGAGATAGCTGGAATCGGGGTGAAATACAGACCTGAAAAATCCATTCCCGTCATCCTACTGCATCACCACATATACTTTTTGCTTTTGTTTCACTAACTTTTGGAGATGTATCTTGATAGAAGTTGCAGTGGGCAATGTCAAAGAGGTTATTGCCTATGATCTCCTCTAGGGGTCCTCCCTGCCTCTCGGACGCGAATGTTTGTTTCATTCCCCAGATTAGGGAAGTTCTCAGCTACGATTTGCTCAAATACATCTTCTAGTCCTCTCTCTCTCTCCACTCCCTCCGAGATTCCAATTATTCTGACATTGGAATGCTTCATGGTGTGACTTATTTCTCTGATTCTATTTTCATGGATTCTGAGTTGTTTTTCCCTGGCCTCCTCTTTTCCCTTTTTATCTATTATATTGTCTTCCAGGTCGCTTATTCATTCTTCTGCCTCACTTACCCTAGCAGTTAGATTATCTAGATTGGATTGGATCTCACTGATAGCATTCTTAAGTTCTGCCAATTCAGCTTTCATTTCTGCCCTTAGAGACTCTATGTTGCCATTAATTGATTTCTCCATTCTAGCCGTTGTCTTCACAATTGCTACCATGAATTCCATCTCCGACATTTGGTTATATCTGCATCCATTTGTAAATCTGCACCATAAGTCATAATCTCTGAGTCTTTTCTGTTTGAGGGTTCCTCCTCCTAGTCATTCTATTGATGGGTGTTTGAGGGAAAGAAAAGAGTCCAAACTATTGACCAGAACCCAGTCAAGATGCACCTGTTTTCTTGGGACCTTAGGGTTGCTGGCCTGTTGTTTTCCCAGCCTGTCTTCCGGGGGAAGAGCCTGCCACGCTGTTACTCATGCAACCCAGTTTGGGCAGAGTTTCCTTCTCCCCTGTGGCGGGGGATGGGCTCAGCGAGAATCAGTTTTGGGGGCTTTTGTTCTCTGGCGGATTTTCCTGGAGGCTTTCTGCGTCTCTTCTGCAAGTCAGAGCAGAAGAGACCCTTTCCAACCCTCTGTATCAGGACAGAGACCGCAGTCTGTTCTTCAGTGAGCTCTCCAGGCCACACCATCTCTGTTTCTGTCCCTGCTGCTATAAATTGCAGCGTCCTGGGTGGTGCGCCCCTCTGCAGTGCCCCCAGTTCTGCCTCCATGTCGGAGCATGTCTCTGTCCTTTGTGCTTCTAAAACCGCCAGCCCTCCCAGTTGCCACGGGAGACCCCGCCGCTCTGAGTTTCCGCTGGTGGCTGCCCTAAAGTACTTTCCTCAATGCTACTGGTCTGTGAGTCTCTGCCCAGTCCCCAGCACATGAGGCTGTCGCTCACCAGAGGTGTAGGATCCAAATGGCCAGGCACCTTCCCGCTGCCATTTATCCTCTGATATCTGCCCACGGAATCAGGGCTCCCCGCTTAGTACCTCAACACCAACGGCCTGCGATGTTCTGTTCTTAGAGACCCAGAACTTCTTACATCTCAGGTTGGCTTCGTGGGTGCTCACAATGGTCTGGTAGATATCCAGCTCAATTCCGGGGACCAGTTGAAATAGGGTCCCCTACTCCTCCGGCATTTTTCCTCTCCTATCAAGTGCTGACTCTTGATCTCAACTCAGGTCTTGATCTCAAGGTCCTGAGTTCAAGCCCTAGAGTGAATCTCTTATAGAAAGCATGAAAATGGATGATGGTTTTTCCATTATTACAAATAGTGTCTTTACTTAAATAGTCTAATTCATGTATATTTATTTTATTTTATTTATTTAGTTAGTTAGTTTTTAATGTTCTTTTTATTAACTCAAACCCAAGCACCAGCCAGAGAGTGTATATCTTCTCTCCATATAGTCACACACATTAATTATTATATTAATTTCATCTTTTGAAGGAATATCTCCGCAGGGTCTACTCCAGAGACCTCTAAGGTGCTATATTTTTAATGGCCACTCTTGGACTTGGTATAGAAATATGATCTTGAGGTCTCTATCATTACCTTGGGGATTGCTTTTGCCTGTGAACTCACTTCTGTTTTCCAGTTCCTGATTTGATGTCTTCCTCCTTCCTTCTCCAAAACTGCTTTGTATTGATGAGCATTCTTCAGTAGCTTCCCAGAAAAGGGTGCACGAGTGGTAATTTTTTTGAAACTTTGAATGAACATATCTTTGTTCTGTTGATGGTTTGGCTGGTTATAAGATTCCAAATATTTTGAAATTTATTAATGATGTGGCTTTGGATAGACATTTTTTCACCTCTAGTTGGGGTACTGCTTGGAACCTTTCAATCTGAAAACTTACATTCTGGGACATTAAAAAATATATACTTTGATGATTTCCTTCTCTTTATTTTCTCTGTATTTTTTCTAGAACTTTTAGCATTATGTTGAAATTTCTGGATTGGTACTCTAAATTTCTAATCTCTTGTCTCTCTTTGTGTTTTTGCTTTACGTCCTGGGAGTTTTTCTTAATTTATTCTTCCAAATTTTCTGTCTAGTTTTTCCACTTTTGACCATGCTTTTAATTTCCAAAAGCTGTTTTTATTTTTTGAATGATTCTTATATACCACAACTTCTTTATCCATTTATCTGTTGATGGACACTTCGGTTGTTTCAACATCTTGGCTATTGTAAATAAATGATACTGCTGTGAACATCTCTTTGACATAGGGTTTTACTTTCCTTTGGATATATTCACAGAAGTGGAATTCCTGCATCATATGGTAGTTCTATTTTTATATTTTTGAGGAACCTCTATATTGTTTTCCATAGTAGCTTCACAAATTTACATTCCCATCAACATTCCACAGGGTTCTATTTTCTACACTTTCTCTGCAGCACTTAAGTCTTGTTTTTTGATGATGGCCAATTTAGTAGATATGAGGTGATGTCTTGTTCTGGGTTTGAATGACATTTCCCTTATCATTAGTGATGTAGAGCACCTTAACATGTACCTGTTGGTTATCTGTATATCTTCTTTTTTTTCTTCAATTTTTTATTGTTATGTTAAACACCATACATTACATCAAGTTCTTAATGTAGTGTTCCATGATTCATTGTTTGTGCATAACACCCAGTGCTATACGCAGAACAGGCACTCTTCAATACCCATCACCAGGCTAGCCATCCCCCAACGCCCCTCCCAACTAGAACCCCCAGTTTGTTTTTCAGAGTCCGTCTTCTCTCATGGTTCGTATGCCCTCCGATTCACCCCCTTCATTCTTTCCCTCCTACTATCTTTTTTTTAAATTTTTTATTGTTATATTAATCAACATACATTACATCATTAGTTTGGATGTAGTGTTCCATGATTCATTGTTTGTGCATAACACCCAGTGCTCCACGCAGAATGTGCCCTCTTTAATACCCATCACCAGGCTGACCCATCCCCCCACCGCCCTCCCCTCTAGAACCCTCAGTTTGTTTTTCAGAGTCCATCGTCTCTCATGGTTCGTCTCCCCCTCCAGTTCGCCCCCTTCATTCTTTCCCTCCTGCTATCTCCTTCTTTTTTTTTTCTTAACATATATTGCATTATTTGTTTCAGAAGTACAGGTCTGTGATTCAACAGTCTTGCGCAATTCACAGCGTTCACCATAGCACATACCCTCCCCAATGTCCATCACCCAGCCACCCCATCCCTCCCACCCCAACCCCCCTCCAGCAACCCTCAGTTTGTTTCCTGAGATTAAGAATTCCTCATATCAGTGAGGTCATATGATACATGTCTTTCTCTGATTGACTTATTTCACTCAGCATAACACCCTCCAGTTCCATCCATGTCGCTGCAAATGGCAAGATCTCATTCCTTTTGATGGCTGCATAATATTCCATTGTGTATATATACCACCTCTTCTTTATCCATTCATCTGTCGATGGACATCTTGGCTCTTTCCACAGTTTGGCTATTGTGGACATTGCTGCTATAAACATTGGGGTGCACATACCCCTTCGGATCCCTACATTTGTATCTTTGGGGTAAATACCAGTAGGGCAATTGCTGGATTGTATGGTAGCTCTATTTTCAACTTTTTGAGGAACCTTCATACTGTTTTCCAGAGTGACTGCACCAGCTTGTATTCCCACCAACAGTGTAGGAGGGTTCCCCTTTCTCCACAACCCGCCACCATCTGTCGTTTCCTGACTTCTTAATTTTAGCCATTCTGACGGCTGTGAGGTGGTATCTCATTGAGGTTTTGATTTGGATTTCCCTGATGCCAAGCGATGTTGAGCACTTTTTCATGTGTCTGTTGTCCATTTGGATGTCTTCTTTGGAAAAATGTCTGTTCATGTCTTCTGCCCATTTCTTGATTGGATTATTTGTTCTTTGGGTGTTGAGTTGCATGATCTTGAGGTCTCTATCATTACCTTGGGGATTGCTTTTGCCTATGAACTCACTTCTGGTTTCCAGTTCCTGATTTGATGTCTTCCTCCTTCCTTCTCCAAAACTGCTTTGTATTGTTGAGCTTAGGTCTCTAGGTGTTTAGCTTTAGGTCTTTCAACCATTTGGAGTCTATTTTTGTGTGTGGTGTAAGGAATTGGTCCAGTTTCATTCTTCTGCATGTGGCTGTCCAATTTTCCCAACACCATTTGTGGAAGAGACTGTCTTTTTTCCACTGGGCATTCTTTCCTGCTTTGTCAAAGATAAGTTGACCATAGAGTTGAGGGTCCATTTCTGGGCTCTATATGCTGTTCCTTTGAACTATGTGTCTGTTTTTGTGTCAGTACCATACTGTCTTGATGATGACAGCTTTGTAATGGAGCTGGAAGTCCGGAAGTGTGATGCCGCCAGCTTGCTTTGCTTTTTCAACATTCCTCTGCCTATTCGGGGTCTCTTCTGGTTCCATACAAATTTTAGGATTATTTGTTCCATTTCTTTGAAAAAAGTGGATGATATTTTAATGGGGATTGCATTGAATGTGTAGATTGCTCTAGGTAGCATTGACATCTTCACAATGTTCTTCCAATCCATCAGCTTGGAACGTTTTTCTATTTCTTTGTGTCTTCCTCAATTTCTTTCATGAGAATTTTATAGTTTTCTGAGTACAGATCCTTTGCCTCTTTGGTTAAATTTATTCCTAGGTATCTTATGATTTTGGGTGCAATTGTAAATGGGCTCAACTCCTTCATTTGTCTCTCTTCTGTCTTGTTGGTGTATAGGAATGCCACTGATTTCTGTGCATTGATTTTATATCCTGCCACTTTACTGAATTCCTGTATGCATTCTAGCAGTTTTGGGGTGGAGTCTTTTAGGCTTTCCACATACAGTATCATATCATCTACAAAGAGTGAGAGTTTGACTTCCTCTTTGCCGATTTGGATGCCTTGGCTTTCTTTTTGTTGTCTGATTGCTGTGGCTAGGACTTCTAATACTATGTTGAATAGCAGTGGTGAGAGTGGACATCCCTGCCGCGTTCTTGACCTTAGGGGGAAAGCTCTCAGCTTTTCCCCATTGAGAATGATATTGGCTGTAGGGTTTTCACAGATGGCTTTTATGATATTGAGGTATGTACCCTCTATCCTTATACTCAGAAGAGTTTTGATCAAGAAAGGATGCTGTAGGGGGCAGAGCAAGATGGCGGAGGAGTAGGAGACCTGGATTTCGTCTGGGCTCAGGAATTCAGCTGAATAGGGATCAAATCATTCTGAACATCTACGAACTCAACAGGAGATCGAAGATAAGAGTAACAACACTCTGAACAGAAAAGCGACCACTTTCTGTAAGGTGGGATGGGCGGAGAAGTGAATCCGTGGCGATATTCGGGAGGATAGACGGCGGGGGAGGGGGCCTCCGTCGGCCGCTTCTGGCAAGTGATTGAGCCGCGGAGCACAAAATCGGAACTCTTAGAAGTCGGCTCCACTGAGGGATGTCGCTCCAGTGACTAAGCAGGGGGTGGAACCCTCACAGGACAGTGTGGTCTCAGGACCCTCGGGGTCACAGAAAGACCGGGGGTGCCTGAGTGCGGCAGAGCTCCCAGGTATCGGAGCAGGGAAGCCGGCTGCAGAGACGGAGCCGAGGCGCGGGCTCGCAACTCGGGATTGCCATAAACTGTGATCCGCGGCCCAGTCGGACCACTGCTCCTCCAGCAGGGACCCAACAAGCGGCAGAGCCGGGGAGACTCCCCTTCCTCCCCTGGGAGGAGCGGTGCGGAAGCGCACCGCAGGGATCTGCTGGGTTTGGAGACTTCACACGGGGTCGGGTGCCAGAGATAGCAACGCTTGATCCCAGGCCAGGTGAGCACGGAGAGCGACCAGAGACCGGGGAGACGGGAGTGACTGCTTTTCTTTGGGGGGCACACTGAGGAGCGGGGCCCAGAGTTCTCAGCTCCTAGGGGCGGAGATTGGGAGGCCACCATTTTCACTCTGGTCCTCCAAAGCTGTACCGAGAGCTTGCAGGGAACAAAAGCTCCTGAGAGCAAACCGGAGCAGCGTGCTTAGCCCGGACTCACAAGGGCGGGGCAATTCCGCCTCCGGCAAAGACATTTGGAAACCACGGCAACAGGCCCCTCCCCCAGAAGATCAGCACGAACAGCCAGCAAGCCAAGACCAAGTTTACCGATCAAGGAGAACGGGAGAACTCCAGCGCTAGGGGAATACTGCACATAGAATTCACGGCTTTGTTACCATAATTCATTAGTTTTTCAAAGTTAATTTTTAACTGTTTTTTTTAATTTTTCTTTTTCCCTTTTTCAAACAACATCTTATCAATCCCTTTTTAAAAAAAAATATTTTTTATTTTTCATTTTTAGAGTCATATTTTTATCCCTTCATAGTAGTTACCCTTATCTTTGGCATATATATATAAGTTGTTCTCTCTTTAAAATTTTGAGATACAATTTCTTCTAACAGATCAAAATATACCCTAAATCTCTAGTGTATGGCTTGGTTCTACTCTCCTGCCTGATCACATTCTCTCCCATTTTTTTTCTTCTTTTTCTTTTTAAATCTTCTTTTCTTTTAAAAAACAACTTCTTATCTTATCAATTCCTTTTATAAAATCTTTTATAATTTTCATCTTTACACTCATCTGCCCTTTCTTCATTGTATCAACCCTTATTTTGTACATATATAAGTCTTTCTTCCTTTAAAATTTTAGCAGGCACTTTCTTCTAACAGACCAAAATATGCCCAAAAGCTAGTGTGTGGCACTGATCTATGCACTAGCCTAATCATATTTGATCATATTCTGTTTTATTTTGTTTTGTTCTGTTTTTATCTTTTTCTTTTTCCTTTTTTTTTTTTCTCTCTTCTTTCTTTCCCTTTCTTGTCCCCTGGTTTCAGGTCTTTTCTGATTTGTATAGAGTATATTTGCTGGAGACGTTGTTAACCTGTTAGCATTCTGTTCTCTCATTCATCTGTTCTCCTCTGGACAAAATGACAAAACGAAAAAAATCACCTCAACAAAAAGAACAAGAGGTAGTACCGTCTGCCAGGGACCTACTCAATACTGACATTAGTACGATGTCGGACCTAGAGTTCAGAATCATGACTTTAAAGATACTAGCTGGGCTGGAAAAAAGTGTGGAAGTTATTAGAGAAACACTTTCTAGAGAAATAAAAGAACTAAAATCTAACCAAGTCGAAATCAAAAAGGCTATTAATGAGGTGCAATCAAAAATGGGGGCACTAACTGCTAGGATAAATGAGGCAGAAGAAAGAATCAGCGATATAGAAGACCAAATGATGGAAAATAAAGAGGCTGAGAAAAAGAGAGAGAAACAACTACAGGATCACGAGGGCAGAATTCGAGAGATAAGCAACATGAGAAGACGAAACAACATTAGAATAATTGGGATCCCAGAAGAAGAAGAAAGAGAGAGAGGGGCAGAAGGTATATTGGAGCAAATAATAGCAGAGGACTTACCTAATGTGGGGAAGGAAACAGGCATCAAAATCCAGGAGGCACAGAGAACGCCTCTCAAAATCAATAAAAATAGGTCAACAACCCAACATCTAATAGTAAAACTTACGAGTCTCAGAGACAAAGAGAAAATCCTGAAAGAGGATTGGGAGAAGAGATATGTAATGTACAATGGTAGAAACATTAGATTGGCAACAGACCTATCCACAGAGACCTGGCAGGCCAGAAAGGACTGGCATTATATATTCAGAGCACTAAACGAGAAAAATATGCATCCAAGAATACTATATCCAGCTAGGCTGTCATTGAAAACAGAAGGAGAGATAAAAAGCTTCCAGGACAAACAAAAACTAAAGGAATTTGCAAACACAAAACCAGCCCTACAAGAAATATTGAAAGAGGTCCTCTAAGCAAAAAGAGAGCCTAAAAGCAGCATAGATCAGAAAGGAACACAGACAATATACAGTAACAGTCACCTTACAGGCAACACAATGGCACTAAATGCATACCTTTCAATAGGTACCCTGAATGTAAATGGGGTCAATGCCCCAATAAAAAGACACAGGCTATCAGATTGGATTAAAAAACAAGACCCATCAATATGCTGTCTGCAAGAGACTCATTTTAGACCCAAAGAAACCCCCAGATTGAAAGTGAGGGGGTGGAAAACCATTTACCATGCTAATGGACACCAAAAGAAAGCTGGGGTGACAATCCTTATATCAGACAAATTAGATTTTAAAACAAAGACTGTATTAAGAGATGAAGAAGGACACTATATCCTACTTTAAAGGGTCTATCCAACAAGAAGATCTAACAATTGTAAATATCTATGCCCCGAACATGGGAGCAGCCAATTATATAAGGCAATTAATAACAAAAGCAAAGAAACACATTGACAACAATACAATAATAGTGGGGGACTTTAACACCCCCCTCACTGAAATGGACAGATCATCTAAGCAAAAGATCAACAAGGAAATAAAGACTTTAAATGAAACACTGGACCAAATGGACTTCACAGACATATTCAGAACATTCCATCCCAAAGCAGTGGAATACACATTCTTCTCTAGTACCCAAGGAACATTCTCCAGAATTGATCACATCCTAGGTCACAAATCAGGTCTCAACCGGTACCAAAAGATTGGGATCATTCCCTGCATATTTTCAGGCACAATGCTTTGAAACTAGAACTCAATCACAACACAAAAGTCGGAAAGAACTCAAATACATGGAGGCTAAAGAGCATCCTATTAAAGAATGAACGGGTCAACCAGGAAATTAAAGAAGAATTAAAAAAAATCATGGAAACCAATGAAAATGAAAACACAACTGTTCAAAATCTTTGGGATGCAGGAAAGGCAGTCCTGAGAGGAAAGTATATAGCAATACAAGCCTTTCTCAAGAAACAAGAAAGGTCTCAAATACACAACCTAACCGTACACCTAAAGGAGCTGGAGAAAGAACACCAAATAAAGCCTAAACCCAGCAGGAGAAGAGAAATAATAAAGATCAGAGCAGAAATCAATGAACTAGAAACCAAAAGAACCGTAGAACAGATCAACGAAACTAGGAGCTGGTTCTTTGAAAGAATTAACAAGATTGATAACCCCCTGGCCAGACTGATCAAAAAGAAAAGAGAAAGGACCCAAATCAACAAAGTCATGAATGAAAGAGGAGAGATCACAACCAACACCAAAGACATACAAACAATTATAAGAACATATTATGAGCAACTCTATGCCAGCAAATTAGATAACCTGGACGAAATGGGTGCATTCCTAGAGATGTATGAACTACCAAAATTGAACCAGGAAGACATAGAAAACCTGAACAGACCTATAACCACTAAGGAAATTGAAGCAGTCATCAAAAATCTCCCAACAAACAAAAGCCCAGGGCCAGATGGCTTCCCAGGGGAATTCTATCAGACATTTAAAGAAGAATTAATACCTATTCTCCTGAAACTGTTCCCAAAAATAGAAAAGGAAGGAAAACTTCCAAACTCATTTTAGGAGGCCACCATTACCTTGATCCCAAAACCAGACAAAGACCCCATCAAAAAGGAGAATTACAGACCAATATCCTTGATGAACATGGATGCAAAAATTCTCACCAAAATACTAGCCAATAGGATCCAACAGTACATTAAAAGGATTATTCACTATGACCAAGTGGGATTTATCCCTGGGCTGCAAGGCTGGTTCAACATCCGCAAATCCATCAACGTGATACAATACATTAACAAAAGAAAGAACAAGAATCATATGATCCTCTCAATAGATGCAGAAAAGGCATTTGACAAAGTACAGCATCCTTTCGTGATCAAAACTCTTCAGAGTATAGGGATAGAGGGTACATACCTCAATATCATAAAAGCCATCTATGAAAAACCTACAGCGAATATCATTCTCAATGGGGAAAGACTGAGAGCTTTTCCCCTAAGGTCAGGAACGCAGCAGGGATGTCTACTATCACCACTGCTATTCAACATAGTATTAGAAGTCCTAGCCACAGCAATCAGACAACAAAAAGAAATCAAAGGCATCCAAATCGGCAAAGAGGAAGTCAAACTCTCACTCTTTGCAGATGATATGATACTGTATGTGGAAAACCCAAAAGACTCCACCCCAAAACTGCTAGAACGCATACAGGAATTCAGTCAAGTAGCAGGATATAAAATCAATGCACAGAAATCAGTGGCATTCCTATACACCAACAACAAGATAGAAGAGAGACAAATCAAGGAGTTGAGCCCATATACAATTGCACCCAAAATCATAAGATACCTAGGAATAAATTTAACCAAAGAGGCAAAGGATCTGTACTCAGAAAACTATAAAATACTCATGAAAGAAATTGAAGAAGACACAAAGAAATGGAAAAACGTTCCATGCTCATGGATAGGAAGAACAAACATTGTGAAGATGTCAGTGCGACCTAGAGCAATCTACACATTCAATGCAATCCCCATCAAAATACCATCCACCTTTTTCAAAGAAATGGAACAAATAATCCTAAAATTTGTATGGAACCAGAAGAGACCCTGAATAGCCAGAGGAATAATGAAAAAGAAAAGCAAAGCTGGCGGCATCACAATTCCAGACTTCCAGCTCTATTACAAAGCTGTCATCATCAAGACAGTATGGTACTGGCACAAAAACAGACACATAGATCAATGGATCAGAATAGAGAGCCCAGGAATGGACCCTCAACTCTATGGTCAACTCAAATTTGACAAAACAGGAAAGAATGTCCAATGGAAAAAAGACATCTCTTCAACAAATGGTGTTGGGAAAATTGGACAGCCACATGCAGAAGAATGAAACTGGACCATTTCCTTACACCACACACACAAATAGACTCCAAATGGTTGAAAGACCTAAACGTGAGACAGGAGTCCATCAAAATCCTAAAGGAGAACACAGACAGCAACCTCTTCGACCTCAGCCGCAGCAACTTCTTCCTAGAAACATCGCCAAAGGCAAGGGAAGCCAGAGCAAAAATGAACTATTGGGATTTCATCAAGATAAAAAGCTTTTACACAGCAAAAGAAACAGTCCACAAAACCAAAAGACAACCGACAGAATGGGAGAAAATATTTGCAAATGACATATCAGATAAAGGGCTAGTATCCAAAATCTATAAAGAACTTATCAAACTCAACACCCAAAGAACAAATAATCAGTCAAGAAATGGGCAGAAGACATGAACAGACATTTTTCCAAAGAAGACATCCAAATGGACAACAGACACATGAAAAAGTGTTCAACATCGCTTGGCATCAGGGAAACCCAAATCAAAACCTCAATGAGATACCACCTCACACCCGTCAGAATGGCTAAAATTAACAAGTCAGGAAATGATAGATGTTGGCGGGGATGCGGAGAAAGGGGAACCAACCTACACTGTTGGTGGGAATGCAAGCTGGTGCAACCCCTCTGGAAAACAGTATGGAGTTTCCTCAAACAGTTGAAAATAGAGCTACCATTCGATCCAGCAATTGCACTACTGGGTATTTACCACAAAGATACAAATGTAGGGATCCAAAGGGGTACGTGCACCCCAATGTTTATAGCAGCAATGTTCACAATAGCCAAACTGTGGAAAGAGCCCAGATGTCCATCGACAGATGAATGGATAAAGAAGATGTGGTATATATACACAACGGAATATTATGCAGCCATCAAAAGGAATGAGGTATTGCCATTTGCAACGACGTGGGTGGAACTGGAGGGTGTTATGCTGAGTGAAATAAGTCAATCAGAGAAAGACATGTATCATATGACCTCACTGATATGAGGCATTCTTAATCTCAGGAAACAAACTGAGGGTTGCTGGAGTGGTGGGGTGTGGGTGGGATGGGGTGGCTGGGTGATAGACATTGGTGAGGGTATGTGCTATGGTGAGCACTGTGAATTTTACAAGACTGATGAATCATGGATCTGTACTTCTGAAACAAATAATTCAATATATGTTAAGAAAAAAAAGAAGATAGCAGGAGGGGAAGAATGAAGGGGAGTCAGTCGGAGGGGGAGAATATGCATTAGAGACGATGGACTCTGAAAAACAAACTGAGGGTTCTAGAGGGGAGGAGGGTAGGGGGATGGGTCAGCCTGGTGATGGGTATTAAAGAGGGCACATTCTGCATGGAGCACTGGGTGTTATGCACAAACAATGAATCATGGAACACTACATCAAAAACTAATGATGTAATGTATGGTGATTAACATAACAATAAAAAAGTATTAAAAAAAAGAAAGGATGGTGTACTTTGTCAAATGCTTTTTCTGCATCTATGGAGAGGATCATATGATTCTTGTTCTTTCTTTTGTTAATGTATTGTATCACGTTGATGGATTTGCAGATGTTGAACCAACCTTGCAGCACAGGGATAAATCCCACTTGGTCGTGGTGAATAATCCTTTTAATGTACTGTTGGATCCTATTGGCTAGTATTTTGGTGAGAATTTTTGCATCCATGTTCATCAAGGATATTGGTCTGTTATTCTCCTTTTTGATGGGATCTTTGTCTGGTGTTGGGATCAAGGTAATGGTGGCCTCCTAAAATGAGTTTGGAAGTTTTCCTTCCATTTCTATTTTTGGGAACAGTTTCAGGAGAATAGGTATTAATTCTTCTTGAAATGTGTGGTAGAATTCCCCTGGGAAGCCATCTGGCCCTGGGCTTTTGTTTGTTGGGAGATTTTTGATGACTGCTTCAATTTCCTTAGTGGTTATAGGTCTGTTCAGGTTTTCTATGTCTTCCTGGTTCAATTTTGGTAGTTCATACATCTCTAGGAATGCACCCATTTCGTCCAGGTTATCTAATTTGCTGGCATAGAGTTGCTCATAATATGTTCTTATAATTGTTTGTATGTCTTTGGTGTTGGTTTTGTTCTCTCCTCTTTCATTCATGACTTTGTTGATTTGGGTCATTTCTCTTTTCTTTTTGATAAGTCTGGCCAGGGGGTTATCAATCTTGTTAATTCTTTCAAAGAACCAGCTCCTAGTTTCGTTGATCTGTTCTACTGTTCTTTTGGTTTCTAGTTCATTGATTTCTGCTCTGATCTTTATTATTTCTCTTCTCCTGCTGGGTTTAGGCTTTATTTGGTGTTCTTTCTCCAGCTCCTTTAGGTGTACGGTTAGGTTGTGTATTTGAGACTTTTCTTGTTTCTTGAGAAAGGCTTGTATTGCTATATGCTTTCCTCTCAGGACTGCCTTTGCTGCATCCCAAAGATTTTGAACAGTTGTGTTTTCATTTTCATTTTTTCCATCATTTTTTAAATTCTTCTTTGATTTCCTGGTTGACCCATTCATTCTTTAGTAGGATGCTCTTTAGCCTCCATGTATTTGAGTTCTTTCCGACTTTTGTGTTGTGATTGAGTTCTAGTTTCAAAGCATTGTGCCTGAAAATATGCAGGGAATAATCCTAATCTTGTGGTACCGGTTGAGACCTGATTTGTGACCTAGGATGTGATCTATTCTGGAGAATGTTCCTTGGGCACTAGAGAAGAATGTGTATTCTGTTGCTTTGGGATGGAAAGTTCTGAATATGTCTGTGAAGTCCATTTGGTCCAGTGTTTCATTTAAAGTCTTTATTTCCTTGCTTAGATGATGTGTCCATTTCAGTCAGAGGGGTGTTAAAGTCCCCCACTGTTATTGTATTATTGTCAATGGTTTCTTTGCTTTTGTTATTAATTGCCTTATATAATTGGCTGCTCCCATGTTCGGGGCATAGATATTTACAATTGTTAGATCTTCTTGTTGGATAGACCCTTTAAGTAGGATATAGTGTCCTTCTTCGTCTCTTATTACAGTCTTTGTTTTAAAATCTAATTTGTCTGATATAAGGATTGCCACCCAGCTTTCTTTTGGTGTCCATTAGCATGGTAAATGGTTTTCCACCCCCTCACTTTCAATCTGGGGGTGTCTTTGGGTCTTAAATGAGTCTCTTGCAGACAGCATATCGATGGGTCTTGTTTCTTTTAGAACATCTGATACCCTGTGTCCTTTGATTGGGGGATTTAGCCCATTTACATTTAGGGTAACTATTGAAAGATAGGAATTTAATGCCATTGTGTTGCCTGTAAGGTGAGTGTTACTGTATATTGTCTGTGTTCCTTTCTGGTCTATGTTACTTTTAGGTTCTCTCTTTGCTTAGAGGACCCCTTTCAGTATTTCTTGTAGGGCTGGTTTCGTGTTTGCAAATTCCTTTAGTTTTTGTTTGTCCTGGAAGCTTTTTATCTCTCCTTCTATTTTCAGTGACAGCCTAGCTGGATATAGTATTCCTGGCTGCATATTTTTTCGTTTAGTGCTCTGAAGATATAATGCCAGTCCTTTCTGGCCTGCCAGGTCTCTGTGGCTAGGTCTGTTGCCAGTCTAATGTTACTACCATTGTAGGTTACAGATCTCTTGTCCCAAGCCGCTTTCAGGATTTTCTCTTTGTCTCTGAGACTCGTAAGTTTTACTATTAGATGTCGGGGTGTTGACATATTTTTACTGATTTTGAGGGGGGTTTTCTGTCCCTCCTGGATTTTGATGCCTGTTTCCTTCCCCAAATTAAGGAAGTTCTCTGCTATAATTTGCTCCAATATACCTTCTGCCCCTCTCTCTCTTTCTTCTTCTTCTGGGATCCCAATTATTCTAATGTTTTTTCGTCTTATGGTATCACTTGTTTTTCGAATTCGGCCCTCGTCATCCAGTGGTTGTTTTATTTCTCTTTTTCTCAGCTTCTTTATTTTCCATCATTTGGTCTTCTAGATCACTAATTCTCTCTTCTGCCTCATTTATCCTAGCAGTTAGAGCCTCAATTTTTTATTGCACCTCATTAATAGCCTTTTTGATTTCGACTTGGTTAGATTTTAGTTCTTTTATTTCTCCAGAAAAGGTTTCTCTAATAACTTCCATGCTTCTTTAAAGTCCAGCTAGTATCTTTAAAATCATCATTCTGAACTCTAGTTCTGACATCTTACTAGTGTCCGTATTGATTAGGTCCCTGGCCATTGGTCCTGCGTCTTGTTCTTTTTTTTTTTTTTTTTGAGATGATTTTTTCCGTGTTGTCATTTTGTCCAGAGGAGAACAGATGAATGAGAGAACAAAATGCTAACAGGGTAACAGCGTCCCCAGATAATATACACTAAACAAATCAAAAAAGACCTGAAACCAGGGGAAAAGAAAGGGAAAGAAAGAAAAAAGAAAAAAAAAGAAAAAGATAAAGATAAAAACAAACAAAAATGAGCAAACAAACAGAATATGATTAAATATGATCAGGCTTGTGCTTAGATCGGTGCCACACACTAGATTTTGGGTGTATTTTGGTCTGTTAGAAGAAAGTACCTCCCAAAATTTTAAAGAAAGAAAAACTTATATATGTACAAAAATAAGGGTTAATACAATGAAGGGATGGAATATGAGTATAAAGATGAAAATTATAAAAGATTATATAAAAGGAATTGATAAGAAGTTGGTTGAAAAAAGAAAGAAGAGGATTAAAAAAAAAAGGGAGAGAATGTGATCAGGCAGGAGACTAGAACAAAGCCATACACTAGAGATTTAGGGTATAATTTGATCTGTTAGAAGAAACTATCCCAAAATTTTAAAGAGAGAACAACTTATATATATATGCCAAAAAATAAGGGTAAGTACTATGAAGGGATAGAATATGACTCTAAAAATGAAAAATAAAAATGTTTTTTTAAAAAAGGTATTTCTAAGATGTTGGTTGAAAAAGGGAAAAAGAAAAATTCAAAAAAAAAGACACTTAAAAAATTAACTTTGAAAGACTAGAGAATCATGGTAAAAAAAAAAGCCATGAATTCTATGTGCAGTATTCCCCTAGCGCTGGAGTTCTCCTGTTCTCATTAATCGGTATACTTGGTCTTGGCTTGCTGGCTGTCCGTGCTGATCTTCTGGGGGAGGGGCCTGTTGCCGTGGTTCCCAAGTGTCTTTGCCGGAGGCGGAATTGCCCCGCCCTTGTCAGTCCAGGCTAAGCAATCTGCTCGTGTTTGCTCTCGGGAGCTTTTGTTCCCTGCAAGCTCTCGGTACAGCTTTGGAGAACCAGAGTGAACATGGCGGCCTCCCAATCTTCACCCCAGAGGAACCGAGTACTTGGGGCCCCTCTCCTCAGTGCGCCCCCAGAGAAAAGCAGTCAATCACTCCCGTCTCCCCGGTCTCCGGCCGCACTCTGTGCTCACCTGGCCTGTGACCCAGCATTTCTATCTCTGGCACCCGACCCCGTGTGGTGTCTCCAAACCCAGCAGATCCCTGTGGTGTGCTCCCGGGCCGCTCCTTCCAGGGGAGGAAGGGGAGTGTCCACAGATCTGCCTCTTGTTGGGTCCCTGCTGGCGGATCAGTGGCCCGACTGTGCCACGGATCACCGTTTATGGCAACCCCAAGCTGAGAGCCCGCTGCTCGGCTCCGTCTCTGCAGCCGGCTTCCCTACTCTGATACTTGGGAGCTCTGCTGTGCTCAGGCACCCCCAGTCTTTCTGTGACCCCGAGGGTCCTCAGACCACACTGTCCCATGAGGGTTCCGCCCCCTGCTTAACCACTGGAGTGACATCCATCAGCGGAGGCGACTTCTAAAAGTTCCGATTTTGTGCTCCGCTACTCTATCACTTGCCAGAAGTGGCCGATGAAGGCCCCCTCCCCCGCCGTCTATCCTCCCGAATATGGCTTCGGATTCGATTCTCCGCGCGTCCTACCTTCCAGAAAATGGTCGCTTTTCTGTTCAGAGAGTTGTTGCTATTCCTTTCTTCGATCTCCTGTTGAGTTTGTAGGTGTTCAGAATGGTTTGATCCCTATCCAGCTGAATTCCTGAGACCAGACGAAATTTAGGTCTCCTACTCCTCTGCCATCTTGCTCCTCCCTCCAGACTTGAATTTCAAGTTTCTGAAACTTCAGTATAAAACAAGCATATTGCTTTCTCTTGTTCAATGAACAAATTCTCAATACAAGGTCCATGATATAACTTACAGAACTTTAACTATAGGGAAAAAAATCTACATTTTTTTAATTTAAATGTTTCATTTTGAAATGATTATAGATTCCCAGGAAGTTGTTCAGGGCAGAAATATCGCACCAACCCTTCACCAAGTTGCCCCTAATGATTACATCTTTCATAATTACAGCACAATATAGAGTAATTCGATAGTGTGTATGTATATTCTATCACGTGTGGAGTTGTGTAACCGCTACCTCCATCAAGATACAAAACTGTTCCTTACACACACACATTCCTTCTTGCTGCTGCTTTATACTCACATCCACCCACCACCACATATCTGTTTTCCATCACTTTAATTTTGTAATTTCAAGACTGTTATATAAATATGATCATATAATTATACAGCATATAATCTTCTGGGATTTGGTTTTTATTGCTGAGCATTCGTCTCTGGATCCATCCAAGCTGTGCATGCATCAATAGCTAAGTCCTTTTTACTCCTAAGATTCCTGATATCAGTGGACCACAGTTTGATTAACATGTGCCTACGGACAGACACTACAGTTGTTTTGCAGTTTTGCTATCACAAACAAAAACCAGTTTTGAATTACTATCAACAACTGTATACAAGTATTTGTGTAAACATAAGTTTTCATTTCTCTGAGACAAATGCCCAGGTCTACAATTGATGGATTGTACGACAAGTGTATATTCAGTGTTTAAAGAAACTGCCAACTGCTTTCCAGAGTGGCTGTACCATTTACGTTCCTACCAGCAGTGTAGGCAATCCAGTTGCTCTGCAACCTCTCCAATATTTAGCATTTTAATAATCTGTTTAAAAATTGTGGTAAATTACAAATAACACAACATCTACCATATTCACTATTTATAAGCATATAACTCAGAGGTGTTAAGTATAATCATGTCGTTGTGCAATGGATCTCCAGAACTTTTCCGTCTTTCAAATCTGAAACTCTATACCCACTAACCAATGACCCCCCCTTCTCCTTTCCCCTAACCTCTGATAACCACCATTCTACTTTCTATCGCTATGAATTTGGCTACTTGAGATACTTCATATAACTGGAATCATATAGTATTTGTCATATTGTGACTGGTTGCTATCACTTGGCTTAATGTCCATTCTGTGTAGCATGTGACAGGGTTGCCTTTTTAAGGCTGAATGATATTCCATTATATGAATATATCACATTCTGTTTATTCTTTCATCCATTGATGGATTTCTTGTGTTTACCTATTGTGAATAATGCCGCTATGAACACGAGTGTGCAAATGTCTCCCCAAGACCTGATTTCAGTTCTTTTGGATTATACCCAGAAGTGAAATTGATAAGTCACATGGTAGTTCTACTTTTGCTTTTTTGAGGAACTGCCATACTGTTTTCCATAGTGGTTTCACCATTTTACCATCCCATTAACAGTGCTCAGAGCTTCTAATTTCTCTACATCCTTGTCAACACTTGTTATTTTCTGATTTTTTAATAGTACTCTTCCTAATGGGTGTGAGGTGATAGTTCATTGTAGTTTTGAGTTGCATTTCTCTAATGATTAGTGATGTTGAGCATCTTTTATTTCTTTTTTTTTTTTTAAGATTTTATGTATTTATTTGTCAGAGTGAGAAAGAAAGAGAACGCAAGCAGAGGTTGCGACAGGTAGAGGGGGAAGCAGGCAGAGGGAGAAGCAGGCTCCTCGCCAAGCAAGGAGCCCAATGCGGGACTGGATCCCAGGACCCTGGGATCATGACCTGAGCCGAAAGCAGACACTTACCCGACTAAGCCGCCCAGGCGTCCCAAGCATCTTTTCGTATACTTGTTTCTCATTTGTATATCTTCTTTGGAGAAATGTCTATTCACATCATTTGATCATTTTTAAATCAACTTACTTGATCTTTTGCTGTTGAGTTGTAGGACCTGTCTACAAATCTGGATATTAATCCCTTATCACTTCTATGACTTACAAATATTTTCTCCCATTCTATAGATTGTTTTTTTCACTCTGCTGATTGTGCCCTTTGATTCACAAGTGTTTTAAAGTTTGATGTAGTCCCATTTGTCTTTGCTTTTATTGCCTACGCTTTTGGTGTCGTGTCCCAGAAATCACTGCCAGATCCAATGTTGTGAAGGTTTCCCATGTGCTTTCTGCTAGAAACAAGTGTCTACTGTTTGTAAGCCTCCCAGTCTGCAGTGTTCTGTTAGAGCTGCCCATACGGACTCAGACAATCAGCAATGATGTATAGGACAAATTGAAACGAAAACAAATTATGGTACCAGGGCAAAACTTAAATTTCATAATGTAAATCAAGTAAAATACATACAAATATGCTTTCAGAGAACACTGAAACATGGGAGAAATCAAAATATAAATAAATGTAGATATTACTTGTTCAGGAGCAACACTCAAAATTCTTACCATGACAGTCCTTTCTACCTTGATTTACGGATTCCATGGACACCCATCAAATTCCCATCAAACTGTGTAAACTGAGTGTAGACAATGTGAGACTGAGGAACACAGTTGAAGAACCCACACATGGGGGTCCAAACACTTGTCATAAAGCTACAGCAGTGATGAGAGTGTGCTATCAGAGGAGGAACAAAGGGAACAACAGGGAACCATGTGAATACAGTCATTGATTTGTCAAAGGGACAAAGGTGAAATGACACAGAGGAAGGTCAGCTCCACAAACGGTGATGGAGCACTGGGAAATGGGAAAATGGGAATGTATACAAACATTCACTCAAAATAAACATGTGAACAAAATAGACATAAATCTTCAAAGGCAGAACTAGAAAGATTACACAGGAACAATCAACATGACCTTGGGATGGTTGATGAGTTTTTAAATAAAACACCAAAAGCCAGCCCATGAAAAAAGCTGGTGTTTACTTTGTTAAAATGTAAAATGCTTCCTCTGTGAAAGGTCCCACGAAGAGAACAAAAGACAAGCCAAACTGGGAGAGCATATTTGGAAAACACATCTGAAAGAAAGCTTCTATGAACAATATACAAAGAAAAAAATATATACAAAGAAATTCCAAAAGAAAACAAGACAAACAATCCAAATAAAAATTGGTAAAGATCTGCAAACACACCTAACCAAACAAGATATACAGGTGACAAGCATAGAAAATAATGCTCAAGGTAATTCGTCAGGAGGGAAAAGCAAATGAAAACAAGTGACATAACACCACACGCCTACTAAAATAGCCAAGATCTTAAGGAAAAAAATAGCAACAGGAACTTTCCTTCATTGCAGGTGGAATGCATAAGGGTACAGCCACTTTGGCAGTGTTTTCCAAACCTAAACATGCACTCATCATGTAAGCCAACAATTGCAGTCCTGGGTATTTGGACAAGTGCTTTGAACATTCCCGTCCAAACAAAAGCCAGTATGTAATTATGCACATCTCTCTCTGCATGATGGCCAAACACCTTTAAAAGTCAGGGTATCCTTCAATAGGTGAATTAATAGCCAAGTGAGGTACATCTAAGCACCCATGAATGGAATACTATTCAGCAGTATGAAAGGATCTCTCAAGCCATGCAAGGACATGGATGGATCTTACTGCATATTACTACGTGAAAGAAGCCAAGCTGAGTAGACTACACGCTGTGCGCTCCAGTTTATATGACATTAAGGAGATGGTAAGAAGAGCCGTGGCTGAGAGTAGATGGGGCAGTTGAATAGAGTAGGGTGATAGGAGGCAAGATGGGCAGGTTTGCAGTGCACATCCCGTCAGGGCAATGCAAATCAAGACCACAGTGTGTGCCTCACACCCATCGGAAGCACTATTACAAAAACAATGGACATGAGGGCGCCTGGGTGGCTCAGTTGGTTAAGCGACTGCCTTTGGCTCAGGTCACGATCCTGGAGTCCCAGGATCAAGTCCCGCATCGGGCTCTCTGCTCAGCAGTGAGTCAGCTTCTTCCTTTGACCCTCCCCCCTCTCATGGTCTCTTTCAAATAAATAGATAAAATCTTTTTAAAAAATGGACACGAGTTGGAGAATGTGGAGAAATTGGAACCCTAGCACGTTACTAATGAGACTGTAAAATGTCTCGGTCACTGTGAAAGGGTCTGGCAGTTCTTCCAAAAGCTAAATGTAGATTTAACATTGATCTTGCAATTTCACTCCAAATCTGAACCTTAAACACTAAACCCAAACTCAAACCTGAACTCTGACCCAGTCAGAAACCACAGCCCTTCTCCAGCCCAGGACCCTACTCCCTAATGGCTGGTCTGGCTTAGCACACTTGACCCCTATCTCTGACACTAGACTGCTGCTCCTAAATCTTAACCTGCTACGTTCACTCAGACCTCCCCCACAGGCTGTGCTTTGGAAATGAGATCTCCCAGGAACATGATGGACCCCATCCACCACCTCCCATCCACCACCTCCTGTGTAGGCCCTGTTCCTCTGGGCATCCTCCCACCCTGCCCCCCCCCCAAACACACACACACAGACTTCCAGGTGGGGAGCATGGGTGGGAAGCCAGAGGAGGGGCAGCACTGGAGGTGGCAAGGGGGAAGGAGAAAGAGGTTGAAGACATCTCTGCCAGCCTTCTAGCAGCATGCCCAGGCCCAGAGCAAGAGGAGTGGAAAGATGCCAGGCTGACAGACCATGGGGCCCGCCTGGGTCAGGGCCATCGGTCAAGCATCCTGGAGAGGATAGGGCTTGGGTTCCTGTGTCTGCCCCTCCTCATGTGGAGGGGCTACAGGAGAGAAGGCCTATCTCCTCCTCTGCAAGTTGGGTATGTGGAGCAGGTGACCCCAAGGGTTCCACATGGTCAGAGAAGTGTCTGTTGGATTCCTCCAGGGATGTCCCACTGTGTTTGAGACCCCTGGTGGTCCTTCTAGTAGAGTGGCTTGGGGACTCAGAAGGCCAGGGAGCTGGTGTGGTTCAGAACGTGGCCGAGCTGAACGACTCTGAATCCAGCCAGAGTCTAGAGAGGCAACCACCCTTATAAGAGCCTTGGGTCCTCACTTGGCAGTGGGGCCGTGGTCATTGTCCAGGTCTGGTGAGATGGCCTTGTGAGTGAACTGGGCACCCAGGTACACAGGGGAGGCTCACAGTCTTTCTCACAGCCCTGGAGCCTGGCGCCCACTCCTCTGCCCACAGGTGTGTTTTATTCCCTGGTGTCCCACCTGGGCTGCAGTATGGATGCCATCCTCCAAGGGGCCCGAGGGAGCAATGGGGCAGGGATGGTCATTCTGGTGTCTTGGGCTCCCACCCAGCACACACTGCCTCTTACTACCATCTGAGTCCCAAGTGTGACCTCCTCACAGCTGGGAGGGACTCTGAATGCTCTCATCTCTTCCTGAGTGGGGGGCGAGTAAGACCCAGATGCCACACTCCCGAGGGATCCCTGCCCTCAAGGAGCTCACAGTCTGGAGGGCAGAGGGGCAAAGGCTAGAACTAGTTCCGGAGCTAGAATCCACACCAGTGCTGGATTCTGCATCAGCTCCGCAGCTAGAACCAGCACCCTGACAGCTGTAGCTCCGAGTTAGAAGCAGCTCAACTACCACCAGCTCCAGAGATAGAGGCAGCTCTAATGCCCACTTCCATACCAGCCCTAGTACCAAGGCTACCTCCATGTCTAATGGCAGATCTACACCCACAGGAAACCCCAGAGCTACAGCCAGGTCACCTCCAGTGTCAGCTCCATAACCAGGGCCTGCCTTCCTCTCTTATTTTTTCTTTTGTGGCCTTTTCTTCATATGCTTGATGATTACATGTATTTTGTTTTACCATGTATATAAAATAAAAATTATCTTTTAAAGCATTTTACATTGTCCAATTCAGTGGCATTAAGTACATGCACAATGTCTTGAAACCATCAGCCCTGTCTAGTTACAGAACACTTCATTTCAAACAGAAACCCCATCCCCCTCCTTGAACAGGCCATCTTCATTCCCCCACTCCTCCAGACCCTGGCAACCAACCATCTCCTTTCTGTCTCCATAGCTTTACCTGTCCTGCACATCTCATGTAAGTGGAATCATACACTATGTGGCCTTTGTGTCTAGCTGCTTTCACCGAGCATAATATTTTCAAGGTTCCATCCATGCTGTAGCATGTACCAAAACTCCTCCTTCTTGAGGCTGAATATTCCACTGTACATGGAATAAAATAAATTTTATTCATTCCATGTCCATATCTGTAAATGGACTTATCCATTGTTGATGGACATGTGGGTTATTTCCACTTTTTAGCTATTGTGACTAGTGCAAACACGAACATTCAGATACAGATATACATCTGAGTGACTGTCTTCAGCTGTTTTGGTAGGAGTAGAATTGCCTAGTCAAATGGCAAGTCTGAAACTGCTAAACTGTTTTTGACAGAAGCTTCACCACTGTACATCCCCCCCCACTCCAGCAATGTATGAGGCTTCCGACCTTACCAACACTTATGTTTCGTGTTTTAAATTATAGTCACCTTGATGGGTATGATGTGGTATCTTACTGTGATATCTGTGTATTCTTGATACAAGACCCTTATCATATCTAATATTTGCAAATATTTTCTACCATCATGTGGGTGGTTTTATTTTGTGTCCCTTGATACACACTTTTTAAACTATTTATTTTAGAGAGAGAGCTAGTGAGAAAGAACATGAGCTGGGCACGGGGAAGGAGACACAGGCTCCCCGCTGAGCAGGGAGCCCAATGTGGGGCTCATTCCCAGGACCCTGGGATCATGACCGAAGCCAAATGCAGACGCTTAACCAACTGAGCCACCCAGGCGCCATGATACACAACATTTTTAAGTTTTTATGCAGTCCAATTTGTTTTTGATTTTGTTGCTTGTGCTTTTGTGTCCCTATTTAAGAAACCATTGGTAAATCAAATGACATGAAGATTGGCTCCTGTGTTTTTTCCTAAGGGTTCTAGAATTTTAACTCTTAAATTTAGGTATTTGATCCCTTTTAAGTTAATTTTTACATATGCTGTGGGGTAAGGCTTCAGCTTTACTCTTTGGCGTGTAGTAAATGCACTTTTCCCAACACCACTGTTTGAAGAACTGCTTTCCTTCATTGAATGGTCTTGGTGCCTTTGTTGGAAAAAAAAATCCATTGAGCACATGCGTATGGATTTAATTCTTGGATCTCAGTTCTATTCCATTGATCTAGTATCTGGCAGCCTGACTGAATTTGTTTATTAGCTCAAACAGTTGTCTGTGTGTGTGTGTGTGTGGGGGGGGGTTATTCTTTAGGCTTTTGTACATATAAGAGCTTGTCATCTATAAATAGACAGCGTTACCGACTACTTTCCTATTTGGATGCTTTTATGTTTCTTGCCTAATTGCTCTGTCCAGATCCTCCAGTGGAATGCTGAGTAGGAGTCATGAAAGTGGATGTCTTTGCCTTGTTCCTGATCTTAGGGAGAAAGCTTTCAGTCAACTAAGCACGATGTTACTTGTGGGTTTTTCATAAATGCCATCATGCTGAGGACATTCCCTTTTATTTCTACTTGATTGAGTACTCTTATTGCGAAAGATGTTGGATTTTTGTCAAATACTTTTTCTGCAGCAGTGGAGATGATT
The DNA here is from genome assembly GCF_009762305.2 of Zalophus californianus. Classification (NCBI taxonomy): domain Eukaryota; kingdom Metazoa; phylum Chordata; class Mammalia; order Carnivora; family Otariidae; genus Zalophus; species Zalophus californianus. The sequence continues at coordinate 176,661 of NC_045599.1, forward strand.
GGATTTTTCCACTTCATTCTACTAATCTGGATAGGTCGCTCTTCATATATGGAAGCTTTAAATCTCTGGATAACCCCACTTGGTCATGATGTATAATCCTTTAATTTGCTGCTGGATTCTGTTTGGTATTATTTATTGTGGGATTTCTGCATCTATATCAGAGGGATATTGGTCTGTAGTTTCCTTGTGACGCCTTTGGCTTTGATATGAGGGTAATGTTAGCTTTGTAGATATCAAGAGTTCCCTTCTCGCCTATTTGCTGGATGAGAAGAAGTGTTAATAATTTTTCTTTAAATGTTTAGTAGTATTCACCAATAGAATGTTTTGTAGTTTGTGTGCTTCTAGGAATTTGTACATTTCACCTAGATAATCCAATTTGTTGCTCAATTGTTCATAGTCTCTTATAATAAACCCTTTTTTTGAGTCCTGTCTAAATTTCTCTTAGTCAATATAGCTGTTTGGACTTTTTTTTTCCATCTTTTCAGAAAAACAACTTTTGCCGATTTTCTCTACAGCTTTTCTGTTCTCAACTACATTACTCTCTAACATTTTTTTACATTTACGTTGCTTTGTTTCTAGTTCATGAAGTGCATCTGACTGACCCCTGGCAATGCCAGCCTCAGGATCACCATCTCTAGGTTATGGCTGACACCAGATAGCTGAACACTTACAGACTGGAGTGGCCCAGGCCAGCACAACCCCCACCCCCCAGCATGCCAGCACAGGTCACCACAGACTCTGGTCTACGGCTGAGCACGATGCCTGACAGTTGACAGGCCAGCCTGGAACTCTGTGGACCACCTGCTGCCTTAGGTACTTTTTGCTTTCCAGGACCCTGAGGACTAGCTGACCCTGGCCAAGGAACACAGCCAATGGGCATGGTGCCCTGCCTGCAGCCAGGCATTTCCCTCACCCCTGCACAGCTACGGGTCCCTGCCCCTGTGCCCACAGGCACGACAGAGCACTCACTCACACACTGGGTCTGATGACTGCAGTTCCCTACTCACGTCTGCATCTGCCCACAACCCTCCCAAGGGTCCACACTGCTTCGCACTGCTCCAGACTTTTTCAGCGTAGATGGAATCTCAGATTCTACCGTCAAGGCCAATGGTGAGCGAGAGTCCTGTCCGCCCCTCCCCCAGGAGAGGAGAGGCCCCCTTCAAGGACCTCACTCTTCACCAGGTGCGGAGGGGCAGCCGAGTCCCACCGATACTCTCTGGTGCCCCTGCAAACGCCAGGCACCAGGGCTCTGAGACCACAGGAGATACGGCCGGTGGGAAGGGACGATTTCAGAAGAGGTGAGAGGGTAATTGAATTTTTGTACAACAGGTTAAAAAAAAATCTTTACTGATTTGGACAATATTGGTCATAAATATCAAAAGCTACACTTTGAATTCTACATTAAAATCCTCTTTCTACCATAGCTGGGAGCTGTGATTTTGTTCTTTCACTTTCTGTGTTTAAATGAAACACAGACCCACTCCTCACTCCGTAGAAAGTCTTGCAGGCTTATCAGCTTATTAGGTGAGAGAAGCGAGGAGGGCCAGCTACATTGCTCTGGGTGCTCTGAGATACACCAGGTGCCCCTTGCTCAGAGGACACTTCAGTGTTGGGACCCTGGACAAGAGCAGAGACGGCCCCCCAGAATCCTGGCATTTAGAGGTTGAAGGTACTTTCTCAGCACAGCAACCACTAAAACTTGGGAGCCTTTAAAAATAGTGCTTGCCAGGACCATTTCCTTTCTCAGGACAGTAGCTGCTCCAATTGGGGAAGATGGAACACACTCTGCTTCTCTTGCTGAGATTTCTTCTGACCACCGATTGAGAAATTGTGGTGTTCAAGATCGAACTCCGGAATTGCCTCAGCCCTGAGTGGGGAAAATCATACAAAACCAAGAACAATAAACGAAGCAGGTGAGAATGTGCAACGTGGCAAGGGGAAGATTACTTGTAAGTGGACTAAGGGCAGGCAGGACTTGACCTCCGTAACCCCCCCCAAGGGCCTCACAGCCAACCCTTTACCTAGATTTATTTATTATTATGTTCAGTTAGCCATTGTATAATACATTGTTTTTTGATGTAGTGTTCCACCATTCATTAGTTGCGTATAACACCCAGTGCTCATCACAGCACGTGCCCTCCTTAATGTGCATCACCCGGCTACCCCATCCCCCCACCCCCCTCCCCTCTGAAACCCTGTTTGTTTCCCGGAGTCCAGAGTCTCTCATGGTTCGTCTCCCTCTCTGATTTCTTCCCAGTTTTCCCTCCCTTCCCCTGTGGTCCTCCATGCTATTCCTTATGTGCCACATGAGTGAAACCATATGATAATAGACTGTCTCTGCTTGACTTATTTCACTGAGCATAATCTCCTCCAGTCCCATCCATGTGGATGTAACAGTTGGGTAGTCACCCTTTCTGATGGCTGAGTAATATTCCGTTGTATATACGGACCACATCTTCTTGATCCATTCATCTGTTGAAGGACATCTCGGCTCTTTCCACAGTTTAGCTACTGCGGACACTGCTGCTACGAACGTTGGGGGGCAGGTGCCCCTTCTTTTCACTACATCTGTATCTTTGGCTTTACCTAGATTTAAACCCTCCTGGGGTTGTCTCTGACCTCAGACCCCCTTTTCCTGTTGGCTTCTTATCCAGGGTAAAGACTTGTGATGCAGAATTTAGAGCCAAAGCTCCAACTCAGTCCATAAGCATCCCTGCTCCCTGTACACAAGGAGTTCCAGCATCACCACTATGCCTTGCACAACTGTTCACCCCAGAAACGCCCACCCCATCAGGTACACCGTGATCACTCCTGTCTGGCTGAGACCTCATGACTGTGTCCTGGTTACGTCATGGGGGTGCAAACTTTTCCCACGAGGAGGCGGAAAAATGCAGCCTGAGCAGAGGGGTGCTACCAGAAATGATGATCCACGGGCAGCACGCAACTGCCTCACCAATGAAACACTGGAATGGTTCCAATCCAGGTGGCAAACACACACGCCCTGAGCTTGCTGGAGTGCCCTTCCAGGTCCTTCCCCAGGATGAGGAGCTGAAGGGCAAGCCAGGCAAGCCAGGGAACCTCCAGTGCACCTGGTCACATACTGCCGACATCTTCCCCTGAAGAGACAGCCTGCAGAGGCAAGAGACGGGTGAATGATGGGGACAATGCTGAGTTAGCCCCTCCTCCTCAACGGCTGCAACTGGACACACAGCACGGCTCAGGTGCAGGCCCAGTGACTGTGCAGACTGTTGAATGCAAGTGGGTGTGCAAGAGGGGGGCAGAAGCTAGAGCAACATGGAGCAAGCAGCTACCGGACCACACGTGGCAGTTCTGGGTGGTTTAGTGGGTTGGATGGTACAGCATGAATGCGCAAGGAACTGATGAATCGCCGTGTGCGCAGCGGTCACGGGTTCGCACCATGAACACACAAGCACCACTTGACGGCACACCACGGCTGTGCAGACGGGAACTACAAGCAGCAGAACGATGCCAAGTTTGCACCTGGCCTGTGAGTGTGCAGTGAGACATTGTCTACTAGCACCAAGTGGGTGTGCTAGAACCAAAAGCTTGATGATGAGAACAGGAGCAAACGTGAGGCACTGTAGGTGTGCAGGGGGCACTGGATCGCACATGGCAAGTGTGCACACCGTGCACCTGAGTAGTGTGAGTACCAGCATTTGAGGGACACGTGGGACGCGTGGGAGGAGCAAGGACATGGTAGAGCAGGAGTTCCAGGGGTGGAGGCTGACAGGACACGTGTGCAAGGGGTGACTGCTGAATAATGCGGTGTGTGCCACGGCACGGCTGGACGGCACACAGGGACGTGTGCAGACACAACTGTCCGATGGCAGTGGGGGGGGGTTAGTGCTACACACGGGGAGGTTGTGGGACTGCCCGCGGCTGCTGGGAAAGGAGCAGATGCTGGGCGTCGAGGTGGGCACGGGACAGAGCAGCGTGCCTGCTGAGTCCCTGCGAGCACAGGGAGGTGACTATGTTGGCCAGTTCAACACATCGACTTGGCCAGGCCACGGTGCCCAGCTGTTTGTTCAAACGCCAGTCTCCATGCTGCTGTGAAAGCATCCTTTAGATGTGATTAGCTCTGAATTCCACAGACCTTGATAAAGCAGATCATCCCCCACAATTTGGGTGAGCCTCATCCAGTCAGTGGAAGGCCTTAAGGGCAAGGACAGAGGTTTCCCAAAGAAGCAATTCTGCCTTCAGACTTCAACACACTAACCCTGAGTTTGCAGACTTTGGACCCCAGACCACAAAGTCCACGCTCCCCTCAGTCCCTGGCCTGCTGGCCTGCCCTGCAGATCTCACTCACCAGCCCCCACCGTCTCTCGCTCTATTCTGTGGGTTCCATTTCCCTGGAGAACCCTACTACTGTCACTGTCGAGTGGCACACGGAGTGCAGAGTGGCTGTGAACCAAGCACCGACTGCTGGTGGCCTAAGATGGCCAGCACATGTGAAGGGTGGGAGAGGGACTACGGGGGGCTCTGGACACCTGGGGCAAGGTCCAAGCCCTCACTGGGGCCTGGGGGGCACAGGCAGTGCTGCCACAAATAAGAGGGACATAAAATCACGGGTGCCAGCCGACCCTGAGGGGCCCCTGAACGGTGCACCTGTGATGCCTAGGGGCCTGCATGAGGGACAAGGTATGAGGCCTGGCCTGGTGCCCGGACCATACAGACATCTTTGGCTCCGGACTCTGGACGGGGGCTAAGGGGAAGCACAGGCCAGTAGGGGGACGGCAAGCTCCATGTAAATAGTGGTTCTCCTGTGGGATAGACACAAGAGGTCCTGGGCCCCAGGATGTCCGGCCTACACAGGAGGGGCTTGCTCCAGGGCAAGATGGAGCCGAGCAGGGGCGTGGTCCTACTGCAGAGGGAACCGTGCAGGACAAGCCAGCTGCCTCGCACTGCTGTGGATGGGAGGCCTACGGGCTGGGATGCTGGTCCTTGCTGAGGGAAGGCTGGGGGCACCAGGAATCCCAACCACATGCTGCCCCCACGCCTGAGTCCCCAGCACACTCCGGGCCTTCTGGCTGCAGATCTCACTTAGCAGGACCTCCCCACCCACCCCCTCACTGGATCCAGAGCACTCAGCCCTGGCTAAGCCTCATGAAGACAGGGAGCCCAAACCCTCTGCACAGGCATCAGGGTCCCGGGGATGCCAGTGGACAGTCAGGACAGTACCACACCCTAAGAGCACCTGAGGCCACGAGGCTCCGCGGGAAGGTGACCTGTCCCATGCCACACAGCAGCACAGAGCTTTATTTCTGGAAGGCGCTGTGGAAGAGACTGCCTGCCTTCCGTGCCGGTGCCTCGGGGCCCTGCCTGATGCAAGCCTCATGCCCTAAAGAGAGGCAGTGGCAGCCACGACCTCCTCCAGCTGCTGGAGGAACTCCCCCGGCTGCAGTGAGAACACGCTAGTGTCCACTCTCTGGAAGTCGGGGTGGGCCACCACGGAGGCCAGCACCTCTGCAATCCGGCTGACATCAAAAGCAGCCTGCTGGGGGCCCAGCCCCCTGCCCGCACTGCCCTCCATGTCACCAGGGCCCAGCTCTTTCGCCAGAAGCAGCAGCCTCCTTTCAGCGATGATCTTGAGGAAGTGGTAAAATTCTTCAAAACTGATCCCGGAGCAGGACCTCATGATGACCTGGCCAGAGAGGAGCACCAGTGAGCCGCGGCTTGCTTGCAGCGCCAGGCAAGTGTCTGAGGACTATGGGCAGGGCCCAGTCCCAGAGGATGGGAACAGAGATACCCGGGAGCCAGCCAGCGATGGGTCTGAGTCCTGCAACCTGGAAGCCCCAGTGACCTGCCTCAGGACCACACCGACCTTCACACGGGCAGGCTGGCGGCTACCACGTCCCCAAAGCCACAGCTCTGAGCTTACGGAACAAGCCCTCCTCTGAGAATGCAGGCTGCCCTGAGGGCTGCCCCACGCCCTCCCCACCCTGCAGCCCTGGCCCTGCAGAGCCCCTCCCAGTCCTTCCCTCCTGCCCAGGCTGGCCCACCTGGCAGTGATGGTCCCAGTCAGGCATAGTGTCCCTCCACTGGCTGACCTCCTGCTGCACGGCCCGGAGCTCTTGCTGCAGGAAGTGCCACATATGGGCCAGGTTACAGCCGTTGACCCCGTTGTGGTTGATGGAGATGGTGTCCTCCTGGAAGGGGTGGGGTGTGGGTGCCCATGAGTCCACACCAGACCATCCCCCAGCCCTGGCCTGAGGTCCTTGCAACCCTCCTCGGCCAGGAAGGGCTGCTCCTGTCTCCCGGTAGGTGCTAGCATAAAGACAGGGCTGGATCCTTCTGAGTGCACAGCTAACCAAGAGCAGGGCTCCCAGGGAAGCTCCACGGTATAGAAGGACCCACTGCTGCCCAGGGAAGAAACGGGGGCTGGTGGCCCTTCTCCGGTCCGTGCAATCCCATACCCAGGCTCTCTAGGGGGCAGCCTGCCCACTGTGGGATCAGGAGGGGTGCGCCTGGCCCTCTCTCTGTGGAAGGGCATCTAAGAATGTGTCAAGGGCGAGGAGTGTGCTGGGCAAGCCGAGGGGCAGAGCAACAGGAGATGGACGCTCTGGGCTTGGGCTAGGACCAGTGGGACCCCAGGGCGTCTCCCTGACCTGCCTGGGCCGCATGGCACGCACATGCAGTGGGCTGTGCCCACCCTACCAGGTCGTGGACTTGGTGGTGCCACCCGCTGGGCACGAAGACCACCTCGCCTGCCTCCCGCGTGAGCTCCAGGGGTGGGCTGCAGTGCTTGCACACAGCGGCCGTCGAGCAGCGCAGGCGAGGTCACGTCGTAGGGCAGGCCACCGTGGCAATCCCGAAGGGCTTCTTCTTGCCCCGGAGGGAAGAAGAACCACCTTTTCCTCCCGCAGATGCTGACAGACCAGCTGAAGGAGTGGAAGATGTCGGCGTGGAACGGTGACCTGTGTGAACCCTCCTGTCGGTGCCTACTGAACCAGAGGTGGTCTGGCGCTTCAGAAAGGCTGGCCGAGCACACGGGCCCCAGGGGCCCCAGCGCTCACACCTCCCCCATCTCAGAGCCCCCAGGGGCAACGGAGGCATGGAGGCTTGGAAAGGGGACGGCCGGCAGCCTTCCCCACGGCCTAGGCATCTCTGAGAGGCTCTGGCAGAGGGCAGAGGGTTGAGGAGAGCGTGTGGGGCAGGGACAAGGCACAGAGAGGAGGCTGGGAGGGACGCACGGTACCAGGGGCCCGCGGGCCCCATGTAGACAAAGCGGTAGTCGTCCACAACCAGGGCGTCCCAGTACTCGTTGAGCCAGTCGGACAAGAAGTACACAGGCAGGGTGAACACGTCCTCGGCCGGGGGGCCCTGCAGGGAGTGACCAGGGGCCCTGCAGCGAGTGACAGGGGGCCCTGCAGCAAGTGACAGGGGGCCGGGGCAGGAGCGGCCACCTTCTGGCCCCTGTGCCCCGAGCAGGAGACAGCCAGAGGTGTGGAAGGGCACGGATGACGCTGAGCTGCCTTCCGCAGCCAGCATCCACAGTGAGGCTGGCCACCCTGCGCGAGTCCAGCCACCACATGACCACAGGCCCAAGCAACCCCACCTGAGCCCCGGGCAAGGAACGAACCCCTGTCGTAAACAGAGGAAACGACGCTGGGGGTGTTGTGATGCCGCTCAGATGACCCGTGCAGGCAGCACCGCCATTGTTCCAGACCCCTCTTGCACCAGATCTGGAATTCCAGCCTCTGGTTGAGCTGGTGCTCTAAGTGCCTCATCTGCATCACGCTCTTCTCCCGAACCTGTGGGCCTCGTCCACGCTCTCGCCCCGCCAGTGACCTCGAGTCTGCCAAGTGGATGCCCGACCAGTGGCCCAGGCACTATGGCCCATGTCCACTGAGGTCCTTCTCCCCTACCCCACAGCCCCCCACTCCTCCTGGTCCAAAAGCCTGATCCCCGCAACCAGAAAAATGCCCCCCCACACACACACACACAGGAGCACACCAACCCAGCCCCAGAGAGAATGAGCTCTCCCAACGACGCACTGGAACAAGCTTCTGAGTAGCTCACACATCACTCATGGTCAGAAGCCATGATCAGGGAGAGCCCGAGGAGCACCAAACCACGTGTAGTACCCCAAAACGCCATGCCTCTGCAGGATGTCAGACTGCCACTCATCCCTCAAATCCGATATCACGGCCCCTAGAGCCGTCTCTGCCTGTCTGGCCTCCCTCTGCTCTGTTTGCTCTGGGGTTTCCAGGGAAGATATATAATATTCAGTCAAAACTGACCTTCAAACAACGGACAGGAACGTCCCGTGTAACACCTGTAACACACTTGTTGCCTATTTGAAGCCCACGCCCACCGTGCAGGAGCACTGGGTCTAGGAGTCCTATGTGCTGCTGGATCAAGAGTCCCTGGGGGCCACAACCAGGGTCTGGGTGTCCCTGGTCCACCCCCTGGGGCGAGCTCTCACTGCCAGACAAGAGGCTGTGAGGCTGGGAGCATCCACGGCATGCCAGTGCGAGATGCTCTTGGATGGGTCTTGGGAATCGCAAGCGAGTGACTCACTGTAATATCCCTAGTTTCCACATCAGCAAAACCAGAATTCAATCGTTCACTCATTTATACAAAACTCTTCGAGCCCGTACTGTGCCCTGTACCAGCTGGTTGGGGTGTGAGGAGGAGGGTTCTGCCTGTGACCAGCACACCGCTGGGTAGGGGAATGGACACAACCCAAGGACGCCCTCTGAGCAAGGGAACCAAGCAGCCGGGGTGTGGCTGCCCACGAGTGTGAGATATGTCGCAGAGGCCCCTCGTTGGAGCTCCCAGGGTGGAAGAAGGGTGTGCTCGAACCACAGAAGGCCTCCTTGGACAGGGCAGGCGAGCCGCTGGTCCGTGACGGAGATGCTACACAGCTCGGGCGCAGCCTTGCTGGGAAGACGGCTGAGAATGTGAGTGAGCTGAGCAGGGTGGAGCGGGACTTGGGGCGGCCAGGGTGAGTGAGACCTGGCCTGAGCTGGAACGGCGGGCAGCGGACAGGAAAGGCACAGCTAGGTACGCCCCGTCAGAGGGCGTGCAGCCCGCAAGGATGGTTCTAGCAGCCAGGACACCCAGGAGAGGCGGCCTCGGCCACCGGGGTTCCCACCTGACGCAGCGTGGCCGGCCCGGCGGTGGGGAGAACCGCCAACCACGCTGCGGGAGCCAGATTCGTGCGCGCACCGCAACTCCCACCCGGGGAAACGACAAGCTGCTCTGCGCGCTCCGCCCCCTTCACCTGCACAGGTGCCAGTCCTTGAGGTAGAGGCGGCCGCGCGGAGAGGAGGAGCCCCCCTGGATGTAGTCTTTCCAGTCGCTGATGTAGTCTCGGAGGAGCATGTGCTCCTTGGGGCTGGAAGTGTACTCCCGGACCCCGCAGGTGGCCACAGGGACGCCCACGTCTCCTGAAACGAGAGGCCGTCGGCCGTCGCGCGCCCTCCCCCGGACGGCGGCGGCCCCCCAGCCCCGGCTGCTCGCGCGCGCTCCGCACTTACCGTAGTTCCGCAGCAGGTGCTCGAAGGCCGGCTTCCCGCCCGGCGTCACCCAGCGCCTGCGGCTGCCCCAGCCCTCGGTGAAGGAGCTGGAGGAAACGCCCGGCACGCGGCGCAGCAGGGAGCCCTCGAAGAAGTCGGCGTAGGAAAAGGAGTCCGGGCTCGCGATGACGTCCACGCGGGCCGTCCGCGGAGGCGTCGGAAGTGGCTCTCGGCGAGCGCGCGCGTCTCCCTGTCCATCCCCGGCCCGGCACCCGCCTCCGGCCTCCCACTTCCCTGCTCTTCAAACGGGGAGATGAAAAGGAAGTACTTGCTACAACTACTTCCGGAGCAGGCGCCGGAGCGGGCACGGGCTGCTCCCCAGCCTCCGTGCCAGCCGGAGCGAGAACCGCGCGGCACGGGCTCTCGGGGCTTGCGGTCGGCCCGGCGCGGCCGAGCGGAATCGAGAGAATGCGGCCAGAGTTCCCGCCGGAGTACGAATCCCGGCGCGCCCGGCCCTGGACGCACGCGCATAGCAGCCCGCGGCCCTCCTTCTGCGCAGGCGCGGGAGCGTCCCACAGCGCCTCTGGAGCGGCTGGCTGGTCTGTCCGGCGTCGGAAACGGGCCGGACCCGAGTCTGGCCGTCTTCGCGCCTCCCCAGTGACACAGGTAAGCGGCGCCCCCAGTCTGCGGTCGGGCCTGTGCGAGAGTCCTCCCGACCCTCCCCCGGCTCAGTCCCGCCTGCTACTGCTGCCGCGATGAGAACCTCTCCTGTTCTGACAGAGAGGCCCCGGGGCCAAAGGTGGGGTCCTGGGGAATGCTGGGGGCCCAGGGGGATGCTGGGGGCGCGGAGGGGATGCTGGGGGCGCGGAGGGGATGCTGGAGATCTAGAGGGATGCTGGGGGCCCAGGGGGATGCTGAGGGCCCGGAGGGGATGCTGGGGACCCAGGGGGATGCTGGGGGCCCGGAGGGGATGCTGGGGGCCCGGAGGGGACGGTGGGGACCCAGGGGGATGCTGGGGGCGCGGAGGGGATGCTGGGGGCCCAGGGGGATGCTGGGGGCGCGGAGGGGATGCTGGGGGCGCGGAGGGGATGCTGGGGACCCAGGGGGACGATGGGGGCCCAGGGGGATGCCGGGGGCCCGGAGGGGATGCTGGGGGCCCGGAGGGGACGGTGGGGACCCAGGGGGATGCTGGGGGCCCGGAGGGGATGCTGGGGACCCAGGGGGATGCTGGGGGCGCGGAGGGGATGCTGGGGACCCAGGGGGATGCTGGGGGCCCGGAGGGGATGCTGGAGATCTAGAGGGATGCTGGGGGCCCAGGGGGATGCTGGGGGCCCAGGGGGATGCTGGGGGCCCGGAGGGGATGCTGGAGATCTAGAGGGATGCTGGGGGCCCAGGGGGATGCTGAGGGTCCGGAGGGGATGCTGGGGACCCAGGGGGATGCTGGGGGCGCGGAGGGGATGCTGGGGACCCAGGGGGATGCTGGGGGCCCGGAGGGGATGCTGGAGATCTAGAGGGATGCTGGGGACCCAGGGGGATGCTGGGGGCCCAGGGGGATGCTGGGGGCCCGGAGGGGATGCTGGAGATCTAGAGGGATGCTGGGGGCCCAGGGGGATGCTGAGGGCCCGGAGGGGATGCTGGGGACCCAGGGGGATGCTGGGGGCCCGGAGGGGATGCTGGGGGCCCGGAGGGGACGGTGGGGACCCAGGGGGATGCTGGGGGCGCGGAGGGGATGCTGGGGGCCCAGGGGGATGCTGGGGGCCCGGAGGGGATGCTGGGGCACTGGAAGGGATATTGGGGGCCCAGGGGATTGTAGGCACCTGGAAGAGCTGCTGGGGCCTAAGGGGATGGTGGGGGCCTGGCACGGATGGTGAGGGGCTGGTGGGGGCACAGGGGGCCTGAAATGCAGGCAAAGGTGAGAACTTGAGGCCCACGCCAGCAGGACGGAAATGGGGGGCGTCTGCGTGGGGACGTGGTAGGGGTGACATGTCCGGGTCTGAGCGTGTTAGAGACAAGGTTCTGCGGACGCCAAGCTACCCCGTCAGTCTGGAGGAACGCGGGCTCGCTGCTACGGGAGCCTGGCAGATGGCATGGATGCGGAGCATGGGCAGGGGAGTACGTCTCATACATGGGCAAGCACAAGAAGGAGCGATTAAGACCTGCCATCGCCCTGAGGGAAAAGCAGATAGATGCATCCTGTAGTCGGGCTGCTGGGGAGAGATGCCTGACTCAGTTCTGGAGCTCTGCGTTTACGGCTCTGAGTTGGTGGCCGTGCCTTGTAAAATCTGGATGCCACGTTATGTCGTTCCTGAACAAAGGGGCACTCCGAGTGAGGACGAGGGGTAGATGTCACCCCTTTATTAAGTGAGGAAGATGCCACCCTGTTTACCTTTGCGGGTGGGGCAAGGGAGTTGTCCCCAGTTGGGACTCTGAGCTTTGGAGAGGGGCTTGAGGGGGACTCTTCCCACGTATCCTAAAGCTTACCCAGACGGAGAGCAGGGAGGACGGCAGGTGGGGAAAGGCAGAGGAGAGGGGGGCCTGGGAGGAGGGTGAGTTTGGGAGCGTCTGGGTTCTGGGCTGAGCACACCAGTGAGGTGGGCTGGTGGAGCAGCGCGAAGGGCTGTGTGATGCTGTGTGTGCTGGGCTGCCTTCCCAGGCGGCCTCGCTGTGCCCGGGGTGGTCCAGGTGTGGAATTCCTCACTGGGCCAGTGAGTGGCATGAAGTCAGGGAGAACATGTGGGGCGGTCAGTGTGGAGAGGAATCCCCTGTAATCCCATCCACACCGGACTTTTCAAGACATTTTGAAATGCAGCTATCTCGCCAGGCATTCCTTCTTTGCTTGCTAATTTTATGTCTGTCTCTCTTTCTCCCTCCCCCCGCTTTGTACACACACACACACACCTGTATTTTTTTTTCATTTTTTTATTGTTATGTTAATCACCATACATTACATCATTAGTTCTTGATGTAGTGTTCCATGATTCATTGTTTGTGCATAACACCCAGTGCTCCACGCAGAATGCCCTCTTTAATACCCATCATCAGGCTAACCCATCCCCCCACCCCCCCTCCCCTCTAGAACCCTCAGCTTGTTTTTCAGAGTCCATCATCTCTCATGGTTCGTCTCCCCCTCCGACTTACTCCCCCTCAGTGTTCCCCTCCTGCTATCTTCTTCTTTTTCTTTTTTCTTAACATATGTTGCATTATTTGTTTCAGAAGTACAGATCTGTGATTCAACAGTCTTGCACAATTCACAGCGCTCACCATAGCACATACCCTCCCCAATGTCTATCACCCAGCCACCCCATCCCTCCCACCCCCCACCACTCCAGCAACCCTCAGTTTCTTTCCTGAGATTAAGAATTCCTCGTATCAGTGAGGTCACAGGATACATGTCTTTCTCTGATTGACTTATTTCACTCAGCATAACACCCTCCAGTTCCATCCACGTCGTTGCAAATGGCAAGATCTCATTCCTTTGGATGGCTGCATAATATTCCATTGTGTATATATACCACCTCTTCTTTATCCATTCATCTGTCGATGGACATCTTGGCTCTTTCCACAGTTTGGCTATTGTGGACATTGCTGCTATAAACATTGGGGTGCACGTACCCCTTCGGGTCCCTACATTTGTATCTTTGGGGTAGATACCCAGTAGTGCAATTGCTGGATCGTATGGTAGCTCTATTTTCAACTGTTTGAAGAACCTCCATACTGTTTTCCAGAGTGGTTGCACCAGCTTGCATTCCCACCAACAGTGTAGGAGGGTTCCCCTTTCTCCACATCCCCGCCAACATCTGTCGTTCCCTGACTTGTTAATTTTAGCCATTCTGACTGGTGTGAGGTGGTATCTCTTTGAGGTTTTGATTTGAATTTCCCTGACACATCTATATTTTGTACATGTGGAAGTTTGCGTACGTAAGCCTCAGCTGTTTTTAGGCTTTTTTTTTTTTTAATCATATATTGTCCACATCTTGCCACAAATCGACTGGATGCTCCTTAATAATTAGATTTCAGTTGTGGCGAATGCAGATCACAGGAGGCAGTTGGGAAAAGTGTGGGAAGCAGAGTGTTTGTCAGTGTCTGAAGCTTGAGAAAATGTGGTTTAAAGTGTGTGTGTTGGGAGAAATGTGAAATTGAGATAGGTGTTGTCTGGGAAGGATCCCGGGAGTCTGGCTCCTGAAGCTCAGTTCTTAAAACCAGGTTTCCTGAAAAGGGGTAGGCTTTGGGCCAGCCGGTCCACGTGCTCCCCAGGATTGTTGAGGCAGCTGAGCCAGGAAGCCAGGGTAGGAGGTGGGACCCCATGTTCCGTGCTGTGCTCCCTCTAGTCCACACGGTGGCCCTCTGGTGCTGGAGCTGGGACCACAACATGGGCCGTGTCCCTCGAAGGCCCCTGGAAAGCAGTCCTGGCATCGTCTGGGAACTGTGAGAGATGTAATTTCTTGGGCCCCACTCGGACCCACTGAGTCAGAACGTGGGGGGCAGGATGCTGCTCTGAGCCCTGACGTGCCCCAGCATTGCGCTGTCCACACGGCCGGAAGGGACTTTCACGCTAGGGTGTGGTCGGAAATGCAGTGGGAGTACAGAGAGGTCCTCGATCTCCTTTCCGAGGGTGAGAAGGATGGTGCATGCCATGTGAATAGGCCGCGTTGTGGCCCAGAGACACCCGCACGTTTGAACCTCCCAGGTTGAGAGTGGGAGCCTCTGAGAAGCAGGAGGTGGAGGTAATGGAAAAGGTGGCCACCGGCGCCGGGAGACAGTGCTCCCACTGTTCTGCCTCCAGGCCTCCTTGTGTTCAGGAGTCCTTGGAACTTGTGTAAAATGTTGCTGGGTCTGTGCCTTTGGAAACTGACTAAAAATAGGGTGTTTACTTGATGCTGAGGCTCACTCCAGGGCACAGGCCTGGTGCAGGCGCTAAAAGACATTCATATACAACAGTGCCTCGTACAGAATGCGGGGCGTCGTGCGCTCCGTCCACGTGCCTGCTCACGTCTCCCCACGAGCATTTCTTGGGGTGCTGCCCCGAGAACTTCCTGTCGTCATTCAGCTCCATTCCCAGGGTCAGCGCAGGTCGACGTGGGTTCCAGACTATAACAGGTGAGGACCGAACAAGGTCTCCAGGAACAGAGCATAGATCAGAGACCCGGGTCAGCAGGTGGGGGGAGGAAAGCCGTCCACGGTGGACACGGTCGCTGTTTCCACGTATTTACCTGGTGCCCACGATGTGCTGGCATTGTGCCCAAGGCACCCTTCTCCTTAGGTTTGCCTTCTCCAGCACGTAGACTGAGCTTGTCAACATGTAGGCTCCTGGGAGCTGTGGCAAGTGCTGTGTGATCAGCAAAAGGTCTGTTACAGGGGAAAAGGAGCCCCTGGAGCTGGCCATGGGGTGGTGGGGTGCTGGGGCAGGAGAGGAGAGGGGGCCCCTGAGGCTCCCGGGGCTGGGGGTGGGAGGCCAGGGAGGAAGCATGGTCTATCTCCAGACGGGCAGCTGTGTCGGACAGAGGTTAGCACGGACAGAGGTGGGCATTGCATTTGGCCCCACCTGGAGGCCTGGGCAGAGCAGCGTGTCTGCGGGTGGGGGGTACCTGGTGGTGGGAGGCGCGGTGGGTGTCTCTGGGAGGCGCGGCAGCGGGAGGGGGCTGTGGGGCTGTGGGGAGGGGTCCGCTGGTCTGTCCGAAGGTGGAGAGCTTAGGGCGTCTGTGCAAACTGATGAGGGTCCAGGGCAGGGGAGGGCGAGCGAGGTGGCCCCCTGTCTTGTGAGTGAGGACGGCCACAGCCCTCTGTCTCTGTGCGCCGCTGTCTGCTCCCGCTGTACGGCTGCAGGGTTGCGCTCTTGCAGCGGGGACCGTGTGCTCACAGAGCCTAAGGTACTTGCCGTCTGGGCCCCGGTGTCGGAAGGACGGAGAGGTCGGTGTTGCTGGAAGGGGTTGGGATCGAGGGCACAAGAGCGAGGCCCAGCCTTGTAGGGAGCAGGGGTGCTTCTTCCTGCCATCGGTAGTGGGGGGCCGGGCACAGGCGGGACACCCGGGGACAGGTGTGGCCAGTGAGTTCACAGCTGAGGGAGAGGGAGGCCGTGGGCGTGTCGTTCCCGCTCTGGCCCTCCCCTTCATCTTGTTCACTGCGTCTCATGGGAAAACGCCACGGAAAGGTGTGGTAGGAAGCGTGCTGGCCACAGGTTTCTCTGCTTGCTTTTTCCTGGAATCCTCAAACCCGAGGGCTGCTCTCACAGTCCTCACGTGTAGCACCTTAGCGAGAGGTGTTGCGTTTCTGCTTCGTTCCTCTTTCCTTGTCCTTCTCTCCTTGTGTTTTGGTTTTTTTTTTTTTTGGATTTTATTTATTTATTTGACAGAGAAACAGTGAGACAGGGAACACAAGCGGGGGGAGTACAAGAGGGAGGAGCAGGCTTCCCGCGGAGCAGGGATCCCAACTCGGGGCTCGATCCCAGGACCCCGGGACCATGACCTGAACCAAAGGCAGACGCTTAACGACCGAGCCAGCCAGGCACCTCAGTGTCCTCCTCTCTTTGAATTCTAGCATATTTCAGAGCTGCTGTTGTCCTTCGGTCTTCAGTCATTTGAGTGGTGGGTAAACAGGCCCAGAGGGTGAAGGAACTTTCCATGGTTGTAAAGCACGTGGCAGAGCGGAGCTCCTCAGACCCTGCAGTGCCACACTCCATCGCTCTGGAGCATGTGTGTCTCATCTCGCTTGGAGCTCGGGAGTCCCCCCGGGGCACAGGCTCTTGTTAGTAGGGACTCAGCCTCTAGCTGCAGCAAGCTCCCCAACGCTGGACAGTGGTGAACAACACAGGCCCTGACTCTCTCTGCGGGTTGGACACAGTTGGTGGTGGTCGGGTGGCTGAATGGCAGGAGGGTCCCTTCAGCGGGGAGGACGAGGGTCAGGCTGGCTCCAGGTGCTGACCAGCACATGTAGCATGGTCCAGGGTGGGGCCGAGGCACCCAGCCTCCGATCTCGCTCTTGGACTGGGAAACACCAGAAACTGTGGGTAGTATTCCCCGTTCTGAGAGTAGAGACCTTCCCAGCCTCCACAGTCCGAATGACTTCGGGGGCCCCGTGGCACAACGGCCCTGGCGGGTCTGTGCGGGAGAACTCCTGGGTCACAGTCCGAATGACTTCGGGGGCCCCATGGCACAACAGCCCTGGCGGGTCTGTGCGGGGGACCTCACATGTCTGTGCCAGTAGGGGTCCCAGGCCAGCAGGCCACAGGGGTCTGTGTTTGTTTCAGTGTTGGGTGGATGTCCCTCTTGCTGGGGAGAGAAGTCTGAGCAGGACACGTCTGCTTTCTGGTTCCCTCTCTCCAGTGAGAGACCTCGTCCCAGCGGAGAGGCCGCCGTGCTGCATCTGTGCCCCAGGTGGTCGTAGGACGTGTGTGAAAGCTCTCAAGGAGGTAACTCGGTGTTGTGTTCAGCAGGTCTGAACTGTGGGTTGGCTGGCCCTTCAGAGAGCCCTCCTGAGGTCACACGGTGAGCCTGCTGTCTGCCGACTCTCCAGGCACTTGGATTCCGTGTAATTAGGAAGCTCCATGCCATGCAAGCTCTTTTCTTGTCTTGCCCAGCCTTGGTTGCTTGATGTGGCATCGTGGAGAAGTCTGGGTCTTTTAAGTATAACTCAGTGAACAAATGCAGAGGGTTTCTGTGGACGCTGAGCTTCAGGAGCCAGGGGCGATGTCAGTGTTGGCACCTCGGTGCCTGCCACCCCACATGGCCTGTGGGGCCTCGAAGCCATGGCCAGGATTCAGAGACTCCCACACTTCTCAGTATTGTAAGAGATAATAGCAGTGATTTGTTCTCCCGTGTTTACAAACGAGGTTATGCCGTAACCGTGTGTGCGCATGGCGTGGCGGGGGGGGAGGGGCATTGTGGACAACAGGCCCCAGCTGGACCTCTGCACACAAGGGAGGTGCACGAGGCATTCCCAAGTCTCATTGTAGCCAAGTCCTCGTCACGTACCTGTGGTTTGACCTTGCACGAGGTTCTCCTCCTTTCCTGGCTTTGTGGGCTTCTCTGGTCAGTGAGAAGGGCGCACGTGGTGTTCTGTCACGATTGCCTCACATCCATCATGCCTGACTTCCCAAACGTTGTTAGCAAATGCAAAAGCCGTAGATGTGAACAGCGTACCTTCACTACTTACAGCCGTGTGAAACCGTACGTACAGATACGTACGCGGAGCTAGATAATTACGTAGAACTTGATGAATTTGTGGGCCATGCAAGAAGGGAAAGGTCTGCCTGTAGGATTACTTCCTTTATGATGAAGATTTCGAGAGGAGAGTGTTAGCGTAGGAACATGAGAGGACTGTGTATTGGTGGGGCTGTCACAGCAGAAGTGGTGTTCTTGTGAAGGATCCTGGGGTGGCAGTCGCATCGAGCCGTGGACCCTGGTTTGGGTGGGGTGGGCCTCCATCCTGCCAGTCCTGGGTGGTGGGAGTCCCCGGTGTACTCAGCACCCCGAGCAGTCCTCCTGTCTGTGGTCCAAGTGTGCTGACACGCGCTCGCCCCACCCATCCGCTAACCTGTCCCTCTCCTCCAGAGGCAGGGTGGCCGTGGCCGTGGGGCAGACCAGCCCGGGAGCCAGATGAGCAGAGAGGTCTGTGTGCACTCCTGGCCTTGCTCCTACTACTTAGAACCGGAGAAGCGATGGGTTCCTGGAAAGCTTTCGTTAACTTCTCACTCCCTGAGATTTACAACTGATAAAACCGGGGAGGCCCTGGTCAGCTTCCCCCTGTCTAGTGTGATTGAGATCAAGAAGGAGGCTTCTCACTTTGTCTTCAGTTCTATCACCGTCCTGGAGAAGGACCACCTCAAGCACTGGTTCAGCTCCTTGCAGCCCAGTCGGAATGCAGTCTTCACCATCATCGAGCATTTCTGGAGAGAGCTGCTGCTGTCTCCATCGGAAGCACCGCTCCCTGTGACCAAGGGGAAGCAGCTGACTGGTCTGATGGCCTGTTCCCAGAAGCGCCTGGAAGAGACAGCCCGAGTCCTCCACCATCAGGGCGAGCAGCTGGACAGCATCACCAAGGGCCTGGACAAGATGGAATCTGACCTGGACGTGGCTGACAGGTACAGGGGACGTTTCGGACACACGGGTCACGCCCCTGCCGTGCGCAGTGACGCCGGGTGGGCGTTGGTGAGGGACACATTCTGTGCCTGGTGCAGAGCTCCAGTCTTGTGTAAATAAGGAAGGCTACCTCGTTTCATCCTGTGGGGGAAACAGGCCGAGGGGCCAGGTCACACACATGAAGTTGCTGTTCTGCACGGCCATGTGGCCGCAGGGTTTGAGCTGAAGCTCTTTGGCTCCAGGAGCTGCTGGCTCTGCTGCGACACCAGCCACTCCCAAACCAGGGACCCCCTCTAGTCTTCTAAACAGTGGGGGCCCCAAGGAGCTTTTGTTTATGTGGCTGTGTGTGCCAACATTGCCGTATTTCTTTAAAAACTAAGAAATTAAAAAAGTATTTGTCTGTTGAAAAAGTGCGATAATGAACCCATGACCTAGTAACGGAAATCACCTTGTCAATGACAAATAGCTTTGATAAAGCAGACATGTTTAGTGGGAAGAGTGGGCCGTGTCAGAGATGGCCAGGTCCTTCCACCTGCTTCTGCAGCCTGCCCCCCCGCCCCCCCCCCCAGGTGATCTTGTGTCCCGGGGCCCTCCGGGCGCTCCCCACACATGCAGGAGAGCGAGGGTGAAAAACCAAGTAGTGCCGTGGTGCTGTTGTGAAGAAACAGACCCCCCGGATGGTCCCAAAGACCCCAGTTTGCCAAGCACTGCCCTGACTCTAAGCCGTGTGCAGTGTGAAAGGGATTTTAGCGCTGGGAGGGCTGCCTCAGAGGTCATGACAAGGTGGCGGCCTCTCATGATGGGCCCTGAGCGTAGGCAACGCTATCTCACATCAGGGACACGTGGCCGCTGGTGCTGAGAACCCCTGGCCCTGAGTGACCCCAGTCTGCAGTTACCACCTGTGGCTATCTTGGGATATTCTTTCCTAAGTGCCTGCATGGTGAAAGACCTAGTGCTGCAGGGAACGGCCCCAAATCTTACCCTTAAGAGGGGTGCCTGTGGTAACTGAGGTGGAAGGTGCTCAGACCTCTGTGAGTTTTGGTCCTGGGAACATAGCTGAGCAGTTTTTGCCCTCCGTGCCATCATGGGGTGGGGGAGGTCATGGGACTGAGTGGTGGGCAGGAGTGATGTAGGTCACTTCCAGGCCTGGTCTCTGAAAGCCTCCCACACCATCTGTGTGCTGTCTTCCCCTCACCTGCTGGTGGCATGCAGAGAATCCTCCCCAGGACTCAGACGTGAGCTGGAATTTGGGTCGCCACATGGCATCCCAGAGCAGGCCCGACCCCAGCCCTCCAGTGGGGGGCTATGTCAACATTAAAATAATAAAAATCTAGGTTTCGATGATCAGGTTAATAAGAATTAAAAAAAAAAAAGACTTAAAGGAAGAATACACAGTACCAGCTGGAGGATAGTGAATAAGCGCTTTCACACACTGCTGTTTGGGAATGTCTGTTGGTTAATCCTTTTGGAGAACAATCTGGCAATTTAGAAATGTTCTTTTAACGAAGGGCCAACTGATGGGGCCCCTGGGTGGGTCAGTCGTTGGGCGTCTGCCTTTGGCTGAGGTCGTGATCCCAGGGTTCTGGGATCGAGTCCCACATCGGGCTCCCTGCTCAGCGAGAAGCCTGCTTCTTCCTCTCCCCGCTCCCCCTGGTCCGTGTTCCCTCTCTCGCTGTGTTTCTCTCTGTCAAATAAATAAAATCTTAAAAAAAAAAAAAACCACTACAAAAGTGAAAAGATGAACCTGAGGCTAGAGAAGATGCTTGTAGTATCCACTTGTATTCTCACCCGGGGATTCATACCCAGCTAGGTAGAGAGCTCATATGCCAGAATGAGAAAAAGCCAGTTCGGTAGAAAAATGGGCAGAACCGTTGATTGGAGTGTAGGGTCGGCTGCCGTCACGGAGATCCTCAGATCCTGTGGCTTACAGAGGCTGGGAGGCTATTTCCCCCCCGCCCTCCCACAGAGGGTGCAGGGGAAGGTCGGCGTCCCAGGCAGGTCGAAGGCTCTGCTCTGGGTCACGCCCCGGGGCCCCGTGTTGGCTCCGTGGCTGCGTCAGAAGCTGTTGGCAGCACTCTTCCCAGCCACTGGGAAGGGGGCACAGGGAGGCCAGTGCACACGGCCTTGTTTTTAAGCAGATGAGCCCAGCCCATGAAAGGGAGGTACTGGCACCCCAGTAATTAGAGAAAGGTAAATTAAACCAACAAGTACAGATGTGGGACAACACCGACTGACGGTCAGGGTGTGGGTCGGGACGAGATGTCTTGTGTCGCTGTCACTGATGGGACCTGGCTCGGCCCCTGGCAAGACCTAGCTAAGCCGAAGGTGCACAGACCCCATGACGAAGCCCAGCGTGTGTGGCTGGGCACATTCACTGAGGCAGCAGTAGTCAGTCGATCCTCAAGGGGATGCAGTAAACAGTCACTACTATGTAGTTTTTGGAAAGAGGTGAGGTCCAGAGCCGACGGCCAAGGAAGAATTCTTGAGATGTCTTCAGTGCAAAATGGTGGTTTTATTAAACGGGGACGGACCCGTGGGCGGAAAGAGCTGCTGCTGGGGGCATGAGGAGCAAATGATGCTGTACTTTGGGGTGGGGTGGGAGTAAAGGGAGGTTCCAAAAGGATCTCATCTGCTTAGGACGACATGGGTTACCAGAGCCCTTGCTATTGTCAGACCAAGGTGGTTTTTCCTTGTAGCCAGGCATTAACAGTAACGCAGTATTTCTCAGTAGGCTGCAGGGTAGAAGGACAAAACATTTTATCTGCCTTTCCTTCTGCCTTTGTTTCCCACATCACTGCCAACTCGGATTCAAGGCACTGATTCCTGTTAGATCTGCACAGACTGACTTGGATCCACCTCAAAGCGATGTTAATAACACAAAACCAAGTTGAAAGTAGATGTGTACAAAAGCAACATTATAAGAGTTTTTAAATGGTAAAGTAGCAGAAATGCAGGGAGCACTGAACTGCAAAAGCCCAAGCTGGAGGGGCATGCACAGGGCCACACGTGCCACAGTTCCACAGCGAGCTCCCACAGAGCCGCCAACGGGTGCTCCTCGTGGGGGTCTCCTGGCTCTTGGGGGTCGTTGGCACAGGTGTTCGGTGAGCATGTGATGCGGTTCTGCCTTTCAGTTTTAATGTGTGTTCCTTCTGGAACGCCCGTTGTCTGGTTATCGGCCGTCCTGGATTGATCTTCTGATAGCGTTCTCATTTTTTCCTTGTCTTTTTGTTCTACTATTTCTTGAGTTTCATCTTTCTCCTACCCTTCCATTTTTGTGATATTTTAATTTCTAAGATTTATTTTTTAATCTCCAAATGTTTCTTTTGAATAGCAGCCGCCTGTTGTTACTTTGTGGGTTACTGTCCTCTTATCCTCTCAGGATTTTCTGGAAAGCCTCTTGCAGGAAGGGCCTGGGGTGTGCCTCCCGGCTTGGGGGAGGCCTCTGCTCCCATTTCCTGCTCGCAGCTCACCACGCCCCCTGCAGTGGTGACCAGACGGAGGTGGGGCCTAGCAGCACCAGGTGGGTTCTCGTTAAATGAACTTCCAGTCTGTTGGGGTTTGAGGCCCAACTTCACGCCTGTTTTCAGAGGTCCCTGGAATTCTGTCTTTTTTCCCACACAGAGGGTTCTGAGGCAGGGATAACTAGATTCTGGGGTGGCTGGGCCAGCAGTGGCCCTTGGCCACTGAAGACAAGTGGGGATGGTCACCATAACGGACAGCAGAGCCAAAGCCGTGATCAGAATAGTCTGACTCCGAGAGACCTGTGCTCCTGAGGAGAAGTAGATGGCCAGTTGACCCTGTTCTTTTTTTTAAGATTTATTTATTTACTTTGACAGAGAAAGACATAGCAAGAGAGGGAACACGAGCAAGGAGAGGGCAGGGAGCCCGATGTGGGGCTCAATCCCAGGACCCCAGGATCACCCGGGTGCCCCAGTTGACCCAGTTCATACTTTGGCCGGGTCAAGTGAGCAAGCCTCTAACTTGAATTAAAAAGCAGTCACGGCCCCTGAATCAGCTCCCAGACTTGAAGACCGAGTTTGCAGGTTCGAAACCCCTTGAATGATGGGGAAGCTGGAAGGACCCCAGTTTGCTCCTAAAAGTTTACACCTTTGGGAGCCCCTGGGTGGCTCAGTTGGCTAAGCATCTGCCTTTGGCTTCGGTCATGATCCCAGGGTCCTGCGATCAAGCCCCACATCAGGCTCCTTGCTCTGTGGGGAGCCCGCTTCTCCCTCTCCTCCCCACTTGTACTCTCTCACGGTCTCTCCTTCTCACTCTCTCAAATAAATAAATAAAAGCTTTATTAATTAATTAATTAAAGTTTACACCTTGTTCTTTCTCCCAGCCTTCCCCCACGGGACTTGTGGCATTTAACCAGGGTGGCCGTGCACTGGGGAGCAGGAAGCCACCAGACTTTTTGGGACCCCTGGATGCTGGAACTGACCCGATGGCAGCAGACCAGTCAGAGTAGGGGCTTCTGGGGGTCAAGGGATCAGTGGAGTTCTAACTGAGGTCTGCCTCGTAGTGTCACAGTGGGCCCAGTAGGCCCCGAACCCATCCCAGTCCTGGAGCACATCATCCAGCAGCAGGCAGAATCGCACACTGGTTCCCTGACCTGTGTAGTGAGGGCTGTTCTGGTGGCCAAGCCAAGTGGGAGCCTCTGGACTGCCTAGAATAGTAACCTCTTCTTGGAGGGATTTCTGAGATCAGGACTGGAAGGGTGCATGGATAGTGAGCCCTGCATCATCTGCACTCAGCTCACTCACTCGACGATGCAGAACAAAGATGGATTGTCTTAAACTTACCAGGTGGTACTCTTAATTGCAGTTGCTGTTCCCGATGCTTGAGCAAATGAACACATCCTCTGGAACGTGCTCTGCAGTGGTCTGTCTGGCAAATGCTCTTAGGAAGGACCACCAGATCAGCTTGCTTTCAGCCGCCAGCAGTGGCATTGTATCGTCCCACCTCAGGGGTATACCAGCTCTCCAGCCCTGTGTCATGCTTTATGTCACAGGGCCCTTGACTGTCTCTCCCTTCACAGGATAGCATGCTGGCCCATTACATGGGGGATACCATGCAGACTGGCTCAAGGAAGAAGTAGCAGCTACTCTAGATGCACTGGAAAGATGTTTGCTTGTCAGAGGTGGGAAAGAAATCTGACAGAAATTAGGGACTTTCATCCTCATTGAAATTTCTAGGGATCCAGTGGAGTGGGGCTTGCTGAAGTATCTTCTTTATGGTGAAGGATAGATTTTGCATCTGGCTCTTCCTACAACCAAAAGGAAGACACACTTGGGGTGTCTGGGTGGCACAGTCGGTTAAGCGTCCAACTCTTGGCTTCAGCTCAGGTCATGATCTCAGGGTCATGAGATTGAGCCCCACATCATGCTCTATACCCAGTTGGAAGTCTGCTTGAGATTCTTTCCCTCTCCCTACCCCCTCTCCTCTGCCCCCCCACTCACACACATGCTTGTGCATGCTCTCTCTCTCTGTCTCAAATAAAATAAAATTTACAAAAGAAAAAACAAAACTAAAAGGAGACATGGCACCTAGTGAGCCCCTTAGCATTTTGGAAGCGACATACTCTTCATTTGGGTGTGCTACTCTGGCCAGTTACCAAGTGACTTGAAAAGTTGCTAATTTTGAGTGGGGTCCGGGATAAGAAGGCTCTGTAGCAGGACCAGGTGCCACCTGGGCCACATGATCCAGCAGATCCAGTGGCGCTCCAAGTATCTGCGGTAGACAAAGGTGCTCTTGGAGCCTTTGCGGACCTTTATAGGGAGTCACAGTGTAGGATTTCAGAACAGAGCCCTGCTACAGATCAGGCTCTAGCAGGCCCTGAAAGCATAGGCTAGGTCACATGGCCCCCACTCCTGCCATACCGCCTTTTCTCTCCCAGCCTGCACCGAGGGCACATTCCCTACCTGGGGAACACCCTACAGTCAGTTGACTGAGGAGGAAAATTGTGGAGCCTGGTTTAACAGATGGTTTTGTGCCAATATGCAGGCATGACTCAGAAATCCTCCCAGTGGGCTGAACTTCAAGCCATGCACCTGAAAATTCATTGTGTTGGAAAGGCAGTCTTGTGCATAAAGTCTTTTTGACGCACTCTCAGCCTCATAAGAATGGGTTTTAGGGCCTGGGACACATAGCCTGAGCCAGACTTATCCCCCTAGTAGGGAAATGGCTTTCCCTGTTACAAGCTCTACCAGTGCTCTTTTGTTCTGCAGAAGCATGCATGTGAGTGGCTCTCAGGCACAACCCCCAGTCTTCTGTGTTTCAGACTGCATAGTTGGGGGTGGGGGGTTGGTCCTTGAGCTGAAGCGTTAGAGGGATGTACATAAGCCGGTTGTCCTGCATCGGCTGCCAGGGGCACCTGATGTCCGTGAGGTACCAGTGCCTACATTGGACCTGATTTTGTTCCGTCTCTTCTCCATGTGAGTAAAGCTGGGTAAGGCATTGCTCCATCCAGTGCTTGACCATGTTAGTGTTCTGTGGTAACTCCAAGATGGCTGTGGGGCAGACGTGTTTGGAGGCCCCTGAGATTGGTGACCGTTGTGTGGTACTCTGCTCAACAGTTTCCTTGGAAGGAGGAACGGCTAGAGGCTCAACTGCTTACTGATTGGCTGTGGCCGGTGGTTTGGCTGGATGTTTGGGGAATGGCAGAAACATGATTGGAAACTTCATGACAGGGAGGTCTGGGGTTAGAAGTATATGGATAGACTTCTCTGAGAGGGACAAAAGGCAAAGATGTGTCCCATGTGAACGCTCACCAGAGTCTCTTCAGCAGAGGAGGATTGTGATAATCAAGTGGCTAGGAATGACCTTTTCTCTGGATCCCAGCCAGCCTGTTTCCCCAGCATCTCCTGCAGTTGCCCAGTAGGCCCATGAGCAAAGTGACCACGGTGACAGAGATGGAAGTCATGATGGGTCTCAGCAACATGGACTTCAACTCACCAAGGCCAGCCTGGCCACGGGCCGCTAGCTGCACACCCAAACTGGAGACCAACACGGAGTCTCCAGTATGGCTGTGTTGTCTAGGCCCTCCTCAACCAGCTACTTGGTGGTTGGTTGATTGATTACATTGGACTGCTTCTTACTGTGAATCTCTTGAATGTGGCAGGTCGCTTGTCTCTTCCTTGCTTTCAAAACTCTGTTTTTGTCTTTGGGTTTCAACACTTTAACTATGATGCATCTCCGTGTGGATCTTTATAAGTTTATCCTTCTGGGGGAGGTTGTTGAGCTTTGAGTCTTTTCCAAACTATTTTTTGTGAACCATGTCTTTGTTGTTGTGTGTGTTCATTGAAATTTCTCTTCCCTTGTGTCTCCATTCTTAGATATCTGGCTCCCATGAAGGGAAAAGGAATAGGGCTTGTCTCTTTGAATTCTCTAGCTGGAAAGCTGCTTCAGTTCATGGTGGTTGAAACCCCTATGCTAGCCTCTCTGTGATCGAAAGCAGCAAAAGGGCCCCATAGAACTCGAAGAAAACAAATTTGTGTGTGTGTGTGTGTGTGTGTGTGTGTACTAAAAATCTGGATTATACGCTTCCTACTTCCTGGAATTCCGTATCTCTCTTTAAATGAAATGAAGACAAATTGGCAACCTGGTTTTGATATCAGGAGTTTGCTGGAATCTAGTTGTAAGTAGTTTGGTTGTATTTCCATTGGCATCTGTGAGTAAATAGTGTGGCCTTGGTGTTCACGTGTTGGAAAATGGCACTCTTGAATGACAGTTTGGCTCTTCACAGTTGAGCCCTATGTAGCTCAGGACTTTGAGGATGTTTTCCATTGTCTTCCTAGTGTATGTTATTGCTAAGTTGTGTAGGATTGTGGCTACTGTTTTCCCCCTTTCCTAGATATTCTGATGTTTTATTCTGAGGTGTCTTTGTAGATTTTTTTAAAACAGTCTTCTCATTTACATACCATAAAATTGACTCATTGTATGTGAACAATTCAATGATTTTTGGTAGATTTCACAGAGTTGTGCAGACATCACTATAGTCCAATTTTAGGACACTTCCGTCACTCCCAGAAGTTGCCTCAAGCCCTTTGGCAGTCACTCTGTTCTTGCCCTGCCCAGGTCACCACTGATCTACTCTTTCTGTGTAGATTTGTCTCTTCGAGAGAGGTCACATATGCATCATGTTTTGAGGTTCATCCTGGTTGTAGGATAGATCAGTACTTTGTTACTTCTTATTGTTCTTTTTTTTTTTAAAGTAGGCTCCATGCCCAACATGGGGCTTGAACCTCACAACCCTCAGAGCAAGAGTCCCATGCTCTACTGACTGAGCCAGCCAGGCGCCCTGTTGCTTTATATTTCTGGCTAATATTCTGTTGTATGATCCTATCACAGTTTGTTTATCCCTCGACCAGTTTTGACGGCATTTTCTTTTTCTGCTTTGTTGCTATTATGAATAGTGCTGCTTTGGACGTTTCTTTTCCTTTCCTTGGAAGGGAAATTGCTGGGTCTCTTTAACATTTTGAGAAACTGACCAATTCTTTTCCAAGTGGCTGTGACCGTTTTACATCCCCACCAATAATGTATGAGGGGCTCCAGTTTCTCCACAACCTCACAACACTTGTTATCTATCTTTTTCATTATAACTCTCCTAGTGGGTGTGAGGTGGTGTCTCACTGGGTGGTTGACTTTCATTTTCCTAGTGATAATGAGCATCTTTTCATATGCTTTTTGTGCATATGTGTATTTTGTTTCAGATTCTTTGAGCATTTTTTATGTGGTTGTGTTTTTATTATGGAGTTTATAAGAGTTCTTTATAGAAGTTGATAAGAGTTCTTACAGAGTTCTGGATAGAAGTCCCTTTAACAGATACATGATTTGAAAATATTTGCTCCCTTTCTGTGGATTGTCATTTTCTTTTCTTTTTTTTGGGGGGGGGTTTCCTTTTTTTTTTAATTTTAAGTTCAATTAATTAACAATATAGTGTATTATTAGCTTTTTTTTTTAAGATTTATTTATTTATTTTAGATATGGAGTGGGGAGGGAGAAGAGAGAATCTCAAGCAAACTCCCAATTGAGCACAAAGGCATGAGCCCAGGGGGCTCAGTCCCACAATCCTGAGATCATGAACAAGAGCCAAATCAAGAATTAGACGCTTAAACCAACTGTGCCACCCAGCTGCCCCCCATTTTACTTTCTTGAAGATATTTTTTGAAGCAGAGAATCTTTTTTTTTTCTCCAAGGAACCCCAACACAATTTATTTTCGACCTAAATAAGACAGATTGAGGGGCGCCTGGTGGCTCAGTTGGTTAAGTGCTTGCCTTCGGCTCAGGTCATGGTCCCAGGGTCTGGGATCGAGTCCCACATCAGGCTCCCTGCTTGGCAGGAACCCTGCTTCTCCCTCTCCCACTCCCCCTTCTTGTGTTCCTGCTCTCGCTGTGTCTCTCTCTGTCAAATAAATAAATAAAATATTTTTAAAAAAAAGATTGAGTAAAAGAAAGTTTTACCTCAACTTTCCCAGTAGACATTTCTCCTCAGACTGCATGTTATCAATTTTAGGTCCCATCAGTGGCCTTCATATATTCACAAAGGATGTACAAATTGTGTCATTTGGTTGAAGATACAAGTTTGAAAATAACAATCTTTCCACTTTTTGTGCTTTAGATTTTTTTTTACACTAATCTCTGTGCCAAATGTAGGGTTTGAACTCATGAACCCCAGGATTCAAGAGCCACATGCTCTATGGACTGAACCATCCAGGTGCCCCACTTTTGTGCTTTAGAACAATTCTCAAAACACATTATGATGCCTCCCAGCTCATAACTGTTCAGTTAATTTTTTTCTTCTCAAAATAACTTAGAGCAAGAGATTCATTTACTTATGTAATAATATATATGTGTGTATGTATATGTAATATATATATATATTCAAAAACAGAAACTCATCCAGTTTCTCCCATGTTCATGGTGGAAAAACTAGGTCCAACCCAACAGATGTAGCAAAACATCTGTGTCCTGTTTTTGGCTTCTCTGTTTTAAGGGACCAGAGAAAATCCTTTGTTGTTTTCATTGTGGTTTCAACATAACAGTACCAAATGTCCTTTTTCTTCCTCCCGATCTTGATCCAGCATCCAACATTGATCTTTTATATTCAAAAAATGAGCTTTCCAGAGCTTTTGCAGTTTCCCTTTCTTCAGACACTGCCAAGCAGGACTTCCCTCCCTGGAGCATGTGGTCTGACCGTGGGAGACGACTATGGCACACGTGCACCCGGGCCCTCTTCGTGGCCACACCCTCGACTCTCCTCCTCCAGATACCAGCATCCCAGGGCCTGACTGCATCTCTCCTGCCTGTGGCCCAGACCTGGCGGGATGCAGGCCTAAAAGATTTAAAGTGTATCTGTTTTTCTTGCATCATTTGCCTTTGGTGTCATATCTGAGTCATTGCCAAATCCAAAAGTCACAGAGGTTAACTCTTTTTTAGCCTTTCTGTTTTAGGTCTGTGATCCACTTGCAGTTCATTGGTAATGAGAAATGGGCCCAACTTCTTTTCTTTTTAATGTGGATATCCAGTAGTCTCAGCAATATTTCAATTCAGTGTTTTCCCCCGTTGAATTGTCTTGTTGTCCTTGCTGGAGACCAGCTGGACCCTGCACGTAAAGGCTTGTTTCTAGATTGAGTTCTATCATTGATCCACGTGTGGACCCTATGGCAGTACCACACCATCTTCATTTCCATAGCTTTCTAGTAAGCTTTGCACTCAGGTAGGGGGAGTCAACCAACTTTATTCTTCTTTTTCAAGATCGTTGGCTATTCTGGGTCCCTTGCATTTCTATATGATTTTCAGGATTAACTGACCGGTTTCTGCACAAGAGCCAGCTGGGATTTTGATAGAAATTGGACTCAACCTGGAGCAGTTTTGCCATCCTAGCAATGTAATTATTAGTGTGGTGTAAAAACACTTAAATCTGCTGTTTATTTTTTGTGTTACTTGTTACCTCTGTTGCTCATTTATTTTTTCCACCCTGCCTCCTGTAGGTTACCTGAATATTACTTCATAATTCCATTGTGACTTACCTACACTGTTGTAAATGTATGTCCTTACATATATTCTTCACCGGACACTCTAGGTATTACGTTGTATATGCATAATTGGTCACAGTGTGCTGGTGTTGACATTTTTTTAAAGATTTTATTTATTTATTGACAGAGAGACACAGCGAGAGAGGGAACACAAGCAGGGGAGTGGGGGAGGGAAAAGCAGGCTTCCCACAGAGCAGGGAGGCCCGATACGGGGCTTGATCCCAGG
This sequence comes from Zalophus californianus, assembly GCF_009762305.2. Taxonomy (NCBI): domain Eukaryota; kingdom Metazoa; phylum Chordata; class Mammalia; order Carnivora; family Otariidae; genus Zalophus; species Zalophus californianus. The sequence goes on from NC_045599.1 coordinate 206,479, forward strand.
ACCCTGGGATCATGACCTGAGCCAAAGGGCAGCCGCTTGATGACTGAGCCACCCAGGCACCCCTGGTGTTGACATTTTACCCAATTGAGCAGTGTGTAGAACCTAACCACTGTCTTTATGTCTGTTTACCCTACCAGATTCATATAATCCTCTGTAAGTTAATTATCTTAACTTCATTTACCTATTTGAGAACCACATCAATTTTGTAATTTTTACTTCAAGTGCCATACATATTTTAGCCAGCTCAAAAGAAAAAAGCAAGTGCATTTTATTTCCCTATATTTGTACTCTTTCTGTTTCTCTACCCTCCTTCCTCATGTTCTAGGATTCCTGCCCTTATCAGTTCATTTCTGATCCATCGACTTCTTCAAGACATTCTTTTAGGGCAGCAATTTCTTTGTGGGTTTTCTTCCTCCGAGAATAACTCAATTTCTTCTTTATTCCTGAAGAAAAGTTTCACTCGTTGTGGAATTTTGAACCGACAGTTCTTTTCTTTGAGCACTGAAAACCATTGTGCCACTTCTTTCTGGCTCCATGGTTTCTGACGAGAAGTGCGCTGCCATTCAAATTGGTTTTCTCCTGTAGGTGAGGTCTCTCATGCCACTGTCAAGATCTTTTCTTTGTTTAACAAACTTCGCGGTAATTTCTTTGGTTTTATGCTGTGGGGGTCTGATTAGGTTTTTTTTTTTTTTTTTTAACTCTATGGGCTTATTTATGTCTTTTTGCCTAACTTGGGAAATGTTCAGCCATTATTTGTTTGAGTCCTTTTCCAGCCCCACACTTTCTCTTCTCCTGCTGGAGTGGTGGTGATGAGTGTTCAGTCTTTTGTTTTGGACCCTTGGGTTTGTTGTCATTGTTGTTTTTAGTATTTTCTCTCTGTTGTTCAGATTGGGTAATTTCTGTTCTTTGATCTTTAATTTCACATATTCTTTTATCTGTCATCTCAGGCTGCAGTCTACGTCTACCCATTTTTTTATCGGTTATTGTATTTCTAAGTTCAAAAATTTCTGGATACTTTACTGTGTCTTCTGTTTCTCTGCTAAGACTTTGTGGTTTTTAATTTATTTCCAGCATGTCCATAATTGCTCTGTGGAAATACTTTTATGATGGTGCTTTAGAATTCTTGTCCAGCAATTCCATCAGTTTCATCCTGGTTTTGGCATTTGCTTCTATTTTTTATTTAAGAAGAGGTTTTCCTGCCTCTTGGCATGGCGATTCTTCATTGTATCCTGGACATTTTGGGAATTAAGACTCTGAATCTTGTTTTTCTGTTTTAGCAGAGCTTTCCCTGACATGGTGCCCCAGGAGTAAGAAGCTGTTTCCTCTTGGGGCGCCTGGGGTGGCTCAGTGGGTTAACCATCTGACACTTAATTCGGCTCAGGCCGTGATCTCAGGGTGGTGCGATGAAGCCCCACGTTGGGCTCCATGCTGGGCGATGAGACTGCTTGAGATTCTCTCTCTCCCTCCGCCACTCTCTCTCTTTCTCTCTTAAAGGAAAGAGGGAAAGAAGGGAAGGAGAAGGGAAGCTGATTCCTCTTACTGCCGTGTGAGGATGAGAGCCCCAATTCCCCACGTGGCCCTTGTTTGTGCCTTGGGATAGGAACAGACACCTGTTGCTGCTGGCTGGGAGTGGGATTTCAAGCTTCCTCATAACTGTGCCCTAGCTGGGAGAATTGGGGGGGTCTTGTTACCGTCCCCCCTCCACTGAGCCAGTAAGGTTTCCCTTGTTACTGATGGCTCTTCATGTGGCCTTCCCTACCACCATCCCACTTAGGGGAAGAAGTCCTACTGCAGCCAGGTAAGGGTGGGTGTCGAGGCTCCTCACGTACTTTTTCTGACACTGCTCCAGTTGGGGAAAGCACACCACAGTGTAGCCAACTGAGGGTGGACATCCATGCCCCCCTTTTTTTAGTCGAAGTATAGTTGATACACAATGCTCTGTTAATTTCAGATGTACAACATAGTGATTTGACAAATTAATGTTATACTCACCACAAGTGTAGCTTCCATCTGTGTTGGTATTACAATACCGTTGACCATATTCCCTATGCTGTACCTTTTCTCTCCATGATTTATTTGTTCCATACTGGAAGCCTGTATCACCCACTCCCCTTCATCCATTTTGCCCCTCCCCCAACCCTCTCCCCTCTGGCAGCCATCAGTTCTCTGTATTTATGGGTCTGTTTCTGCTTTCTGTTTGTTCGTTTGCTTAGTTTTTTAGGTTCTACATATAAGTGAAGTCATGTAGTGTTTGTCTTTCTCTGTCTTATTTCACTTAGCATTAATACCCTCTAGCTCCATCCACATGCTTGCAAAAGGCAAGACTTCATTCTTTTTTTGTGGCTGAGTAATATTCCACGGTGAGTGTGTGTGTGTGTGTGTGTGTGTGTGTGTGTGTGTGTGTGTGTGTCACATCTTCATTATCCATCTAGGGAGACCTCTGTATTTTGGATATTGTAAATAATGCTGCAGTAGAGATAGGGGTGTAGATATCTTTATCACTAATGTTTTTACTTTCTTTGGGTAAATACCCAGTAGTGGAATTACTGGATCATATGGTAAATTCTGTTTTTAATTTTTGAGGAACCTCCTTACTGTTTTCCAGAGTGGCTGTACCAGTTTGCATTCCCATCAACAGTGCAAGAGGGTTCGCCTTTCTCTGCATCCTCACCAACACCTGTTGTCTCCTGTGTTGTTAATTTTAGCCATTCAGACCAGTGTGAGGTAATATCTCAATGTGGTTTTCATTTGTATTTCCCTGATAATGAGTGATGTTGAGATCTTTTCATGTGTCTTTTGGCCACATGGATGTCTTCTTTGGGAAAAGGCCTATTCAGATCTCTGCCCATTTTTTAATTGGATTGTCATTTGTTTTGGTGATTAATTGTATAAGTTCTTTATATATTTTGGATATTAACCTCTTAACAGATGTATCATTTGCCAATAACTTTTCCCATTCAGTAGATTGCCCTTTTTGTTTTGTCAGTGATTCCTTTGCTGTGCAGAAGCTTTTTATTTTGATATAGTCCCAACAGTTTGTTTTCACTTTTCTTTCCATTGCCTAAAGAGACATATCCATATAATATGTTACCCAAGGCGGATGTCAAGGCGATTTTACTGTATAGTTTTCTTTTAGGAGTTTTATGGATTCAAGTCTCACATTTAATCCTTTAATCCATTTTGAGCTAATTTTTGTGTATGGTGTAAGAAAGAGTCCTATTTCATTCTTTTGCATGTGGCTGTCTAGTTTTCACACCACCATTTGTTGAAGAGACTGTCCTTTCCCTGTTGTATATTCTTGCCTCCTTCGTCATAGATTAATTGACAGTGTAAGTGTGGGTGTATTTCTGGGCTCTCTGTTGTATTCCTTTGATCAGTGTGTCTGCTTTTGTGTCAGTACTGTGTACTGTTAGGATTACTACAACTTGGTAGTATATCCTGAAATCTGGGATTCTGATACCTCTACCTCCAGCTTTGTTCTTCTTTCTCAAGATCACTTTGGCTAGTTGAGGTCTTTTGTGGTTCCATACAAATTTTAGTATTATTCTAGTTCTGTGGAAAATACTCTTGGTATTTTGATAGGGATTGCGTTAAATCTCTTGATTGCTTTGGGAATTATAGACATTTTCACAGTATTAATTATTCCAGTCCATGAGCATAGTATGTATTTCCATTTGCTTGTGTCATCTTTGTTTGTTTGTTTGTTTGTTTTTAATCAAGGTCTGATAGTTTTCAGAGTACAAGTCTTTCATTTCCTTGGTTAAATTTATCCCTAGGTATTTTATTATTTTTTGGTACATTCGTAAATGGATTTTTTTTTTCTAAATTTCTCTTGCTTGCCACTTTATGGGTGTTCATATTCTTAAACTATTTCTTGCTTCAGTTTTGGAAGGTTGGGTGTTTTGAGTATTTTGTCTATTTCATATAAGTTGTCCCATTTATTGGTGTAAAGTTGGGTATGATATCCCCTAGAAGGCTTTCCAGGGCTAAAAGGATCTATGGTGATGCCTCCCTTTTTATCCCTGATATTGGTAATGTGCATCTTCTTTGCTTTATTCTTTTTTTTTTTTAAGATTTTATTTATTTGACACAGAGCGAGAGAGCACAGGCAGGGGGAGCAGCAGAGGGAGAGGGAGAAGCAGTCTCCCCACAGAGCAGGGAGCCTGATGCGGGGGATCCCAGGACCATGGGATCATGACCTGAGCCAAAGGCAGACGCTTAACCGACTGAACCACCCAGGCACCCCTCTTTGTTTTATTCTTGTTCATGTCTTGTAAGGGTTTAATTTTTAAAAATTACTTCAAAGAACCAACTTTTGGCTTTGTTAATATTTTCTTTTTTTCTGTTTTCAGTTTCATTGATTTCTGCTTTTCCGTTCTTCTACTCTGGGTTTAATTTATAACTTTTCGTGACAGAAGCTTAAATCACTGATTATAAACCTTTCTGAGAAGTTTTCAAATACACGCATTGAGAACTATAAATTTTCCTCGTGACTGCTCTACTTGCATCCTGCCATTTCCTGCATATTGTTTTGTTTCATTCACTTCAGATATTGTCCAATTCCCTTTATTTAGAATTGTGCTTAATCTCCAATATTTGAGGACTTTCTATTAGTCTTTTGTCATTAATTTCAGATTTCATTTCTTTGGGGACAGGTGGTATACTTGAAATTTATTGAGACATGTTATACTCTTTTCTTAAAGTTTTGAATATACTTTAAAAGGGTGTGTATTCAGCGGTTGGATGATGTTTCCATAAATACCAGTCAGCCTGAGTGGATTAAATAGTGTTTATATTCTTACTCATCATTTTTGTCTTCTTGCTGTGTTAATTATGGAGAGAAATTTGTTGAAATCTACAACTGTGATTGTCTGTTTCTCCTTTTAGTTTTGTTAATTTTTGCTTAATGAATTTTGAAATTGTGTTAGATATACATGTTTAGTATTAAGTCTTTTTGTCAAATTGACTCTCTTATTATTATGTATTGTCTGTTTTTATCCCTGGTAACAGTCCCTGTCTTAGAGTTTATTTTCGGCACAATAAGTCTTTTTTCCAGTCCCTTTGCTTTTGATGTTTCTGTGTCCTTATATTTCAGTGTCTCTTATAAACAAGACATAGCTGTGTCTTGGTGGTTTTTTCTTTAATCCAGGCTGAGAGTCTGCCTTTAAATTAGAGGATTTAGTCTATTCACATTTAGTATAATTACTAATATGGTTGAGTCTATCCACCATCTTGATATTTATTTTCTGTCGATACCATTTGATCTTTGTTCCTTTGCTTTTCTTTTCCTGCTTCCTTTTTTACTTTTGCTACAAGGTAGATCTCTTTGTATTCATGGGTACGTTACAGTGGTGCCATCCACTGTGGTAGCCACTAGTCACATGTACTTAAGTTGAAAATTCAGTCCCTCGTTATATCAGCCACACTCTGGATGCCCAGTAGCCACACATGCTTGTTACCACATTGGAAAGGAGAGATTACTGCAGAAAGTTCCAGATTGAGGTCAGGATTTGTTTTGAGTCAGAATTACCCAGGGTCCAATGTGAAAAGGGCATCGTTCTAGTCAGAAGACGTGTGTTCATGTTTTGTGTTTACTACTGATGGGCTCTGTGTCCGTAGGCCTACGAGATCCTGCTCTTAGCCTGTTTTCTTTTCTAAAACACATGGATAGTAATTCCTGCTCTTCCGCTTCACGGAGTGCTTGTGGAAAAGAACACTACAAAATGGTTAACAGTCTTCAGGAAAACATTAAAACTCAGTTGACTGTGTTTCTGTGTTTTGTTTGGTCTTTTAGGTTGCTGACGGAGCTGGAGTCCCCTTCTTGGTGGCCCTTTAGCTCCAAGCTTTGGAAGATGCCAGCAGAAACAAAGCCCAAGGGGGGCGCCTCAACGGCTAGTCCCAAAGCTCTTGGAAAAGAAGGGGTAGTGGTCCGAATTCCTGCTGTTATCTCCCAGGGAACAGCATCTCATGTTAAAGCAGGATGTCTCACCATCCTTGTGTCCGGGTTGGAAATCCATGACTCGAGTTCTTTGCTCATGCACAGATTTGAAAGAGAAGATATAGATGACATTACGGTTCACACACCTTATGAAATTAGCATCCGCCACGGTTCATCGGGAAGCCAGACATAGCTTATCGCCTGATATCGGCCAAGATGCCCGAGGCTGTCCCCATTTTGGAGGTGCAGTTCAGCAAGAAGATGGAGTTGTTAGAAGGTGGCTTGACACCCGGAAGTGCCAGCACGTCTTCCCCAGCAGAGAAGGGCTGCTATGTCTGGCAGGCGGGTGAGTGCGCGTCGGTCTCCAGGGACGCGGCCTGTGGTACACCGTTAACGTGCTAGGTCGCTGATAGCATCTGCTGGTTCTGTGCACCAGTGCAGACTGTCCGTTTGTTTGTAAATGAGAACACTTCAGACCGTTTTCCTCAGTACCTGCGACCTCAGACTGTGTGAGTCCCAGAGCACAGGTGTATCACACACTGGAGGGCTGTGTGGGTTTCCCCTGAGCTCAGCAAGGCTTGGTGGCACTTTCAGAACAGAGGAAGGCTCCACGGTAGGCGATTCCCCCTTTCCTCTGTGTGACTCAGGGCACCTAGCTGCCCACCCTGGTGGGTGTCCAGTCCCTCCACCCCTGACCTTGGCATCAGTCTGGGTCATCCCAGCCCGCCTTCCAGGGACATGTTTAGGAATCAGAATCTCTGAAAACTGCAGCATAGTTTTTGTGGGTTTGCAGGCCTCCACTGTTGGTGAGGCGTGCTGTCCTCCGAGTGTCTCTGGGGAGCACAGAGCTGGGCATGGCCAGGGGTCGCAAGGGTCCCAGGTCGCAGGCCCAGCCCCAGCCTCGCCCACAGCAGCCTGGGGTCATCTGACTTCTCAGATTTGCCGTCCTGATGGTATCCGGTGGCATCGTGCTGGTGTCTTTATTTTCATGTCTGATTGGTTATGACGTGGAGCATCTGACGCTCCTTATTTGCTTTTGGGCTTCACATGTTTCTCTGTGGATTGCCTATTCTGTGGTTTTTGTTTTTTTATTCTGCTGTGCTGTTTGTTTAGTCCATGTTGTAGGTATGCATCCCTCTTGGCTTTAGAAGCTACCACCTCTGCCAGACTGTCATTCTCCGTTACAGAAATCCTTAATTGGGTAAATTCCCCTTAAGTTTGTTTCTGCACCCATCTTAAGAAATCCCAAAGTCATAACATACCTTATTTTCCCATAGGTGATCCTATGTCTGTGTTATTGTGATTTTTCTTACAGGCTAGTAGTCTTTCCTTATTGACTTTGATTGCTGGATGTCTGTTACAATAAGAGATATGCTTGCTTCTTTTTGTTCTAAAGTGATTGATTTCAGTGCTAATATGTAACCTGGTTCCCTAACACATGAATATTTTGATGTTATTCTCCATGGCTTCACGTTTCAAAAGAAATTTACCTGAAAATAAATCTGTCCCATAAGCACCAAAATTTTGGAAGTGTTAATGTAAAAGGTAATTTTTTGGCATTTCCAGATTTTTCTTTGGCCCTTCTCAAGGTAGGACCGGGAAGCCCATAAAGGGGCCGAGAAGGGTGGGCAGTACCAGCGAGCCCAAGACCCTGATGAGGGAGGCGTCAGGCCAGGCCGTCGGTGCCCCGACCCTGCGGTTTGCCCCTGGGGGGCTGGGGCTGGGCAGTGAGGGGACCTGGGGCTGTTAGGCCTGACGCAGAGCGCCTTCAGCCATTGATTCTGCTGATGGAGAACTCCCCGTGCCAGGCACAGTGCCGGGCCCCTGCACAGTCCCTCTTCTCATGGAGCTCCACCACATTCGTGGGTTTTCTGTGTACCTGGTGGTTTCGGAGAGAGTGTCGCATGCCAGGTGGGGGATGCCAGCACACTCTATGCAGGGGAGAAGAGGCTTGCTGGGCCTGCTCTGACCCCGAATGTCCAGGTGCAGACAGGGCTGGAGAGGAGCAGGAAGTACGTGCCAGGGCCTCTGTGGCCGTGGTCCAGTGGCAGGAAGCTAGGTGAGTGTGGATTCCGCAGGGCCCGCCATCAGGAAGGGCACAGGCCAAGGCTGCTGACCACAGGCCGCACGTCTTCCTCCTCAGGGAAGCCTCACGTTAAAGTCAGCTGGTGCTGGGCCTTCGCCACATCCACAGACACGTTCTCAGCAGCACCTAGATTCAGGATGTGTGGCCTCGCCTGTCAGTCACAGACAGTGTGTGTGTGGAAGGAGTGGGACCACCTCCACGATGACAGATGGGTGTTCATCCTGGTGCTCACTTTAGCCTCTGGGGTGGAGGGGTTCCCACAGCATGTCTGCATCTGCATGGAGCAAGAGGTGCCCTGCTCCCTCGGTGAGGCCACCCTGCCCCGGGAGTGGGTGAGGGCGCAGGTGATGAGGAGGGGAGGTGGGGGGGAGGCCAGCACGTGGGCTTGGGAGCAGAACAGCAGGACCGCGTCTGGCTTGCTGGGGACTCCGCGGGAGGCCTGGGCGGGCCCTCTCTGTCACCTCTGATGTTGTTTCCAGCACCTGTGTTTTCACTGTCCCGCGGTGGAAAATGCAGAAGCGGTGGGGGTGGAAACCATGACTTGACATCTCAGAAATTTATCCCGTCCTGCAGAAGCCGTGTTGGTAGCCTGCGTGGCCAGCAGGGGGCAGTGTCACCACAGGACCGGGTTTGCCTTGGGTCAGTGTGGGGAAGAACTTTCCAGAGACCTCTGCAGTCCTTTGCAGTGTAGGTGGCCCGGGCAGCGACTGGCCCCGGGGGTCTCCTGGGCTTCGGGGGCTGGGAATGACACAGGTGGCCTGCGTTCACCCTGGGGAAGAGCAGTGGAAAATGGCCGTTTTCTTGCACAGCATCTTTAGGGTACCCTTTACATCTTAGCGTGGTTTCAGACTTGAGGAAGAGCTGGGAGGAGGGTCCCCCGTGGCTGCCATCCTCACTGTCACAGCTGACGAGCCTGTCTGAGCTCTGTCTAGATCCCCTCGTGCTTGCCGTTGCAGGACACCGTCTGGAGTCCCCCACGACGGGTGGTGTCTCCCTGGGCTCCCTTACTCTGAGGGTCTCGACGGCGCGTAGGAGGCGTGCTGAGGTTTTGTACACCGTCTCGTGATTGCACTCTTGTCTCATGTTGTCTCACGGTCCTGGGGTGATGGTTTTAGGAAGAAGACTTCAGAGCATGGCCCATGCTTAGCAATTGATGGTATTTTGGGTAATTTTTGTCTTTGTTGTTTGCCAACGGCCACGTTTGAGAGAAGCCTTCTCTGACCACCTCATTTAAGAGACAACACTCGCCCTCGGGTGCTGTTGCCCTCTGATTGGCTGCCGTGCTCTCACACTGGGACAAGTACTGCATCCGGACGGGACGCAACTTGTCTCTTGATGACCACATCTCCAGCACCCAGAACAGGCCCAGGCATCCAGGAGCACACTCATCTGCAGGAAGTAGTACACATCTGGGACCCCGACGTCCCTGTGCAGGACTGCTCATTTAAGACTTGAGCTTCCAGCGGGGGAGTTCCCATCCCAGGACCCGGACACCACGCTGACCACAGACCCCCCCACCTGTGTGGTCTCTAGGACACGGACACCACGCTGACCACAGACCCCCCACCTGTGTGGTCTCTAGGACATGGACACCACGCTGACCACAGACCCCCGCCACCTGTGTGGTCACCATGACACGGACACCACGCTGACCACAGACCCCCCACCTGTGTGGTCTCTAGGACACGGACACCATGCTGACCACAGACCCCCCACCTGTGTGGTCTCTAGGACACGGACAGCACGCTGACCACAGACCCCCCCCCCCCACCTGTGTGGTCTCTAGGACACGGACGCCACGCTGACCAAAGACCCCCCACCTGTGTGGTCTCTAGGACATGGACGCCACGCTGACCACAGACCCCCCCCCCACCTGTGTGGTCTCTAGGACACGGACACCACGCTGACCACAGACCCCCCCCACCCGTGTGGTCTCTAGGACACAGACACCACGCTGACCACAGACCCCCCCCCACCTGTGTGGTCTCTAGGACACGGACACCACGCTGACCACACACACCCCCCACCTGTGTGGTCTCTAGGACGTGGACACCACGCTGACCACAGACCCCCCCCCACCCCGTGTGGTCTCTAGGACACGGACACCACGCTGACCACAGACCCCCCCCCCCACCCGTGTGGTCTCTAGGACACGGACACCACGCTGACCACAGACCCCCCCACCTGTGTGGTCTCTAGGACACGGACACCACGCTGACCACACACACCCCACACCTGTGTGGTCTCTAGGACATGGACACCACGCTGACCACAGACCCCCCCCACCCGTGTGGTCTCTAGGACACGGACACCACACTGACCACAGACCCCCCACCTGTGTGGTCTCTAGGACACGGATACCACCCTGACCACTGACCCCCCCCCCACCTGTGTGGTCTCTAGGACACGGACACCACGCTGACCACAGACCCCCCCACCTGTGTGGTCACCATGACACGGACACCACGCTGACCACAGACAGACCCCCCACCTTTGTGGTCTTGAGGACACGGACACCACGCTGACCACTGACCCCCCACCAGTGTGGTCTCTAGGACACGGACACCACGCTCACCACAGACCCCCCCCCACCTGTGTGGTCTCTAGGACCCGGACACCACTCTGACCACAGACCCCCCCCCACCTGTGTGGTCTCTAGAACACAGACACCACGCTGACCACAGACCCCCCACCTGTGTGGTCTCTAGAACACGGACACCAGGCTGACCACAGACCCCCCACCTGTGTGGTCACCATGACACGGACACCACGCTGACCACAGACCCCCCACCTGTGTGGTCTCTAGGACATGGACACCACGCTGACCACAGACCCCCGCCACCTGTGTGGTCACCATGACACGGACACCACGCTGACCACAGACCCCCCACCTGTGTGGTCTCTAGGACACGGACACCACGCTGACCACAGACCCCCCACCTGTGTGGTCACCAGGATGCTGACACCACGCTGACCACAGACAGACCCCCCCCCACCTGTGTGGTCACCAGGACGCTGACACCACACTTAACCACTCACAGACCCCCCCCCACCTGTGTGGTCACCAGGACGCTGACACCACACCTAACCACTCACAGACCCCTACTAGGTACTAGGACACGGGCACCCCCTGACCCCCGCAGACCCCCTGGAAACCTGTGTGGCTCTCACGCACTTGATCTCTTCCAAGGACCCTCGGGTCCAAGGCACATTTGCCAAGTACGTTCCTTTAGCTGTGCGTAGTTGACTTTGCCCTCTCTCTGTTAGGCCTCGTGCTTGGGCATTTCATGATTTTTTTTGCAAAGGGCTTCCCACCCCAGTTGTGTAAGCTTCTGGGCTGTCCCTGGGTGGAGTAGGCATTTCCTTCCCTGTGTCATCATGAGGCTTTTGGGTCTCAGGGACAAGGAGGAAGATGTGCCCAAGCCCAGACAGGGTTGGGGGTGGGGATGGGGGGGTTCCTTCTCCTCTCAGGTCAGGGCTGGTGGTCCATGCTCTGACCTTCTGGTGAGGCCGGGGTCTGCGTCTTATACATGAAGGACACTGGCGTCCACAGCTGCCCCTACCAGCCCAGCTGTTGTTCCTGGAAAGTGAAATCACCCATAACTTCCCTTGTAGCTTGAACAATTTGTGCTGATTTTGTTTAACTGTGATAAGGACGTTAGAGACAGAAACCATTTTACACTGAAGTTAATATTTTTTGAAGATGTTTCAAAGCATTGAAGAAACTGAGTCAGTGACTCAGGTCTCAACACAGAGCACCAGGGGTGCCGAGCTCTGTGCTACGCACGATCCTGCTGACCCCACAGCTTGTCGTGAAAAATACCCCCGACGTAGTGTGTTCCAGGAAGAAAAATTCCCTATTTTGGCTTTCTGGTTAAGTAAAACCCATTTTGCTAAACATTCAAAAAAAGGTGAGCGTGTCCCTCCAGAAGATAGCTCTAGGTCTTGGAATGGAAACCAGCAGTGCTGAAGCAGCCCAGGGCGGGCGCCGGTATGAATCCGATGTGGGCCTTCGCCTCAGAGAAGCAGTGCGGCACAAGCACATGAATACCAAAGGTGTGCAAGAGGAACGATGCCCGGACCGATGAGCAAAGGTTGTTGCTGATGGGGTGGTGGAGTGGAGGACATGCCGTCAGACGTGTGCTGGGGGACATCTGTGCATGTGATGTGTGCAGATGGGGTGCCGGCGATGGGGGCCCCGGGGATGGCATATACTAGGGGTCCGAAGACGGGGCGCCAGGGTGGCTGGATCAGGAGTGCATGGGCCTGGGGCGTAGAAACCAAGGCAGAGGGGTCCAGGCTGTGTGCGGACTTGGCTCTCTCCTGCTGGGCCTGGGACCAGTGTGTGTCATCGCGTTAGCCCTGATGACTTCCTGGAGGCTAATAATAGCCGGTGGAACGCGTTTGCGTTGCTATTTCTGCCGTCATATCTTCCAGCTAGCTCTGACGGTGTTCTGCTGCAGCCGTCTGAGAAAAGTGCTTGTCACTTGTACCATTTTGGGTAGGGACATTTCAGAGCACGTGAGGCATGCTGTGGAGAGTTCCTTGCTGAGTAAAAGCCTTTAGGAGGCTGGAGTAGGCTGGGGCTTTGAGACTGTAGAGCACAGGTGGTGAGATCAGTTTGATGGGTTGCAGTCAGCTTTGATTGTTCCTAAAGAAGGACCTAGAAAAGCAGACATCTGTGTGCATGGTGCACAGTGTGCATGGTGCACAGTAAGGGTTTTTCTGGCCTCCTGCATGCACCTCTCACAGGCACATGGAGCATGGGGACATCCGCACACAGCCTCCTCCGGCAGAGGCAGGCCGGGACCCAGGGTCCTCCTCTGTGCAGCTCTGGCTCACGCACTGGTTCCTGAGCTCCCTCCGTCTGGCCTGGGCCCTGTTCCACTCCAGGACCATGAGAAGCCTATGCCGTCCTCATCCTCGCTGCAGCCTGCATTTATCCTGGACGAGGCCATGCTTCCTTTGCTCAGCCAGGCAGTCCTCAGGGAATAATGATTTGTATGGATTATTTTGAGAAATGAGGGTAGAGGCGGTATTTCTGTGTGTGCTGGGGCTGGCCAGCCAGGCTCATGCTCTTCAGGCCCAGTGGGGAGCTGTGGCCCAGACCGCGTTCCTTGTCCCTCCCCCCTTCCTGACGGCGCATTCATCGGGTGGCTTCTGTGCCTCCCACTCCCCGGAAGTGGAGAAGTGCCCAGAGGAGCTGGTGCTGGTACCCAGACAGCTGTCCACTTTCCAGCATCCCAGTACACGAACGGGTTGTGCTGCGTAGCTGAGGTGCCTTGTCTTATGGGGAAGCGCAGGCAGCAGACCCTGGCCAGTGCCCTTCTCTGGGCCCCGCGGTTGGAGTCAGCTCTTTAAACAGAGGACAGGTAGCGTGCTACGGGGCGTGCGGGGCCCCCTCGGCTATCAGCACATCTCCAGGATGCCTTTCCACTCCTCGGGGAGCCTGCCCAGGCGCAGGTGCCGTGTGACCGGGAACACCGCGGAGCAGGGCCTGGCCACGTGCAGCACTCTGACTCACCCCCACCTCCATGCAGCCACAGAGCCAGCTTTGCTTGGCCCGACCAGCTGGCCATGTCCTGTGCTCTGGAGAACCACAGTGCTCTGTGGGGTGGCGAGATGTTGCTGCGGTTTCAAGCACTGTGCTTTATGTGCGTTTCACCAGGTCCCACAAGTGGCCTGTTTGAATCTCCCCACGTGTAGCCCTCTCCCCCAGAGAAGAAAAATGGCCGCACACGGATAAAGTGCCTTTCCTGAGAGAGCAGTTACAGAGCCAGACCCAGAGCATGGTCAGTGGTGCCCTCTCTGATCAGAGCGGGATAAGGACACAGCTTGGGCCGGGGTCGGAGTGAGCTCAGGCAGCCCCCACGACCCCGGCGGGCGCAGAAGCCACAGACCGGTGTGTGAGTCGAAAACACTGCGTCTGCTCAGAGAGCCCTGACAGCCTTACACATCACTCCTCATGAAGTTCTGAATGTCCTTGCGTTGTTCATGCCTCCGGGAAGATGTCACTGCTGTTTGATTTTCCATTCCAGCGTCGGGGCTGATGGACCACGCCATGCACCGCGAGCCCTGCTCGGGAAGCCAGGAGGGCCAGCCGCTTCCGCTGCAGATGAGTGAGCCGCTGGTTTCTGAGGGGGACGCCCAGGAACTGAGACAGGTAACATGTGCTCACGGGGCCACCTCGCCCCTGCCTGCACACAGCTCCCCACTGCTTGATGCTGGCCTCTCGTCTATGGGGGGGCTGCTGTGTGCCCAGCCACTTTGTTCTGCTCTCTGGAGCTGGAGAACAGAGAAAAGGAGCAGTGCCCAGTCCAAGTACCTGTGTTTCACGGCATGCACACATACCCGTGTGTCAGTGCACACGCAGTCAGCCTGCTGGCCGCATCACCTATTGAACGTGTACATATGCATGTGCATGTCTGGGCTGTGCGTGTGCGGGATATGCAGGCACATGTGGACTTTCTGTGCATATGCATGTGCTCACGTGCTGTGAGACGATCCACATATACATGTGTGTGATGTGCATGTGTTTGTCTTTGTGTGTGCCTGTGCGTGTCTGTCCGTGTGTGCATGTGTCCGTGCGTATGTCTGCGTGTGCGTGTCCATGCGTGTGTGTGTCTGTCTGCGTGTGCGTGTGTCCGTCCATGTGTGCGTGTCCGCGTGTGCGTGTCTGTCCATGTGTGCGTGTCTGTCCGTGCATGTGTACGTGCGTCTGTCCGTGTGTGTGTCTGTCCGCGTGTGTGTGTGTCTGCCTGTGCGTGTGCGTGTCTGTCTGCTTGTGCGTGTGTCTATCCGTGCATGTGCGTGTGTCTGTCCGTGTGTGCATGCGTCTCTCCATGTGTGTGTGTGCGTCTGTCCGTGCATGTGCGTCTGTCCGCGTGTGCGTCTGTCCGTGCGTGTCTGTGTCTGTGCGTGTGTGTCTGTCCGTGCGTGTGCGTTTGTCCGCATGTGCATTTGTCCGTGCGTGTGTCTGTCCGCGTGTGCATGTGTCCGTCCGCGTTTGTCCGCGTGTGCGGGTGTCTGTGTCTCTCCGCATGTGCATGTCTGTCCGCGTGTTGCTTGTCTGTCCCTGCGTGTGTCTGTCCACGTGTGCGTGTCTGTCTGTGCCTGTGGCTGTGGCTGTCCGCGTGTGCATGTCTGTGTGTGTGTCTGTGTCCACGTGTGCGTGTCTGTCCGTGCATGTGTCTGTCTGTCCGCGTGTGCGTGTGTCTGTCCGCGCCTGTGTCTGTGGCTGTCCGCGTGTGCGTGTATCTGTCCGTGCGTGTGTCTGTGTCCACGTGTGCATGTCTGTCCTTGCGTGTCTGTGTCTGTGTGCGTGTCCTTCCATGTATGTGTCCCTGTGTGCATGTGTCTGTACGTGTGTGTGCGTGTCTGTCCGCGTGTGCGTGTGTCTGCGCGTGCGTCTGTCCGTGCGTGTGCGTGTCTGTCCGTACATGTGCGTGTCTGTCTGCGTGTGCGTGTCTGTCCGTGCGTGTGCGTGTTTGTCCGTGTGTGCGTGTCTGTCCTTGCATGTGTGTGTCTCTCCGTGTGTGCGTGTCTGTGTCTGTCTGTTCGCATGCGTGTCTGTCTGCGTGTGCGTGTCTGTCCGTGTGTCTGTCCGCGTGTGCGTGTCTCTCCGTGTGTGCGTGTGTCTGTCCGTGTGTGCGTGTGTCCGCGTGTGCATGTCTGTCCATGCGTGTGTCCGTGTGTGCGTGTGTCTGTGTGCATGTCTGTCCGTGTGTGCTTGTGTCTGTCTGTGCGTGTGTCTGTGCATGTGCATGACTCCACAGGTGTGTGTACCACCAAACGTGCTCACTCTCCAGGCCTCTCTCAAGGCCTTGACACTGGATTCTTGAGGATGCTTGTCACCTTGTGTCCGGCAAGTAGAAATCTAACGATATTTGACAGAAGTACTTTTAGGTTGTATTCCTGTGTTATTGCGGGACAGTACAGTGTTTTTTCTTTTGCCCCTTTTAAGTAATTTCGAAGCAGATGCCTAGACATCGTGTCCCCTCATTCACAGATATCTCTGTGCACGTCTTTAGAATGTAAAAACTGTTAGCAAGCCCCACACTGCGCCGTGCTCACCTCAGTTCATCAGACGTACACCGTCTCGTTCAGGGACATGTGCTGCGTGTTTGTTCAGCTCACGACCCGCCTGAGGTCTGTACCAGCCGCTCAGCAAAGTGCCTCTTAGGGTATGGCTTCCCTCTGTGCTTTCCGTTGGCTTCACGGTGTATTTGTAGGAAACACTCCATTGTTTCTCTGTTGAGGTTTTGGTTTGCAGCTTCCTGACTCGGTTTCCCTGGTTCCTAGCTCAAGATGTCTTTGGATCCAGGCTCTGCTTTGGAGAGGCCATGTCACCCATGGCACCGCACACCCCCAGCAGGGCACACAGGAAGACCGTGTGTCTTTCAAACCCGTTTTTAAAGAAGTCATCTTACTGACGTGTCCACATAGGCATAGCCTCCTTTAAGCTTGGCCATTTCCTTTCTGGAAAAAAGTGTTCATCCTTGCTATGGGATATTTTAAATATGCATGATTTGTCACTCTTTCCCCTGGTCTAACTTAGTCAGTTTGAGTAATGACCCACAGAAATGCTGCATTCTAGCAGCAACCAGAAAATTCTGCAGGTTACTGACTGCAGCTTTCGATGCTCGTGTTGACCGCAGAACACGAAACCCTCATCCTATAAAGGAAACGCTCCCTTTCTCCTGAGGGTGGATGTGAGCCCACACGCCTCAGGTTGACGGAATCTGGGACCCCTGTGCCACCCTCCTATAAGGCGTCCCACCACTGGGTCAAGGCCAAGGCAGGAACGTGGCTTTTGGATGGGAAATGTCGCGATTTTATCTGTTAGTTCTGGTGGTGGCCATGTAGTTGGAGAGGGCCCTTCAGTTTCAAACCAGCAGTCTCTGCCCTAGAAGCCAAGGTGCTGGAGGTCACCATGATGAAGGCACGAGCCACTGTGTGGGGAGCAAGTCTCCTCACCCTCCTTCTCAATGAGAGTGTGTGACTGTGGGGTCGGTCCTAAGCGTCATCAGCAGGTTAGTGAGCCCTGTGGTGTCCGTGCTGGGAACAGCGGATGCCGTGAGTCAGGTCGCTGGCCGCAGGGCGGGGAAGTGGTGACCCCTGAGTGGTGGGGCTGGGGAGAGCCGCCGCGGGAGAGCAGGGCTTCGCACCAGCCAGCTGCCGGTCCTCCTCCCTGCAGAGACAGCCCAATTCCACCAGAGATCGTCTTCTGGAGGTAAAACACATGTTTCATATTTGGAGAAGAATTCCTAGCTGTGGAGTTGAAGCTCCAGCATAAGTAGGAATGAGGTAAATTTCTGGGGAAAACAGAAATGCAAGAACCAGCCCCCCCGTTCAGCTGTGGTTTCTGTGGCAGATGCAATTACCATCGTTACGTGGAAATGGGTTTTGGTGACTTACCCTGCAGTGGCATGCTGAGAGAGACAACCGGCTGTGGTTTCCCCGGGGCCAGTGGGCTCCGCGCCCTGTGCCAGCTCGCACTGCACCCCCAGGGCCTCCGGAGCAGCCGTAACTGCAGCGTCCCCCGTCCACAGGGAGGCCGTGCGGTGGCGGCGGCCAGGAAGGGATGGGTTTGGCAGAGCGCCCTGAACCGTCTCACATCTGATGTGCTGGCCTTTCCTGTCTCAGAACTGCCGCTTGTTTGTTAGGGATCTGTGTGGGCTCCCTGGTGGAGGCAGCTCCTGGTTCCCTCAGGGCATCACAGTGTCCCCGGACATTTCTTCCCGATTCCTTCTGCTCCACTGCCTTGTCAAGACCTGCCCCCGCCTTACTGCACCCAAGATGGGGATAACCAGTGAGCACTGCGAAGGGGACTCCAGTAGCCTTCCTGTCCTTCCCGTGACAAGGGGCACAGCATGTGGACTTGGGGTGTTAGGTCATGGTTCCCCATAGTGGGGGTCAGTGTGTGGACTCAGGTGTTAGGTCATGGTTCCCCATAGCGGGGGTCAGTGTGTGGACTCGGGTGTTAGCTCATGGTTCCCCATAGCGGGGGTCAGTGTGTGGACTCGGGTGTTAGGTCATGGTTCCCCGTAGTGGGGGTCAGTGTGTGGACTCAGGTGTTAGGTCATGGTTCCCCATAGCGGGGGTGCTGCGTGTGAACTCGGGTGTTAGGTCATGGTTCCCCATAGCGGGGGTGCTGCGTGTGAACTCGGGGTGTTAGGTCATGGTTCCCCATAGCGGGGGTCAGTGTGTGGACTCGGGTGTTAGGTCATGGTTCCCCATAGCAGGGGTGCTGCGTGTGAACTCGGGGTGTTAGGTCATGGTTCTCCATAGCGGGGGTCAGTGTGTGGACTCGGGTGTTAGGTCATGGTTCCCCATAGCGGGGGTGCTGCGTGTGAACTCGGGGTGTTAGGTCATGGTTCTCCATAGCGGGGGTCAGTGTGTGGACTCAGGTGTTAGGTCATGGTTCCCCGTAGTGGGGGTGCAGCGTGTGGACTTGGGGTGTTAGGTCATGGTTCCCCATAGCGGGGGTCAGTGTGTGGACTCAGGTGTTAGGTCATGGTTCCCCATAGTGGGGGTGCTGCGTGTGAACTCGGGGTGTTAGGTCATGGTTCCCCATAGCGGGGGTCAGTGTGTGGACTCAGGTGTTAGGTCATGGTTCCCCATAGCGAGGGTGCTGCGTGTGAACTCGGGGTGTTAGGTCATGGTTCCCCATAGCGGGGGTCAGTGTGTGGACTCAGGTGTTAGGTCATGGTTCCCCGTAGTGGGGGTGCAGTGTGTGGACTCAGGTGTTAGGTCATGGTTCTCCATAGCGGGGGTCAGTGTGTGGACTCAGGTGTTAGGTCATGGTTCCCCATAGTGGGGGTGCAGCGTGTGGACTTGGGGTGTTAGGTCATGGTTCCCCATAGTGGGGGTGCAGCGTGTGGACTCAGGTGTTAGGTCATGGTTCCCCATAGTGGGGGTGCTGCGTGTGAACTCGGGGTGTTAGGTCATGGTTCTCCATAGCGGGGGTCAGTGTGTGGACTCGGGTGTTAGGTCATGGTTCCCCATAGCAGGGGTGCTGCGTGTGAACTCGGGGTGTTAGGTCATGGTTCCCCATAGCGGGGATCAGTGTGTGGACTCAGGTGTTAGGTCATGGTTCTCCATAGCGGGGGTCAGTGTGTGGACTCAGGTGTTAGGTCATGGTTCCCCATAGCGGGGGTGCTGCGTGTGGACTCGGGGTGTTAGGTCATGGTTCCCCGTAGTGGGGGTGCAGCATGTGGACTCGGGGTGTTAGGTCATGGTTCCCCATAGCGGGGGTGCTGCGTGTGGACTCGGGGTGTTAGGTCATGGTTCCCCATAGCGGGGGACAGCATGTGGACTCGGGTTTTTAGGTCATGGTTCCCCGTAGTGGGGGTGCAGCGTGTGGACTCAGGGTGTAGGTCATGGTTCTGAGCTCCTTGTGACTACGGCAGGGTGTGTGATTCCTCATAAACCCCAGTCACAGAGCTTGCGAACTAACCGAGGGCCTGGGGGTGGGTTGTTCAGAGAGGACTCAGGCGGTGGGGTCGTGGCCAGAGGCTGGGCAGGAGGCTGTGGAGGTGCGGCGTCCCCTCTGCCGCCCACCTGTGGCTTCTTGAGCTGGTCCTGGCTGAGTTCTGTGGCGCTCTGCAGAAGCCGTCTCTCTTTCCCATGTAGGAAGCCTAGAGCACCTTTCATGCTCAGCTCTTCTGTTCCTTCTCTGGTGTGGTGTTCACGCTTGTCCTAATTCCCATGTCTCCTCGTCTGTCCTTTCTTCCATACAAAATCGACACATTTCTTCAGCCGAAAATCCGTGTCTTAGCAGTGCAGGATTTAGCACTGGTCTCCACGTGTTACCTGTCTGGAGAGACAACAGATCTCGGGTTCTTTGGGTGGCTGCCCGTGCAGTCATGGGGGTGCCGTGCCAGCCGTGGAACCCGCCGCTGTGCTTCCCATCTGTGGTGGCAGCAGCCTGGGCCCTACTCCAGGAGCACATGCTCCAGAACAGACACGTCCCTGGAAGAGGGCATGGCTTTGCTGGGAGCCCGGTGAGAGTGGGGGGCAGGGTTGATGCCTTCCAGCATAGTGGGGCACCGGCCAACCCGGGACAGCATGCAGATGCCTCGCCAGAGTGGGCTCTGTGGAGGGCTCAGGGCCAGAGAGCTGCTCATGTCCGCGAACCCACCAGCACCTGTGTGCCAGGTCGGGGAGGCTGGATTTGGTCCTGTGAGCCGTTTGGAAGGACTGCAGATGTTGTAATTCCAGATTTCTGCCCATCATCCTCAGGTTCTCTTGTTGCCCTTTTCCACGTTGTTCATTCCTCTCATTACTTACGGGGCGCAGTACAAAAGGGACGAGGTTATGTTTGTATTTATGGCTTTGATACCGGTCCAGATACGAGCCATGAGGTAGGCCACTCATCTCGGTATCTGTTACTTTGTAAATTATTAACAAGTGTTCGTCACATCCTGTGTCATCTGTTAAACCAGAAGAGCCTTGGTAACGGGGAAGAGGTGCCCAGTAACTTCTGACGTCCTTGACAGTTGACATTTCAAGTGAGAGGACATGCGTCACAGGACGAGCCCTGGACTGGGAACTGGGGTCCAGGCACTGGTGCGGCCCTGCCCTGTCGACCCCACCAGCCCGGGTGGGCTGCGTGCCTCCCCTGGCCCTGGTCATCGCCTGCTGCAGAAACCACCAGAGTAATGTGAGCTGACTCACAGGACAGCGTCATGCTATACCTTCCAGATGCATCCAGGGGTTGCCCGTCTGTTCTGCTATTGCCTTGGTCACTGGTAGCCACGAGCCTGCCGTCACGGACCCCCACCCTGGGCCCCTTCTGTGGTTTCATGTGCCCCCCCGCGCTCGGGCTACCCTCCCCAGTCTCTGGACAGCCCACGGGGCTCACGTTGTGCCAGCTATGGCCAGCACTCTAGGGCAGGCCCGTGTGCTGTCTGGGGCAGTGCTGAGAAAGCTGGGACAACCATGGGCTGCGTGAAGGGACGGCTGCCTTGCGGTCCATCTGGACCACATTGTGTCCCCTCCACTGTCCCAGAAAGGTGAACAGGGCGGGAGTGCCAGACAAGGAACACCAGGATCTGGTACTGCGGACGGGATTGCCGAGCGTGCTGCATCTCACCGCGCATCTTCCAGAGCAGCTGCTGGGCTGTGCAGAGGAAGGAGCGCGACGGCCAGTGAGGGCCGGGGAACCGATGCTTTCCCATTGTCCCAGTCAGCCTGCAAGTGAGCCTGAAGTGTTACCGTCGGGTGTTTGGTCGTACTGCTGCTGAGTGCCTGGCTATCTTTTAGAATGGTGTTTTTATTGTAGTAAATGTATATAATGTAAATATTGCCATTTCGCCCACTGCTTATGTGCAGAGCGCCCTGCTGTGCCCCCAGCCCACACGGTCCCGTGAAGCACTGGCCCCTGCGGTCTTCTGTCAAGTCATGCACATGCCCTTCCATGCCTGGCTGTCCTCGCTCTCCACTGTGTCTTCGGGCTGATCTGTGTTCCCTTTTAACAGCTGAGTGGTGCACGCGATACGGGTGGCCCACATTGTGTGTCCATTCATCCACAGCTGTTGTGCGTGGTGCTTCCCTGAGCATTCACACACACAGACATCTGTGTGAGTCCTGTCTCTGCTCCCTGGGGGCATATACCTAGCGAGGCGTGGAATTGCTTGGTCCTGGATAATTCCACGTGTAGATTTTTGATGAGCTGCCAGGCTGTTCTCCGTAATGGCTTCACCCTTTTATAATCCTGCCGGCGACGGCTGAGGGGAAGTAAGTCCTCCAACTTCATTCTTTTTCAGCATTGCTCTGGCCCTCCAGGGCTCCTTGCAATTCCATATGGATTTGAGGATCCATTTTTCCATTTCTGGGGGAATAAAGAGGCTGCTGGAAACTTGATATGATTTGCATCGAATGTGCAGGTCACTTGGAGGCGTCTTGCCGTCTTGCTAGTATTAAGTCTTGCAGTCCAGGAACACTGAACATCCCTCATTATTTCGGTCTTTAATTTCTTTCAGTGTGATGTGCGGTTTTTAGGCCTTTGTGCCTCTTTTCTTGTATTCTGGGATGAGTCCTATTTGGATCCCATTGTGAGCTGAGAGCGAGCAGGCTGGTCCCCAGTGTCCCCCTCTAGCCCTGGGAGGTGCTCACCATGTGCTGACCCTGTCTGGACCTCGAGAGGCCACTGGGAACTGGAGTGAGGGCTGGTAGATCCCTGGAGACTCCACTCTCAGAGTCTTACTGTGGGGACCTGGTGCATCAGCTTCCCCGCTCCCATCCCCCACTGCACAGAGAGGGGGTCTGGAGGAGGGGGCCGCGGCAGGGGCCTCCCTAGAAAACAGCCCTGTGCTGCTGTCCACAGATAGCCCTTGGGGCCTCAAGGAATGCAACAGAAGGGACGGGGTGGGACGCAGGGTGGTCTGTGAGTGCTGAATGTGACAGATCATAGCCTAGAATGTTCTTTACAGCCTCCAGAGCTTTGGCTGTGCTGGAAGCCAGTTTTTCCCTCTTTACCTTCTCTATAGCATATTAATGGCCCCAACTGGTAGAACTATTTGGAGTTGCAGACAGCTTGATTTATCCTAGCTCTGTTCTTAAATGGTTGCTAATTTCTCACTGCAAGAAAATTCACAGTTTTTCAATGAGTCAGCTTAATAACAAGATCAGGGTAGACAGTCTAGCTATTACTGAACTCACTTTAGGTGCTTCCTATGAATACAGTAATACTGTGAATCCTGGAGTCTCCTCGTGAAGTAGAACAAAACATTTCTTCCTTCAGACCCTAAGTGAGGCCACCAGCACATTACAGATGTTCTGGAAACATCAAGGCCCGCGCCTCTGCGCCCCGCGTCCTTCCCTGCTGCAGTTACTCGGTGAACGCCCGAGGCCGGGCGCTCCAGGGACCCCTCTGATTCCCCGAATCCCACACTTTGTTGGCTTGCATGAGGTGCATACATTAAGCACAGGTGCTTTGGTAAGCGGACCCCCTCTGCTGGGTGAGCTGTTCTTCCGTTTGTATAAACAAAATGGAAACATCTCCGTACCTGCTCGTGCCTGTGGTATCGGGGAGGTTAGGGTTAGGGTTAGGAGGTAGAGGCTGTGGCCCGAGCAGTAGAGAGCACAGGACTGTCTGCTCGGTCCTGGGAACCACGTGGCGCCCCCTGCCCCAGCCCAGGTCGCCTGGGCTATGTGTCCCCACCCCCCTCCGGTCACTGACGCACCCTGTTCGTGGGGGACTGAGCCTCCTGTGCAAACTTGGTTGAGCGCCTGCAGCCGGCTACAGATTGTTGAGTATTTCTGCGGTTTCCCTGCAGATGCTGCTCCCGGACAGTGTCTCGCCTACGCTTGTGTGCACGGAGTGCCTCTTTCTTCTCGGCTCGGTGCACTTCCTGGATAGGGCAGACATGTCCGCAGAGATGGCTGGTCACCGGGCTTACTTACTGGCATGGCAGGGGCTCGAGGAAGAAAGCGCGGAGCCTGGTCAGAGGCCCCTCTGAGCGGCCAGCTGGTATTTCAGAGCCTGGAGGCGTGACACACTGATGACTAGACAGCTTGTCATCCTGGGCTGCAGAAGCCACAACTGCGTGAAGGTCTGGCCAGACTTCGCGTTCCGCAGTCTTTCCACCCCGTGTTCTACGGAATGCACATGATGGCATTTAATGTGTCCAGTCCCTTCCTTAAAGGGGAAAACACTGGATCAGTACTCCAGAGGGACTCCTAGTTCCAATCCTACTCAGTAACTTTCTTTGCAAACTCAGTAGCTGTGCAGATCATTCGGGTTTTTGCAGTATTAGCTAATTTCAAGCGCAGTTGGAAGCATTTGAAGCTGCGAAGGAGAGGTCTCAGGCATTTTCACAATCAGACAGTTCAAGAGGAATGAGTCCGTGTGTACGCTATGGACTCCATAAAATGCTCAGCTTTCGTAGGCACGTCAGTCGGTCTTGCTTACAAAGTAAGTGCTGTGCCTGTTATCACCGTGGCTCTGCGCGTAAGAAGCATAGACTCAGAACCGTAGGAATTCGTCCCGGTGCCGCTGCTTCTGTGGGCAGGGAGACAGTAGGGGCTGTCACGGAGCGTGGCCCCCGGTGGGAGGGCAGTGCGGAGATGTGCCACGAGTATACCATTCACCAGCCAGCAGAGAACAGATCTCGGTCATTATTCTTCATGTTGACTTCATGGGGAAACGATAATATTTTTACTTGGTTGGATTAAACAGGATGCATTGTTAAGATTAATGATGCTTGTCATTTTTTACGGGGCACCTGACTGGCTCCGTTGGAGGAACATGCGACTCTTGATCTTGGGGTCGTAAGTTTGAGCCCCATGTGAGGATGTAGAGATTACTTAAATAAATAAAAGTCTAAGAAATGCTTATCGTTTTTACTGTTGAAAATATGAGCATTAGAAAATTTAAAGTCACAGGTGTGGCTCTCCTTACGCGGGACCTTTGCCATGGCTGCTCGTGGCTCCAGGAGCAGGCCCGGGGCTCCCGCCCTCTTCCCGTGGCTGAATGGCTTGCTGATCCCTGCTGATGGCCCTTTTGCCTTTTTAAGGAACGTGTGCGGTCCTGTCCGTCCTGGTTCTGTGACGTCTGCACCATCGCACAGTGATACCTGTTATCCACGGGCTCATCACGTCCGGCCCATACTGTGAGCTGGCTGCTAGCTTGGGATCTTGGGCACGTCCTGTCAGCCTGATGTGTGAAACATTGAGTTTGAGGGTTCACAGAGCCCCACGGCCCTCCCCCTCATTCGGGAAGCAGGAAACAGAGCTGCATGGATGCCTGCCTCCACTCCCAGGGTCACGTCCCCGTACCAGCATATGGGCACGCGATGGAAGGAACCTGGGCACACAGCGCCCCCGTGCCACCAACAGTGCTTGCCTGACGGGCACAGATTGGATCCGGGCTCGGGACAATGTTTACTTTCTTCTCTGGTCCTATGTCCTGACTTTCTACTTGCAGTGTGAGTCCTGGAGCAGGACAATGGACCATCCACACAGGACACAGCTCAGAGCCTCCTGGGCCCGAGGGACACTTGATGTAGTTGACAAGGACGTAGAGGTTGCAGACAGCGCGTGCGGCCTGATTGCCCCACACAGGGCGGGGGGGCCACTTGTGGCTGTGACATCAGGTGCGAGCAGGTGGCAGAGGCTGGTCTCCCCGGGGCTGTGGTGTGCCCGTGCCCGGCAGAGCAGCCTCGTGAGTGCACGGAAAAGTGCAGGCCTGCTGGGAGGGGTCGTTGAGCAGAGAAGTGCTCAAGGACCTGCATCCCACCGTGCTGAGCTGCGACTGTTTATTGTGCCGTTTGGGCCTCAGCCATATGAGGTCATAGGAACGCGATGGAAAAGACCTCCTGTATTAGGTCATCCAGCCCGTCCCTCGGAGCCGACTGACCCCACAGTATACTTTCCAGAGCTCCGTCCAGTTTTTCCAGTGACTCAGCGGCTCCCAGAGGAGGGCGCAAAAGGCTGGTGTCTGAGCCTGCTACCTTGGGCCAGGATTTGTTCCTCGGCGCCTGGACGGAGGAGCTCCTGGGGATGATGCCGTTGTTTGCAGAGAGATGTGGGCTACGTCCTGCCTCTGTCATGAGCACGTGTGACTGCAGATGGTCTCAGGTCCCTCTACAGCATGGGTCCGGCACGGGGCTCCTGCCGCTGAGCCTTCCAGGACTTGGCGGGGCACCTCACATCGCACTTTATAGTTTTCACAGCTTGTTCACATTTGTGAGCTCATTCAAGCCTCCCCGTTCCTGAGGACGGAGTTGATCTTATTATCCTCTGGCCACCTCCCTGCCTCCATTCTGGTCCTCGTGTGTCAGACGAAGCGGCTCGCCCACGTGTTGGTGCGCAGTGCAAGGCTGCTTCGTGTGAGCTGAGCGCACGAGCACCTTGGCCACGCCCTCCTCCCCTTCCCCTGGGGTGCCACGTGCTCTCCTTGACCTGGGGCCGCTCCCAGGCTGCAGTGTCCCCTGGCCGTGCCCATGACGGTGATCTCCGTGTGTGGCGTGGTGCACTGCCAGCTCAGTTAGATCTGGGGCCCTCGCTGCTGACATCCATCCCACGGGACAGAGGACTTGGCACACGGCTGTACACGGTCGATCCACAGCGAGTTGGTAAACGGGCACCCAGGACTCTGATGATTCACAGTCTGCAGTTCCTTTGTCTTGACCTAACCAGGGATCTAAAACTTTCCCTAAAAGAGGTATTAACATTTATTGCAAGTAGTTGGTCATTAAGATTTCTCTTAAAATCATTCCTTTTTGTTGTCAGCTTGAGGATATTAAATTTTTAAAGGCAGGCTCACCACGCATGTGGTTAAAGTACATTTCACAATGCAAGTAGTCTCGATAGGATTGCAATAAAGTAGCTGTTCTCAGCAGTGCATGAGACGTATGAAGCATGACGTGAGTCCCAGAGAGGGGGTGAGGGGCCTGGCCTCTAGAAGCCCCAGGTGCGCCCACAGGGTTGTGCTTTGGTAGCTGCTTCGTCGCCTCGGGCTATGGAGGTATCTGTGAAATGTTTCCAACAGATAGGCAAGATGGGTTTGGCTTTTCTTCTACTTCCGTCTGCAGCTAGTACGTGGGTGCAGACAAGTTATGAAGACAGGGGTTGGGTCCTGGGTGGGCCCTGGACCAGCCGACCCCCCACCCCCCGCTACTGCTGTGTGGTTGGAATAGCAGTGCCCCAGGGGCATTGTCAGGAGGTGTGGGGGCTGTGGCCTGGAGCAGGGCCAGAGGGCTGACGCCTCATCTGCCTCAGCTCTGCCGCCCTGGGGCGTCAGCGCTCCCTGGGGGTCAGCGTACCCTGGGGGGTCAGAGCTCCCTGGGGGGTCAGAGCTCCCTGGGAGTCAGTGCTCCCTGGGGGTCAGTGTTCCCTGAGGGTCAGAGCTCCCTGGGGGTGAGTGTTCCCTAGGGGTGAGTGTTCCTTGGGGGGGGGTCAGTGCCCCTTGGGGGGGTCAGTGCTGCCCGGGTGTTAGTGCTCCCCGGGGGTCAGAGCTCTCTGAAGGTCAGTGTTCCCTGGGGGTCAGAGCTCTCTGGGGGTCGTGTTCCCTGGAGGTCAGAGCTCCCTGGGGGTCAGTGCTGCCTGGGGCTTAGTGTTCCTTGGGGGTGTCAGTGCTCCCTGGGGGAGTTCAGAGCTCCCTGGGGGTCATGTTCCTTGGAGGTCAGAGCTCCCTGGGGGTCATTGCTTCCTGGGGTTTAGTGCTCCCTGGGCTTCAGAGCTCCCTGGGGGGGGGGGTCAGTTTTCCCTGGGGCATCAGTGCTCCCTGGGGGTCAATGCTCCCTGGGGTTCGGTGCCCCCTGGGGTTCAGGGCTCCTTAGGGGGGGGTCAGAGCTCCCTGGGGGTCATTGCTCCCTGGTGGTCAGTGCTGGTGAGCCGCAGAGCTGAGACCCAAACCCAGGATGCGAGGACAGAGTGTTTGTCATCCCCACTGACTCACAGAATTTCCTAAGTACTATAAAAGTGATAGAAAGAAATAGCATCTATTTTTGAGAGTTTAAGAAAGGGCAACCCATCCTGCCCTGTGTGCTGCTCTTGCAGATCCTGAGGAAGCTGAAGAGTCTCGCCCTGGACACTGAGAAGGAGCTGGAGAGGCAGGACGAGGCCCTGGACGGCATCACTGCGGCCGTCGATCGGACCACCTTAACCATCGACAAGCATAACCGACGTGCCAAAAAACTGACCTAGGACAGAAGAGCAGAGAGGTGACTGGTTTTGATGACAGTCACTCCCCTGAGTACTTTGTTCTCAATACCTGCACACGTCCTTGACCTAAACACCTGGAAAGTCATTCCAAGGGTGGGTTAGTAGTTGGAGGCCCTGGGCCAGGAGGTGCAGGCTTGCCTCAGGGTAAAGGATCCCGACCACTGCACACGCGGGAAGGAGGAGCTCCAGGAGAGGGGAGTTCTGCCTGCAGATTCGGCGAGTCCCCCCCCCAGCACGCCCCTGCAGTTGTGGCCCCAGCTCCCCTTGCTCCCCGCTCCCCACTCCCCACAGGCCCTGGCTCCCTTCTCCCCCTCCCTCCCCTCAGTCCTCGGCTCCCCACTCATACTTGAGCCCTTCAGAGGGTCCCCAGCAGCAGGAAGGCTCCTCCCTGCAAGGCTGGCTGTACCCAGTGCTCGATGCCTGCTTTGCATGGTTAGCATGGCCAGTAGCTGAATTTTTATTCTCTGTTCTTGCCAGGTGTAAAAGGGCCATTTAAATCCCTATGACAGAAATGTGCTGATTTCTGAGTCTGTGCACCTGAACCCTGCATCCTGTGTCAGCAGAACCCCTTCCCTAGGACCATAGACAGGCCCGAGCCTGTTCCCCTCTGCAGGCTGCTCTGCATGGGCCCGTCCACAGTCACTTTGTTCTGTGACTTGTTTTGTTCTCTGACGGGCCTGTTTCTTTTTGGTTGTACTGTGACTCCAGTTCCTCTCAAGGTCATCCTGTGAACACTGGGAATATTCTTTTCACTGCCCAGTTCATAGCCAAGTGTAAAAATAATACACACTGCACCTGTTTAAAAAGTGTTGATTTTTTTTCTTTAACTGCCCCATTTCTATGCAGAAACAAGAGAGAAATCATAGTTTTAGAATATATTTTGAAGATAGGCGGTCATGCTGCTTTTTGCTTGGTTTTGGGTGCATTAGTGGGAGGGCCCCTCAGGGAAGGATGGACGGGGGCAGAGTGGAGAACTGAGTGACCCCCTTCCCCTGTCACAGCAGAACAGGCCCCCTCTAGACTGCTTTGGTATAGGGTCCCGGAGGGCAGTGCACAGAGAGGTGCCATTGGGCCTTGTCGAAGTGTCCCTTTGAGGCCCCTTTCCTCTGGATCTCCTCCGGCAGGCCCTGTGCTGGCATTCTGAGTCCCGCGTGGTTTGAAGAGTGAATGCACAGGTGCAGTGCTAGTTTTCTGGGGCTGCCAACAAATGACCACAAATGGGGGTCTTAGGACAGCAGGCTTTGTCCTCTCCTGGGTCTGGAGGCCAGGAGTCTGTGGTCAAGGTCGCAGGGCCATGCCCCCTCTGAAGGCTCCGGGAGGTTCCCTCCGGCCTCTCCCATCTCGGGGGCGGGGGGGAGTTCTGGGCTTGTGGCCGCATCTCCCCAGTCTCTGCCTCCCACTGCATGGCCGTCTCAAATCCCCCTCTCCCTTCTCTCATCAGGTCAGCCTTTGCATTGTGTGACAGTTTCCACTAAGGTTACATTCCAAGCTTTGCTGGGGTTCCCTAGGAGTGCTCAGCCTTCTGGAAGCTGACCTGTTCAAGAAGACACAGGAAGGAGCAGGTCCAGAGAAAAACCTTCCCAGGGGCCTTCTAATTCTTCACTCTTTGAATGTGCTGAATTCTGTTCCTAGTCTCCAGCTGCTTTATTTGTTATGTACTTCCCAACCTTCCAAATGAGAGGTGCACCTGTCCTTTCAGGGTTTCCGAATGCAGTGCTGGTGTGTGAGTGGCTGCTCCTGGCCTTTCCTGGTGCAGTGAGGAGGCAGCACAGCCATTGCAGAGGCCGCAGCCCCAGGCAGCTCCTTCCCCTCAGGCCCAGCGCGGGGGAGGGCAGGGAGAGCACAGCCGGTATGTGGACGCGGCAGCAAGGACAGTCACTGAGAGTTTACACAGTGCCCAGAGGCGGCGGCTGGACCGTACCCTCTGGTGCCGGGGGGGGTGATGCCGGAGGAGAGGCAGCCCAGGCCCCAGGCCCAGGTCGAGTACAGGGGACAGGCCGTGTGCCCGGAAGCTGCAGCTTCTCCCAACCGCCCTCGAGTAATGATGACGTTCCAGAGGTGGAGCATGTGGTTCTGAGCCACAGCCGCACTCTGGGCTCGCACCAGGGACTCTGAAAACGCCCACACACCCACCGCCCCCAGGTTCCTCGGTCAGAATCCGTATGGGTATACATGCTTCTCAAGTGTTTCTGAGGAGCAGGCCAGGTGACTTGCTGCCAGCAGGCCTGCTTTCTCCCATATCCGTCTGTGGAGAGCCCTGAGCAGCCAAAGGGAAAACAGACCTGCCCCCCCGCCGCTCTTGATGCTGTTCTGAATCCCAGGAGGGCGCTGCTAAGGAAGTCCAGCCAGCTTCCACTTGTCCTGAAGACATGCACTGCCCAGCACCTGCATGGCATGGGGGCTGCACACACTTAGGCCGGTGACAGGACTCTACCCGGAACAAGTCTCCTTTTCCAGCACCTGGGGATGCTTAAAACCCCAGGCACTGGGCATGAAGGTATGTGGGACCAAAGGCATTGTAGCATTTTTAGAGGACTATAGGTCATTCTATAGGTCATTCTCTCCCACACATGCTTAAATGATAGAGACTACAGTCTTTCTCTGCAGAATTATAGTGTTAAAAAGAAAGGTCCAGCAGGATCTTTTCATGGTACTTACTAACCTTGACCCTAGACTTAGCTTGTTCACCTTAGACCCTTCCCACAGCAAAAAAATCCATTGCCAAACTGATCTGCCTTTAGCCTAAGCACAGAAACCCACCTGTTGAACTGACTGTTAGTCTCCAAGGCAGAGGCAAAAGTGCAAAAACCTTATGAAACCAGGCGATAACTCCAAAACCCCCTACTCCCAATGCCAGCTGTGCACCACCACACCACCTCCGACTGTCCCCACAACACCCCAGGTGCTCTACCTCCACCCCCCACTGCTCCCCCTCCAGGTGCTCTACCTTTTCCCTACTACTCTTCCCTTTATGTGGGCTCGCTCCACCTCCAACTACTCCCTAGTTTGGGTGGACGGGCTCTGCCTCCACATTTTGGGCTCTTGTAGAGAACATAACTGAGAGTGGACACCGAGTTGCTCCTGGAAGCTGGACAAGGGGAAGCAGGTGAGCAGTCAGGCTCATGATCTCTCCTGTGACCCTCAGGTAGCCCAGGCGTTGGTGTGATGGCTGGAGCCAGGGTCTCTGCAGCAGGTGAGTAGATTCTCTGGAGAGTGTCAGGAGGACCGGGGACTATGGTCAGCAGTAGCTTGCTGTTTGGAATGGGGCTTGTGGCATCCCCTCCTTCCTGTTTTACTTTCCTCATGTGGACCTCGAACTCTGTATATGGGGTTGAGGTCACCCATGTGCTTTATTCCTGCACCAAAATCTGTTTGCCCTCGAACTGATGGGGTTGGATTATGTTGGTCTGTTACCCGTTGAGGTGTTTGCACTTCCTAAAACACAAAATGCTTTGAGTTTGGTTTTGCTCGACATAACTGTGGGCCAAAAGCAACACTCTCGGAGCTGTGGCACCCGCATTGTGCTGACGTGAGACTGCTGATTCTCAGTCAGGACCAAACAGTCCTGAGCTAATCAGTTAGTTTTGGGCAGGGATGGGCACACTTCTTCTGTAAAAGGCCCAGAAGTAACTACCTCATCTTTTGAGCCCTAGGATGTCTGTTGCAACATCGGAGGTGTGCGGTTTACAAGACAGCAGCCTAGACTTGTAAGCAAACGGGCTTGATGTATTCAGATAAAGCTGCCTGTGACATTCAAATGTGTCATGTAATGTTATTCTTGTTTTGATGCTATTGTTTCAACTAATTGAATTTTAAACACGTCCTAGCACGGAAGCTGTAGGGCAGGCGGCAGGCCCACCACCCGCCCAGGGGTGTGTGTTCCTTAGGAGGCTGCACTTGGCCTTCTGTCCTGGAGGGCGACACACTGCCCTCTTCAGCCCCAAACTCGAGTGTGGCCTGAGCAGCTGGGAGATCCCCACCCCGCTCCCGGGCTGTGCTCAGCTGCCCCAAGCCTCAGAGGCTGCAGTGATGGCACATAGTCCTGTCCCCTTAAAAGGCAGACCTAGGAGAGGGGAGGGAGAGAGGTGAGGAATGACTGGTGCTGGTTTCCGTAAGTGACTTTCTCTACAGGCCCCCAAGTCTGCACATGCAGAAATTTTAGGAGAGGAAAAAACAAACATCCTTGAGACATTTTCCAATACCACACACACAAAAAACCTCGACTATATGCAGTCAGGGTGGGGGCTCTTGGTTGGGTTTGGAGTTTGATAAAATGCCCTCTAGGAGGCAGTTCTGTTGGTTGGGATGTCAACCCTGGCACGAGACCATCAGCCTCACCTGCGAGGAGCCCTCTCCATTCTCACCTGCTGCCAGTTTAATTATTAGCTACAGGCTTGAGTAAAACTTGAAAGACACGCAAATTGTAGTCAGTTTTCACATTTGCAACTGATTTCCACATCCACATAATATTTCAGACTTTTGGCACCCATCTGGAAACTTGGAACAGCAGCAAGCCTGTCGAGGAGGTAATTTTCCCTGATTCATTTTGAAAGTGAAAACCCACAGGGCTAGAGGCAGGGGTGGTCCTGCTTCCCAGAAGGGCCGCTCAGTCTCGTCCCTAGGTTTCCTCAGCACACGCAGGCAGGCAAGAGCAGAGGGAAGGTATCGATTTGCAGATCCCAAGAGCTCCTCCCAGCCCGGGAGAGCCACACAGGGATCACACTCAGTATCTGGGGTGGAGGGCCGTGGTACCAGGTAAGGAGCCCTGGGCTGCAGGGACACGGAGCTAGGGGCAGGACCAGAGTGGAGACTGCTCTGTCAGCCTGGCCTGCATGTCCAGGGCTCCAGCAGGTATGGATGAGCATGTCCTCAAAGCATGGTTGGTGCCCCGTCATGCACAACTGCTGTCCTGGGCAGTGGCTCCACACTGACCCTCTGGCATCCTCCCCCACCAGCTTCCCCAGGGTCCTTCAGATTCTGCTTGGAGCAGGCGGGAAGGTTAGAAAAAGAGCATCTTTCCTAGAAGGAGCAAAGGGCTTGTGTCCGTCTGGTTGCAGGGTGCAGAAACCCAGCTGGATGCGGAGGAGGGTCAGGGCCTCACAGGCTTCCCCAAAAGTGCTCAAACAGCCCGACACCACTGCCCTTGGGGCCGCCCCACCCACCCACAGTGGCCTGGCCATGCAGCTGGCTCAGGATTTTGGTGATGCTGACCCTTGTTCGGAGACACTGGGGCAGATGCCCTGGGTGGGGAGACAGCCACAAGCACTGGTCCCACGCTTTAAGGCAAGGAGGTGAAAATTAAGGGAAGCCTCCCTAAAGTGGACTCTGATGGTAGCCAGGGAGGCCAGAAGGGGGAGCATGAAGAGCTGTCATTACAGACCCCAAGGGAAACATGCCCAACCAGAAAGAGTCATCAGTTATAGGCCCCAGAAGGAAACGGTGTGCATTGCATGTTCTATCAGAAACTGACTACCCCTTCAAGTCCAGTGGATGAGAAACCATTAGAGTGTCCAGAACTGCAATTCTCTATTATCCCAGAATAAACCAATTCTTGCTGGTAAAATAACTATTTTATTTGAATTTCCCTGATGGCTAGTGATGTTGAACATTTTTTTCCTGTGTCTGGTGGCCCTTTGTATGTCTTGGGAGAAGTGTCTGTTCATGTCTTCTGCCCATTTTTTGCCTGGATTATTTGATTTTTGGGTGTTGGGTTTGAGAAGTTCTTTATAGATCAAATCAAAACCACATTGAGATACCACCTTACACCAGTTAGAATGGCAAAAATGGACAGGGCAAGAAACAACAAATGTTGGAGAGGTTATGGAGAAAGGGGAACCCTCTTACACTGTTGGTGGGAATGCAAGTTGGTGCAGCCAGTTTGGAAAACAGTGTGGAGTTTCCTCAAAAATTTAAAAATAGAGCTACCCTATGACCCAGCAATTGCACTCCTGGATATTTACCCCAAAGACACAGATGTATTGAAAAGAAGGGCCATATGCACCCCAATGTTCATAGCAGCAATGTCCGCAATAGCCAAACTGTGGAAAGAGCCGAGATGCCCTTCAACAGATGAATGGATAAAGAAGATGTGGTCCATATATACAAGGAAATAGTACTCAGCCATCAGAAAGGATGAATACCCAACTTTTACATCAGCATGGATGGGCCTGGAGGAGATGATGCTAAGTGAAATAAGTCAAGCAGAGAAATTCGATTATCATATGGTTTCACTTATTTGTGGAACATAAGGAATAACATGGAGGACATTAGGAGAAGGAAGGGAAGAATGGGGGGGCGGGGATTGGTGGGAGAGATGAACCATGAGAGACTATGGACTCTGAGAAACAAACTGAGGGTTACAGAAGGGAGGGGGGTGGGGGATGGGTTAGCCCAGTGATGGGTATTAAGGAGGACACGTACTGCATGGAGCGCTGGGTGTCAACTAATGATTCATGGATCACTACATCAAAAACTAATGAAGTACAGTATGGTGACTAACAGAACATAATAAAAAAATAACTTTTAAGGTTAACAAGGAAAAGCAGGGAACGTACAGCCTTATGACATCCCGTGGATATCGCCATTGGGACCTCAGGCTGCATTTTCCAATGGACATGACACTGTGGTTCCAAAGGTGGCAATAGCTCTGTGAGTCATTGCCGGGCAATGAGATACTGGGGTCAGGCAGGAGGTCAGGCCCCGGCACCATCCCCAAGTGCTGAGTGAGTGCTTCATCCATGAATCAGACACTCACGTCTGCCGCCGTGTGTGGTTTTGCTCTGATGCCTTGCTTGACGACTCTGGCAGATACTGTCCACTCTGCACTTCAGGGTTAGGGTTAGGGTTGGTCTCTAGGGATGAGGACACGGTTGCTACCAGGGCATCCTGTTCTGCTCCCCCAGCAATTTCTCCAACCCCCTCGGTGACAACTAGCCAATAGGGAGCGAGGCTGCAGGGAGGACAGTGTGTAGGGAAGGGAAGGGAAGGTGGCTCAGATCACAGCGTGGGGCCCAGAGGCAGCAGGACTGCTCAGGGTGCAGAGCCAAACCCACCCTTGTATGCCTCATCCCATAGGAAATTGGTTTCCTTCTGGAGTCACTGGCTGCCTGCTAAACCCACAGACCAGCTTTCTTCCTACCTGGCTTATCCATGCAGGACATGACCCTGAGAAAAGGTGTCACCGAGGGGGTTGGAGAAATTACTGGGGGGGCAGAACAAGACGCCCTGGTAGCAACAGTGTCCTGATCCCTCCAGACCAACCCAAATCCAGAGGTGCCCGACCTTGCAGCCTACTTGCCTCATGTGCTCGCAGGAGTGTTCAGGTCATGAGAAAGGAGACCATGGCATCTTGTCCAAGCTCACTCTGACCTTTGGGTTTGGCAAAGTAAGTGCTCTGCTCTCCTGTATTCACACCCTGATCCTAGGATGCCTATAGTCCAAGATCTGCTGCCATGAAAATGCTCGGTCCTCCCTTGTTACACTGCCCAGCATAGGAATATACCCCTCACCATGCTCAGACCTCACAGTCTCAGAGGGGGTCTCCCCATCACCCACCCCCTCACCATGCACACACTCACAGTCTCGGTGGGGTCTCCCCCTCACCCACCCTTCACTGTGCACAGACAGTCTCGGTGGGGTCTCCCCCTCACCCACCCCTCACCGGTGCACAGACCTCACAGGTGAACTCAGAGAATCACAACCTACTGGAGCAGACACCCCCTTGGGAACCAGTGCCCGGGTGCATAAGCCTACACTCTAACAGACAGGTGTCTGGAGGCTCAGTGTGGACCAGTCTGAGAGAGGACTCCAGGGGTGGGGAGTCATACCAGGTTCTCACAGGAAAGATTAGAGAAAGCATCCCCCCGTGTTCCTGGCAGGGAGGGGGAGTAGCCATTGTGAAATATGCCAGAGCACCCGCCCGTCTTCCCAGTAGGAACAGATCTGGAAGGGAAATAACCTGCAGCTTGCGGTAGCCATCTGCCCCACCAGCAGGGGTGTGAGTGGGACCGAGAAGCACAGATGAAGGTCACAGTGGAGGCACCAGCTCACTGAAGACCAAGACCTCCCCACACCTCACTGTATCACTAAAAGCCTGTTTACAGTGGTTCCTTTCACTTGGTACATCATGTCTCACTATCAAGAAAAAAATCACCAGGCACACTAAAACACAACACAGTTTGAAGAGACAGTAGCATCAGAACCAGGCAAGGCAGTCGTGTTCGAATTATCAGACCAGGAATTTAAAACAGCTAAGGACTCTAGTGGATAAAGTAGACAGCACCCAAGAA
Organism: Zalophus californianus; assembly: GCF_009762305.2. NCBI lineage: Eukaryota > Metazoa > Chordata > Mammalia > Carnivora > Otariidae > Zalophus > Zalophus californianus. The sequence goes on from NC_045599.1 coordinate 242,462, forward strand.
CAGACGGGCAATGTGCTCTGAGGGATAGAAATGCTAAGAGAGAATAAAAAGAAAATGCTAGAGATCAGAAACACCATGACTGAAAAGAGGAATGTTTTTGACAGGCTCATCTGTAGAGTGGATGCAGCTGAAGAAAGATTCTGTGAGCTTGGGGATGTGTCAACAGAAATTTCCAAGATGAAAGCAAAGAGAAACAAGACCAGAAAACAAGGAACCCAGATTCTCCAAGGTCTGTGGGACAAGTACAAAAGGTGAAGTATACGTTTGAGGGGAAGACCAGAAGAGGCAAGAGAGAAGAACAGCAGAAATATTTGAAAGTAATAACAACTGAGAATTTCCCCCCACATTAATTCCAGACACCAAACTATGGATTCAGGAAGCTGAGAGTACGCCAAACAGGATCAATGCAAAAACAAAATAACAGTGAAAAACCCTAAACCTAGGCATATCATAATCAAACTTTAGAAAATTAAAGATAAAGAAAAAAATCTTGAAACAAGCCAAGAGGGGAAAATCACCTTACCTTACCTATAGAGGAGCAGATCCCATGGACATTAAAATGATAATAAAGGAATATTATGAATAATTGTGCCCAAAACTTTGATAAGCTAGGTGAAATGGACCAATTCCTTGAAGTACAAAATCTGCCAAAATTCACATTACAAAAGATAGACAATTTGAATAGACATATATCTACTGGAGGAAATGAATCAGTGATTTCAGTCATCCCAGACAGAAAGCACCAGGCCCAGATGGATTCACTGGTGAATTCTACCAAACATATAAGGAAGAGGTTATAGTAATTATCTACAGTCTCTTGTAAAAGATAGAAGCAGAGAGAATACTTCCTAACCCATTCTATGAGGCCAGCATTACCCTAATACAAATCTGGCAAAGACATTCCAAGGGAACTACAGGCACATATCTCTCATGACCATAGATGCAAAAATCCTCAACAAAAGGTTAGCAAATCAAATCCAACAATGCATAAAATACACCAGGACCAAGTGGTGTGCAAGGCTGGGTGGTTCACCATCCAAAAATCAATTAATAGAATCCATCACATCAACAGACTAAAGAGAAACCATATGATCATATTAATAGACGTAGAGAAAGCATTTGACAAATTCCAACACCCATTCATATTAAAATAAAAATAAAAAAACTTCCAGTAAAATAAGAACAGAGGGAAACTTTGTCACCTTCATAAAGAACATCTATAAAACATCAATTGCTAACATCATATTTAATGGTGAGAAACCAGAAAATTTCCTGCTCAGATCATTAACAAGGCAAAGTGTTCCCTTTTGCCATTCCTTTTCAATGTCATACTGGAAGTGCTAGCTAACACAATAAAATAGGAAAAGTATACGGATTGGAAAGGGGAGAAAACTGTCTTTGTTTACAGATAAGAAGATTCTATACTGTCAAGATGTAAGCATTTCCAAACTTAATCTATAGATTGAGTGCAATCCCATTTAAAATCCCAGCAAGTTATTCTGAGGATGTCAACAAGCTGATTATAAAGTGTATTTTCAGAGGCATAAGACTCAGAATAGGCAAGTCAATGTTGAATGAGAAGAACAGTCAGAGATTGGTCAAGACCCACTGTAAAGACACAATAATCAAGACAGTATGGTATCGGTGAAAGAACAGACAAGTAGAACTGGAACAGACCAGAGAGCCCAGACATACACCCACAAACAGAGAGCCGACCGATCTTGGACAAAAAAGCAAAGGCAAAACAATGGTGCACAGACAGTCCTTACAACAAAGTGTGCTGGGCATCCACATGCAAAAAAAAAAATCTAGGCAGAGATTTTTTTTTTAATTTTTTATTGTTATGTTAATCACCATTCATTACATCATTAGTTTTGGATGTAGTGTTCCATGATTCATTGTTTGTGCATAACACCCAGTGCTCCACGCAGAACGTGCCCTCTTTAATACCCACCACCAGGCTAACCCATCCCCCCACCCCTCCCCTCCAGAACCCTCAGTTTGTTTTTCAGTCCATCGTCTCTCATGGTTCGTCTCCCCCTCTGATTTACTCCCCTTCATTCTTCCCCTCCTGCTATCTTCATCTTTATTTTCCTTAACATATCTTGCATTAGTTGATTCAGAAGCACAGATCTGTGATTCAACATTCTTGCACAATTCACAGCGCTCACCATAGCACATACCCTCCCCAGAGTCTATCACCCAGCCACCCAATCCCTCCCACCCCCCACCACTTCAGCAACACTTATTTTGTTTCCTGAGATTAAGAATTCCTCATATCAGTGAGGTCATATGATACCTGTCTTTCTCTGATTGACTTATTTCACTCAGCATAACACCCTCCCTTTCCATCCATGTCGTTGCAAATGGCAATACCTCATTCCTTTTGATGGCTGCATACTATTCCATTGTATATATATACCACATCTTCTTTATCCATTCATCTGTCGATGGACATCTTGGCTCTTTCCACAGTTTGGCTATTGTGGACATTGCTGCTATAAACATTGGGGTGCACATACCCCTTCGGATCCCTACAATTGTATCTTTGTGGTAAATACCCAGTAGTGCAATTGCTGGATCGTATGGTAGCTCTAATTTCAACTGTTTGAGGAACCTCCATACTGTTTTCCAGAGTGGTTGCACCAGCTTGCATTCCCACCAACAGTGTAGGAGGGTTCCCCTTTCTCCGCATCCCCGCCAACATCTGTCGTTTCCTGACTTGTTATTTTTAGCCATTCTGACGGGTGTGAGGTGGTATCTCATTGAGGTTTTGATTTGGATTTCCCTGATGCCAAGCGATGTTGAGCACTTTTTCATGTGTCTGTTGGCCATTGGGATGTCTTCTTTGGAAAAATGTCTGTTCGTGTCTTCTTAGGCAGAGATCTTATATCCTTCACAAAACCTAACTCAAAAAGAGATTATGGGCCCAAATGCAAACCCTACAATGATAAAACTGGAAGACAATGTGGGGGAAACCCAGACAGCCTTTTAGACCCAACACTGAAGGCAGGGCCTGCAAAAGACAGAATGGATAAGCTGGACTTCATTACAATGTAAATCTTCTGCTCTGGGAAAAACACCGTCAAGACAATGAGAGAATTTTTGCAAAAGGCATGCCTGAAAAAAGACTGTTATCCAGAGGACCAAATGAATCAATGAAATGTGGTCCCCCCAGACGACGAACAGGGGTCAGTGCTGGGAAGAAGCGAGCTCCCACCACGAGAAGACGCGGCAGAAGAAGCCCATCCGAGCAGGCTACTCGCCGTGTGCTTCCAAGTGGACGGCGGCGTTCTCGCGAAGGTGGGACCGTGGAGACAGGAGACAGAGCCCCTCGGGGGGCGCTGGGGGACTCGGGGGGGCCCAGCGGGGCTCCAGGGCCTTGAAACCATCACTCTGTGTGTGATACTGCTGCAATGTGGGTACACTTGTCTGAACCCATAGAGCGCTCGGCACCAAGACTGCACCCTGATGGACGCTGTGGACCTGGGGTGACCATGATGTGTCAGCATAGGCGCTTCCATCTGAATAAACACACGCCTCTGGTGTGGGATGTTGGCAGCGGGAGAAGCTGTGATTTGTGGGGTCAGAACATATGTGGGAACTCTGTCCCTTCCACTCAATTCTGCTATGACCCTGAAACTGCTCTGAGAAAGAGAGTCTCCTGAAGAAGGCGGTGAGTCGGGGGAGGAAAGGAAATTTCAAGTCCAGCAAGGCAAACTCCAGCGGCTTTCAAGGCCTGTGACTCAGGGCTTTGCTCCCCGCTCTTGGAGCCACTGTCTTTTCTTGAAGGAAGAGCATGTCCCAGCCTGTTTTGTGCCTGCTTCCCTCGGTCCCTTTCCATCTAAGCGGACAGTACTTGTGCTAACACGACGTTCACGGCCTCAAGGCCGCACTGCTCCTGGTTTCCGCCACGGAGAAGCGGGGGTGCCCGCAAGCCACGTGCAGGGTTTGTGTGGGGCGAGCGCTCCCAACCGCGCAACCCTGCGACCCGGGCAGGCGGGGAACTTCCCAAACATCAGGAGCTTCTCTGGGCGTCTTCCTCGTCTTCCTCTGTTTGCCTCTGTGTCGCTCCTTCCACCGCTGGCTCAGGAATCTCCCAGGGGGGCCGTGGCTCCCAAGTCCCAGTTTGTGCCCAACAGGAGGCCACAGTTCAGCCGAGGCCCCTGCTGCCATGACAAGGCCCCCAGTCTCTGCCTGAGTGCCCACTGGCTCTTGGACCGCGGACTGTTCAAGGCAGCCCCAGCTTTTTCTCTCGTGTGTCTCAAGATTCTCACGTCGTTCCCCAATTCCAAAGCCACTTCCACAGTTTGGGGCCCCACGCCCTGCTAAGAGGTCTGTACTAGTTCCTGGGGCTGCCAGAACAAAGCGGCACAAACTGGGTGTCTTGAAGCAAGAGCGATGTATTTTCTCACGGCTCCAGAGGCCAGAATCTGAGGCCAGGGTGTGGGCCGGGCTGCATCCTTGCGGCTCCTCCCAGCTCCTCCAAGCACATCCAGGCTGCTGGCAGAGTCCGGCTTCTTGCCGAGGTCCCGCTTTCCTTTCTGGCTGTCGGCTGGGCTGCTCTGAGCTCCTGGAGGTTACCTGCATTCCTCACCCCATGGCCCCCTCCATCCACACCAACAGCCAGATCCTTTCCATGCTGGGAATTTCAGACGCCCCTCCTGTGACCTGCGGGAGAACAGTCCCCTTGTAAAGGACCTCACGTGATGAGGTCAGGCCCACCCGGATATGTCCGAAGGTCCACTGATCTGGGACCTTGATTCCACCTGCAGAACCCTGTACATCCCCATCTGATTAGTGCTGAGTTACTGGGAGTGGCTGTGTGCACAGCAAAGCAGGGATGCTGGGAGCATCTGGGGATCTGCCCCTCTGTTTCCAGGAGAGCTGTGGTCTGGCTGTCACTCCCCATGTACCCACAGAGAGTGGACACCTTGACCCTCAGTGACCCTTCCTTGCCGTCTGGGAAAAGTCACTTCCCCCCTCTGAACATCCATTTCTGCATCTATACAGTACAGATCCTGAAGGACCTATGTCCCAACTGGGCAGAGCCTCTCCGCTCATTGTCCTGTTCCAGGACCCCCTTAGTACCGCAGCCCTGGAGCCGTCCCCTGCCTCCCCCCGCCGTGTGTCTGAGGACACAGCAGGAGCCCGAGAAGCCCATCACGGGGGCAGCGGTCATGTGCGTGAGGGGCCCTGCTGGAACCCCCTGCTGTGTTTCCGGGCGAGCTGACTGCAGGCTGACAGCCAGACCAGAACCTGCAGCAGGCCAGGGAGGTGTGGCCAGTGGCTGACGCTGGAAGGCCGGTGGACACCAGCCCCATCCATGGAAACATGCCAGTGTGTTCCACATGTTTGGCATGTTTTCAATGGGATGGTTTCTATCATGGCCATGGGGCTCACAGCAGTGAAGCGAGGACAGACAGGAGGTTACTGTGGGCCCAGGGCCCCCCTCAGCACGCACGGGGAGTGAGTTGGGTCCGAGAGGGGACATCACAGTTTGCCACTGTGTGCAGACACAGCCGTGCAGGGGGAGGGGAGAGGCAGGAAGAGATGGAGGCCCAAGGGGCCGGGTCTCTCTAGAGCTTGCTCTGCTGCACAGTGTCCCTCAGCCCTGCAGATGCAGTGGGCGACACGGGCAGGCACCCGATAATGCAGGCTGCGGTTCCTACAAAGACCAAGTCCTGAGCACCCCAGCCTCTGGGCCTGCCCCCTGCCTGGGCTCTCCCATGGGCCCTTGCCTCCAGCGGGCTGGAGGTCGCAAGACAGGGCAGGTGGCTGCAGGACATCAGTGTCCAGGGTGGGGCCCAAGCAGGCCCAGAGATGACACGGAGTGCCAGTCAGAGTCTGAGGGCATGAGCAAAGCCCACGTGCAGCCGGCTTCCTCCACCCTTCCAGAGGGGCCCGCTGCAGTCAGAGCGGGTGCCATCCATACCCACAAGGGCTTGCCTGGTGCACACCCTGCTAAGGGGTGTGGCGGCATGATGGCCCAGCTCCCGAGGCCTGGGCGCCTGGGAGAAGTGAGTTTGGATTGCCCTAAACCCTGAAGCCCCCAGGTGGGGCCTCAAGGGGCAGGGGCAGGATGCAGAGAGTCACAAGCCTGGAGTGGGGCCCCAGGGAGAGAGGGATGGCCGTGTCCAGGTCCCCTTCCTGTAAAAAAGAGGCCAGTGAGGGGATGCAGCCGTCCCCGGAGGAGGGCTCCAGCCTGGGCGCCCGCCCCTCACCAGCCTCTCACCTCAGAAAGGCTGACGTAGCCGTGTGCCGGGCACGACGGAATCGCAGTCTCACCAAAAGCAGATGTCTATCTGCAGATGCCTTCCCAGAGAGCACACGGCTTGAATAAATAAACCGCTCTGCAGTTCAGAGGAAAGCATGCCTGTCAGCATTGGCTTGCTGTGATTTTCAAAGGAGCAGTTTCCAAAACAAAAATCTCTGCTTAGATTTGGAAATGATACCTCCTCCCAAGCTTGATTCTTTCCTTATGTGCAGAGTCTGATAAAAATGAGAGGCAGATTGAGGCCTAATGCAGCTCTGCTATGTCTGTGGGGCTGAAAGGGTCAAGATGCGGTCCGTGCTGGAGGAAGCGATTGGCTCGTTCACTGGTGGAGCGCACGCCTCTGCGTGTGACACACCTCGACCCTGCCCTGCAGAGCCCTGGGACGGTGCAGGAGTGAGCTGACGGCCACAGTGGGAAGGGCCAGAAGGGCGTGGGCTGAGCAGTGGGTGCACGGCAGAGATTCGGACCGGAGTGGACAGAGGGCGTCCAGGAAGGAACACACAGGGCTTGGAGGGGGTCGTGCGGATCTCCAGCGACATCCCCCGGCAGCTGGAACCCAGCATGAGGGGAAGGCATCAAGGGGAAGGGTGCTGCACTGTCTTTATGAGGGAGATCTTCAGTACGCATCAGGGTGGGGGAGCAAAGGACCCACATCCTCCAGCCTCCGAGCCCTGACGGGTGATCTGGAAACAAACGGAGTGCCACAGAGGCTCCTGCCCACACTGGGGAGGCTTCCAGACGAGCATTCCCACACACAGCCTGCCTGCAGCCCAGGTGGGCATCAGCCGACCACGGCAGGCTCCCGAGCCCTCATGCTGGGTCCCACCTTCTGACCAGACCCATGGCCTCCTCAGATCCTGACCTCCATTGCTTGGGCCTCAGTCACCGGTGTTTGCACAGGGGACTGACCAGGTCTGGCCTCTTCCCCTCGGCTCCAGAGCTGGGTTTGGTCGGGGACACATGCCTGGTGCTCTCTGTGGGTGCACTGGGGACAGAAGCATGGGTGAGAAAGGGAGGGCTGGCGTGGCTCCAGGACAGAGGGGCCAGTAGGAGAGAGTGCTCTGCCCCATAGCTCACCAGGCTCCCTCAGTGCTGTTGCTGGCAGTGTTCCCAGTCCTGGGTGGAGACACATCACAGGACAAGTGGTGTGTGTGCATGGTGTTTGTGTGTACATGGATGTGTGTGCAGGGGTGTGTGCAGGCGTGTGTGCACGGATGTGTGTGTGCAGGCGTGTGTGCACGGATGTGTGTGCGCACGGGTGTGTGTGCAGGGGTGTGTGCAGGCGTGTGTGCACGGATGTGTGTGTGCGGACGTGTGTGCACGGATGTGTGTGCGCACGGGTGTGTGTGCAGGGGTGTGTGCGGACGTGTGTGCACGGATCTGTGTGTGCAGACGTGTGTGCACGTACGTGTGTGTGCCGTGTGTGCACGGATGTGTGTGTGCAGGGGTGTGTGCGGACGTGTGTGCACGGATGTGTGTCTGCAGGGGTGTGTGCCGACGTGTGTGCACGGATGTGTGTGCGCAGGGGTGTGTGCGGACGTGTGTGCACGGATGTGTGTCTGCAGGGGTGTGTGCCGACGTGTGTGCACGGATGTGTGTCTGCAGGGGTGTGTGCGGATGTGTGTGCACGGATGTGTGTGTGCAGGGGTGTGTGTGGACGTGTGTGCACGGATGTGTGTCTGCAGGGGTGTGTGCGGACATGTGTGCACGGATATGTGTGTGTGTGCACGGGTGTGTGATGAGTGTGTGCAGGGGTGTGAGTGTGAGGGCTTGGGTGTGTGGCGTCCATGTACGTCCAGTATACGTGTGTGTGTGGGTATGTCTGGTGGCACGCCTGGGCCATGGAGCAGACCTTCCTCTCAGCTGCTTGCTGGTGGTAGTTCAAGAGAGGGAACTTAAGCAGGATGCGAGTTGGCTCGTCACCCCTCACGCCTTCCCCGAGCCAGCTGTGGCGCGTGGTGCGGGTGCTTGTGGGCTCGGGCTCCCCATGCGGATGAGCAGCCCTTCCATCCCCGGTGGCACGGCAGGCTGTCCTCTGAGCACTCCCCATGCAGCTGGCCAGTCGCACCACGTCGCCATACAGCACAACCGCGACTCCACAGGCTGCCCAGCAGTGGCGAGCCATGGGCCAGGCGGCCGGTGCCTGCGGAAGGCCAGCAACCTGGGCCCTAGCCAGTGCCCCGCCCCGGACCCAAGGACAGCTAGTGGGAGCAGAGTCTGCAGGGAGCAGTAAAGAAGCAGTGCATCAGCCAAGTACCTTCAAAGAGGCTCAGACCCCTACCTGTGATTCTCAAGCAGGGCCACACCCTTCCTTAGTGGGAGCATCTCACGTTAGATTCCCCGCAGGAAAGGGACTGTGCGCTCACCAGACCGCTCCGAGGCTCAGCCTGGAAGGGTGTGTGGCCCCACGTGAAGCAGCACCTGGACAGGTGGGAAGGGCTGCAGACGCCAGGGCAGACACGGTACATGACCCTCTGACGTGTCCAGGGACCCAGACACCTACGGTACCCCAAAGATTTCTCCTGGAAGGACAGCCGCTGCAGCTCCCCATTCTCTGTGGGCTGGCAGGAGTTGTCCTTTCTCTGGAGCTTCTGGATGAGTTTGATTAAAATGTGTCTTAATATTGCTAGGAGAGCTCAAGAGCTGAGCTTTTGCTGTACGACCTCCGAGGTAAGTTGTAGCCGAGAATGGGCCATGAAGCAGCAACCTCTTCCTCCCCAGGCTGCGTAAACACACAGTAGTAAGTGTCTCCTCACACAGACTTACTTGAAATCCAGTTTGAACGCCAGATCTCTCTGGGATTGTTCTGAATTTTTATTGATGGATGGGTCTACAATGCAACTTTGATGTCTGCAAGAAATAACCGAAGAACCACCTTCAGCACTTCCTGCACAGACACATTCTCACCGGGGGCCTGGAGGGTGCAGCCTCCCTCCAGAGCTGATGTCTGCTTTCCACTACACCTTGGGATGGCATTCCCAAAAGCACGTTAGTCGACCTATTTGCGAGGGTGGGGAGGGGAGATTCACGTTGGAAAGTAGTTTTCTTCTCTCCACACCCAGCCAGGAGCCCAACGTGGAGCTTGAACTCACGATCCTGAGATCAGGACCTGAGCAGAGATCCAGAGCTGAGATCTGGATTCTTACCCGACAAGGTCCAGCCAGGCACCCCTCTAGTTAATTTTTAATCTACATAAGGAAACAGGTGGTTTTCAGGCAAAACTGTGACTTGCAGACAGAGAATGTGAGTCCAGAAGTCCACATACCCAGAGCCATGCATGCCCTGGGCCTCCAATCTCTACGTGGGTTGCTAGTCAGTGTCATGTCTTCCTATGACTGAGCCTCTAAAGAATGTATAAAATATCTCTGAGAATTAACTACAAGAAAGCAAAGGACAGTGACATCAGGTGGAGGTAGGAAAAAAAGCTAATAGAAAACAGTGACGATGCTCCTAGGTCGCACACTATGTGCCTGGGCTGTGGCACATGTGGTTATCCCGCATTTCACAGGTGGGCAGTGCAGGTGCAGGCTCCTGTCTGCCGTCTTTGGACGGCATCACCATGCGAAGCACAGGACCCCTCTGAGCCACATTTGTGAGTGCACAGGACAACGCCTGGCACGCGGTGGTGCCTCTGGGTGACGGAACAGGCTTCCCTCCTGAGGACTCTGTGGGTGTTCTCTGCCCCCACAGCCTGTGACGGGCGTCTCTCATGCCCCCAGGTGAATGCTGTGGCTTTGGCGTTTACAAGGACCAATGCTGGGCCGTGCGGTCTGTTGTTTGGGGGTCAAATGTGGTTTGGGAATCAGAGAGAGTACTTTGAGAAGGGGTGGAGGGTTCATGTTTGGACCCCCCTGGAGTCACCATCTCAGCCCTTTGCTGGGACAGTAGAAGGGTTGGCAGCCAAGAGACGGTCACAGCTGTGTGGACGTGTGGCCGCAGGCATCTCCCTGCCTCTCCAGGCCCTTCCCACCTTGGCCATCTGCCCGTGGAGGGGAAGCCCTGGAAAGTGAGCTGTTGTGCTGGACAGGCCAGCCTCGCACTCACACTGAGGGAGGCAAACCACAGCTGGGACCTCAGGCAGGACAAGTGCACATGCTGGCCCGACAGATGCCCCCTGGCAGCCGGCTAAAGTTGAAGAGGAAGGGAAGCAACCCCACCCAGTGACCAGGATGCCCGTGGGGCAGGGGCATGATCAGGACCCATCCAGAGTCTTTATAGAACTCGTCTCATCGAGGGTTCTTTACACCCTTGTCTTCCCCACCCAACAACGTAATGTCAACCCTACGAGCCCTGGCACTTTATCCAGAAGCACCTGATGAGCGAGCGGGAGACTCAGCCTCAGGGGTATGTACAGCCTCCCTGGTACAGGGGTGTGGAGCAGCCTGGGGAGCTGGAGCAGCCCAGGGGAGGTGGAGAAGCTCAGGGGAGACAGAGCAGCCCAGGGCGGATGGAGCCACTCAGGGAGGTGGAGCGGCTAAGGGAGTGGAGCAGCCCAGGGAGTGGAGCATCCCACGGAGGTGGAGCAGCTCAGGAGAGGTAGAGTAGCCAGGGGAGGTGGAGCAGCTCAGGAGAGGTAGAGTAGCCAGGGGAAGTGGAGCAGCTCAGAGGAGGTGAAGCAGTCTGGAGAGGGAAGAGGAGCAGCTCAGGGGAGTGGAGCAGCCCAAGGAAGTGGAGCAGCCCAGGGAGTGGAGCAGCCCAGGGAGTGGAGCAGCCAGGGAGAGGCAGGCCCAGGAGTGGACAAGGGCCAAGGCCTGCACGGATTCACATGGGACCTCATCCCCAGAGCGGGGCAGCTCCGAGTCTGAGCATTGGCAGCTGCAGTGGGGTCACAGCCCCAGCCTCCCAGGGACGGGTGGAGGCAGGCTCAGCTGTTCCACCTGGTTGTTTCTGCCGAGGCCTATCCAACCGCACCGCTTGCTCTACAGGCGACAGAGGCAGATCATGTCAACTTTCCCCAACCCCATGCCATAGCCCCTGGTGTCTAACCTAGCGGACGAGGGTCCCCGCTGCAAGAGCGCAACCCTGCAGCCGTACAGCGGGAGCAGACAGTGGCGCACAGAGACAGAGGGCTGTGGCTGTCCTCACTCACAAGACAGGGGGCCACCTCGCTCGCCCTCCCCTGCCCTAGACCCTCATCAGTTTGCACAGACGCCCTAAGCTCTCCACCTTCGGACAGACCAGCGGACCCCTCCCCACAGCCCCACAGCCCCCTCCCGCCGCCGCGCCTCCCAGAGACACCCACCGCGCCTCCCACCACCAGGTACCCCCCACCCGCGGACACGCTGCTCCCCACTGCTCACTGACACATAATATCTATGTGTGACACGCATGGAGGACTCACTCACACCTGCTGCACACACAGGACACCCCGTGCCATACAGCAGCGCCCATGGCCTGAGTACCAGGGTGCAGGGCAGGCTTGTCTCTCTACCGAGGCCCACAGTCAGTGGGAGCCCTGCACACACTCACAGCCATGTTCTCTCCAGTGAGGGGGTTTCTGTTTCCTGGGAGGGGAAGCCTGGGGTGTCCAGACCTGGGTGGGGCTCTGAGCCGGGACGGAGGGATGCTCTGGTTGTCACACCACACAGCCCCCTATGCCCACAGAGCATTGCTGAGGCCTGGGGACATGATGGGCTGGGCAGGGGTGGCCGGAGACCCTGTGGACAGTGGCAGCAGGGGAGCCTGGCCTGGGGTGTGGGAGGCTGCCCTGAACCCCAGGTCCTCCTGGCAGGATCCAACCTGCCTCCTCTTCTCTTAGAGGGGTCCCCGTGCCCCTGCCCCAGGCTGGCCGCACTGTCCCTGGACGGGGGTCAGTCTCCTGAACTGAGTGGGTGAATCTCGCATGAATGAGCACCACCCACATACAGGCAGAAAAGAGGCCTGAACAGGCCGGGGGCAGCCAGGGGCTGGGGTCTACCAGGCGCCCCCAGAGTCTGTATCCTCGGCGGAGGTGGTCCTGCAGCCCCAGCCGGGCCACCATGTCCTGCCCAGGCCCCGCCCACACTTGCCAGGGATCCCCATCCGCAAAACGCTCAACCCCCCTCAGGCAGGGGCCCTGCCCCTCTCCGCCGCTAGCTCCTGGCCCCCTGCTCCCGTCCCCTCCTGCCATCCACGCTTGCCACAAACCCCAGACCACCAGGATGGCTCCCTCTCAGAGCTCAGGCTGCTCCTTCACAGAGCCTCCCCACTCCCTGGCCCCCAGAGCTCCACCCCTTGGAAGGGCTGGAAAGAAATGGGCTGGTTTGCAGGGTCTCACGCAGGGCTGCTGCTTCTGGTTCTGACCTGTCCCTGGGAAGTTCCTGAAAGTCCTGAGTGATGGGGTCTCAGAGTAGGTGACTTTAGACACCCTCAACAGGCCTCAAGGCAGGGGTAGCTGGGATTCAGAGTGTGGGCTTCCTGAGGGCCCAGCTCCGGAAGGAGGAGAGTGACCCTGCAGCAGTGTGTGCATATGTGTGTCTATGTGTGCATGGACCCATATGTGCAGGGTATTGGGATACACACATGTAAGCTTGTGTCTGCATCTAAACGTGCTTTCCAGCCCACTTGCAAAGCTCCTTGGAAGTCAGAGGCACATTATCTCCAAGCACAGGCCTTGCCACGTCAGGCCCTGCCCCACAGTGCTTTTGCTACACCCTGCCTGACACCCTCAAATGCACATAGTGGCCTCTAAATACAGAAAGAAAGTTGAAACTACTGATTTGAAAAGCAAGGGTAGACAACTCTTTTTGCAAAGATTTTCCCAGAAGAAACCTCAGTGTGGGGGCGTGAAGGCTCGGGTCTGACCTGCTGCGAGGGGCTCCCTGCAGAGGGTCTGCCTGGCCCAGGAGGGCTTCAGTGCATGTCTCCAGGTCAAGGGTGGTTTTCTGGGCATCCTCCATTCAAGAGCCAGCTGAGGGAGGAGGCTCAGCTGCACCAGCGTGTCAGCTGGGGGTGTGGGGGTCACAGAGGGAGGGGGCTTCAGGGGAGGTGTGTCCCCCTCAGGCCAGACTCCCTCCAGCCCCTTGGGTTCACTCCTTTTGGGTTGGTTGGACTCTGACCGCTGCCCACTCTACCTGGACTGTGAGGTTCAAACACAGATTCCTGGGCCCTCCAACAGGCTGGGGCCAGAACTCTGGGGAGCCCAGGGGTCTGCATTGTAGCCTGATGACCCTGAAGCCTGTAGACATGTGAACCCTTCTCCAGAAGACTGTATCTGGCTACTGAGACCCTCCCCCCCCACCAGATAGTGCGGCCATTCCACAGGACCCACACACCCAGGGAGTGGCTGCCTGTCACAACACTGTCCTGGCCCAGGACTCACGTATGGGTCTGGAGAGCATGGCTGAGGACCTGGGAGCATGGCAGAGGGCTCAAGGAAGGCAGTGGAGAACACTGCAGTGTGTCTAGGGGCTGGGAGTGGAGGGGGGCCCTCAGAGTGCCGTCCAGTGGGGACATCTCTGAGGCTTGAGGGATGGTCAGAGGCACTGAGAGCACCACTGAGCTTACAGGGGCCTGGGTCGGGGATGGGGCTGGGCAGAGCTGGGTGGGGGATGGGGCTGGGCAGACCTGGGTGGGGGATGCGGCTGGGCAGAGCTGGGTGGGGGATGGAGCTGGGCAGAGCTGGGTGGGGGATGCGGCTGGGCACACCTGGGTGGGGGATGGGGCTGGGCAGACCTGGGTGGGGGATGGGGCTGGGCAGACCTGGGTGGGGGATGGGGCTGGGCACACCTGGGTGGGGGATGCGGCTGGGCACACCTGGGTGGGGGATGGGGCTGGGCAGACCTGGGTGGGGGATGGGGCTGGGCAGAGCTGGGTGGGGGATGGGGCTGTGCACACCTGGGTGGGGGGTGGGGCTGGGCAGACCTGGGTGGGGGATGCAGCTGGGCAGACCTGGGTGGGGGATGGGGCTGGACAGAGCTGGGTGGGGGATGGGGCTGGGCAGAGCTGGGTGGGGGATGCGGCTGGGCAGACCTGGGTGGGGGATGGGGCTGGGCAGAGCTGGGTGGGGGATGGAGCTGGGCAGAGCTGGGTGGGGGATGGGCTGGACAGAGCTGGGTGGGGGATGGGGCTGGGCAGAGCTGGGTGGGGGATGCGGCTGGGCAGACCTGGGTGGGGGATGGGGCTGGGCAGAGCTGGGTGGGGGATGGGGCTGGGCACACCTGGGTGGGGGATGGGGCTGGACAGACCTGGGTGGGGGATGCGGCTGGGCAGACCTGGGTGGGGGATGGGGCTGGACAGAGCTGGGTGGGGGATGGGGCTGGGCAGAGCTGGGTGGGGGATGGGGCTGGACAGAGCTGGGTGGGGGATGGGGCTGGGCAGAGCTGGGTGGGGGATGCGGCTGGGCAGACCTGGGTGGGGGATGGGGCTGGACAGACCTGGGTGGGGGATGGGGCTGGACAGAGCTGGGTGGGGGATGGGGCTGGGCAGAGCTGGGTGGGGGATGCGGCTGGGCAGACCTGGGTGGGGGATGCGGCTGGGCAGACCTGGGTGGGGGATGGGGCTGGACAGAGCTGGGTGGGGGATGGGGCTGGGCAGAGCTGGGTGGGGGATGCGGCTGGGCAGACCTGGGTGGGGGATGGGGCTGGGCAGAGCTGGGTGGGGGATGGAGCTGGGCAGAGCTGGGTGGGGGATGCGGCTGGGCAGAGCTGGGTGGGGGATGGGGCTGGGCAGAGCTGGGTGGGGGATGGAGCTGGGCAGAGCTGGGTGGGGGATGCGGCTGGGCAGAGCTGGGTGGGGGATGGGGCTGGGCAGACCTGGGTGGGGGATGGGGCTGGGCAGAGCTGGGTGGGGGATGGGGCTGGGCAGAGCTGGGTGGGGGATGGGGCTGGGCACACCTGGGTGGGGGATGCGGCTGGGCACACCTGGGTGGGGGATGGGGTTGAGCAGACGTGGGTGGGGGATGGGGCTGGGCAGGCCTGGGTGGGGGATGGCAACATTCACAAAACATGAAATCAACTGTTTTTAAGTGGACAGCGAAGCGATATTTGGTGCATTCACATCACCATTTCTGTCTAGCCCAGGAACATTCCATTACCCTGAAACAAAACCCCATATCCTGGCCCCCTTCCCCAGCCCCTGGCAACCACCAACATGCTTGCAGGCTCTGGATCTGTCCACTCTGGACATGCCATGTCGACGTGGCCTTTGTGCCTGGCTTCCTTCATTTGGCCCGTGACAGCGCGTCGTCCCTTTGGATGGCTGAGTGCCATTCCATTCCTGCACTGCTGGACAGGTGTTCCACCTTCTGGCTTCTGGGGACAGGGCTGTGCACGTGTTCGTTTGCGTCTCTGCTCCGCCCGAGGCATCGGATTGCTGGGTCCTCTGGTAACTCTGTGGTTAACCTTCTGGGAAACTGTCACCGTGTCCACCGTGGACGCCCCGTTTCATCGTCCTCCTACCAGTGAGTGCGCATTCCCATTTCTGCACAACCCCACTGGCATGTTTGATCCCAGCCACCTCAGCAGGTGCGAAGTGGTTCTGACGTTTCCCTAACGACCCACCGTTATAAGCACACTTTCATGCACGTACGTCTTTGAAATGTCTGTTGAATCCTTGGCCCATTTGTAACTGGGTTGTCTTCTTGTGGCTCTGTAAAAATTCTTTTTATAATCTGCAAACTAGAGTCTTCAGATATATGATGTGCACACATTTTCTTCCCTTTTGTACATTGTCTTTTCACTCCCTTGATTATGTCTTCTGATGGACAAAGCTTTCATTCTGATGGAGTCGAACTGGCCTATTTTTCTCTCATTGCTTGTGCTTTTGGTGTCACATCCAAGAATCTATTTACACATCCCAGGTCATAAAGATCTGTCCCTGCGTTTTCTTCTAAGGGGGTTATGGTTTTAAGTCTCTAATGCATTTTGGTTCATTTGGGGGATTAATTTGAGGCAGGGGTCTACACAGTCGCTCCAGCACTGTTTGGGTGAGACTGTTCCTTTCTCCTGAAAGTTCCAGATGTCTGGATGTGTCCCTGGACTCCAGCTCCACCAGGCTGTTCCCGCCCCTGCATGTCCACTACACTGTTCCCTTGGCCTCACCTTGACCCCCATTTCCCCCTCGGGTGTCTGAGTCCAAGCCCCGCTCAGCTTTCCCTCTCATTCCTTGTCCCTAGTTGGGCCTCAGTCTCCCATCTGCAGGATGGGGGCTTAGCCTCACTCTGAAGGCTCTGCAGCTGTGGCCCGCACCTGGGTCTGTCCCGGGCAGTGTCCCCGCTGATGTGGAGCACTGGTTCCTTCTCCTCCTGTCTCCCGCCCACCTCCATGCAACCAGTCCTTTCCTGAGGGGCTGGGCCTGAGCCCCTGCCACATGCCCACAGCCCAGAGCCCAGGTGCACCACTGCTCATCCCTGGGCCTCCTGTTCAGGAGTGTGGCTGCATCAGAGCCCTGGGGTCGTGGGGCAGCCCCAGCTCCGGGCAAGCAGCACTTGATGGTGAGCTTGTGTGTGCACGTGTGAAGGCCCAGCTTTGACACCCCCAGCCCTGGGCACAGATCCAAGCCCACCTGCTTCTGTGATGTGACCTGCGGTGGCTGCCCTTGTGGTGAGTGACCTACTGCCTCGAGGGGCTGGGCCCTGTCTTTCCTGCCCACCCCTTCCTGGGCCCAGGACCCCAGAGTCTTCTGGACGACTGGAGCCAGAGTGAGTTGGTGCTAGTTAAACCTGGATGACATCTGCTGGATGGGGTGATGTGTGTGGAACAGCCCTGCCCTCCACATGGGGACGGGTGACCGCAGGAGTTCACCTGAGGGGCCAGATGTTGCACAGAGGAAGCTCATATGACTGGACCCTGAAAGCCAACCACCAGCGAGCCAGAGAGGGGCAGGTGTGGAGGCAGCTGCAGCTCAAAGTCCTGGAAGGAAAGAGATGCCCTGTGTGGGTGCAAGTAGTCATAGCTGGCCAGAGCACACGCGGACATGAGTGCTTGTGCATGTCATCACATGCGTGCAAGTGTGCGTGTGTGTGTGCTCTCACGACCCTGTCTCAATGTCCGGTGTGGACTGTTCCCTGGCTGGTTGACCAAGGCAAGGGTTCTGGCAACTGCCTGGAGGCGGGAGTGAGGCCTCCTACGGCCGGAGCAAAATTGCAACAGAGGCTGCAGAGCCTGAGCGCTGGGTGGAGGGCTGTGTGCAGGCAGGAGTGGGGATGAGCCCAGAGCACAGAGGGAAGGGACAGAGAGGTGGGCACCTGGGCAGGGGTGGGTGTTCGGGCGGAATCCCTGGGCGGTGCTGGGCCCGGGCAGGACAGTCCTGCCCCAGAAGGGGTCCTGGCAGCTCCCAGAGCATGGAGCAGGGTGGGCCAAGACCAGGGCCGCCTCCAGGGTCCTTGTTGGTCTTGGCTGGCGTTGGGCCACTCTGCTTGCCCAGCATGGCTCGAACTGGTCGTGGGCCCACCAGGTTCCCTGCCTCTGCTGCCCCGGGGCCCCCTCCCATCGCGAGAGTCCAGGGACCCAGAGGAGGCGGGTGCCACCCCAACCAGCCCCGCCAGGCCAGGAAGTCCCCGGGCACACACCGCAGGGCAGGAGGGAGCATGAGGCGTAGACCCCGGTGTGAGTCTGGGCCTGGAGCAGAAGCCCGGTGCCCCCTCCCCTGCCCGCCCTTCTCCCAGCGGGCCCCACCAAGAGGGTCCAGGGTCAGGAGCCGGGCCAGGTCCACAGGGTGGGCTGTCTGTCCGGCCGGGAGCACAAGCTTCCGTTCCTGCTCTGGAGAGTGAAGGCTCAGGGCAGCTTCCCTCATGGGCCCAAGCGGGAGTGGGCTGAGGCCGCTGCCGGCCGGAGGGCCAAGACTGTGTCAGCCTCGCCCTGCTCAGGGTCAGCCAAGGGGGACAGAAGCAGGGCCTGGTTCGCTCTCAGTGCTCTGGCCCGTCTGAGGTGCCCCCGGGAAGAGCACACAGGGCGTGTTCCCCGCACACATGGGTGCCCCGAGGATCAGTCCTCTGTCCCTTTAACCCTGGTCTGTCTGATGCCCAGGAGCTCCCAGTGCGGCGTGTGGAGGACACAGCACAGAGGTGGGGAGAGGCGGTCGAGAGACGGCCCCAGGGCTGGGCCAGGCCAGGGGCAGACACGAGCCAAGCCGGCCCCGTGTGGACGGGAGACACACGGGGCAGGTGGGGGTGTGGGTCCCTAGCACACAGGGTTAGCCCCAGGCACACGGGCAGGGTGGGCTGCTGGGAGTCTGGGGGCAGTTTCTGCTCTTCCTTCCCGCTGGTGGGTCCTTGAAGGGCGAGGGGTGGGGGACTTCTCGCACCCTGGGAACCCTGCCCTCCAAGGGGGCTCTGGGAAGGGCTGGGGTTGGGCCCTGGAAAAGGGTGGAGTTCCCTGGCCCCGCTCAAGGCCCCAGCAGCCCAGAAGCCAGGCCGTGCGATGGGGTCTCTATAAACGGTTCTCCTGATGGAACGGCCACCTCCGGCCTCCTCTGCCCAGGAGCCCCTGTCTGCCTTCTAGAGCCGCTTGAGAGCGGGGTCCCGGTGGGGCTGAGGAGGCCGAGGAGCTGCCTGCCTGCTCCCAGGGATGGAATGTGGGATGAGCCGGGGGGGATCCGGTTTCCTCATTTGCCTGACAAGTTCACTTAGCTGGGGGGAGCAAGCCTCGCTCTAATGGGAACCAGCTGTGGGAAGGGGAGGCTGCCTGGAAGAACAGGCCACGTACTCCCTGCTCATACCACCTCCCAGGGCGGGCCCGGTGAGCCCCTCCTTTTACAGCTGGGGAAACTGAGGCCCATGGCAGCCCCGTGTCTGTGTCTGGCTGCACGTGCCCCATGTCCCCTGGTGCCCTGAGTGTCCGCCAGGGCGTGTGCGTTGCTCCCCACCCCGGGTCTCACGGGGACACGGTCCTGTAGTGCGGGATTATGCTCGGGCTGTAAGCACAGGGCCGCCCCAGGAAGGACGGGCAGTCGTGGTGTGGGCAGAGAACCGCAGCGTCCCGGCAGTCCAGTCCAACCCAGGGGCACAGGGTACCCTGCTGCTGATAGTACCTGCCCGTCATCAGCTTTTGCTGCATGACGCCCCGCCCCCGACTGGGGGGCTGAACCATCAGCCAACCTCATTTCTCATGACCCAGGGGCTGAGCTGGATGCTAGGGTGGCCTCACCAGCCGTCTGCATGGCCTGGGGTGCTGGGTCAGCACGGAGCTGCAGCTCAGGGTTCAACTTTGGCTGATGGGGGAGCCTGGGAGTGAGAGCCACAGGGAGGCTGCCCAGGGCCTGACGGGTGGTTTGGGCCTGGGAGGGGGCTTCAGAGAGGAGGCAGGGGAGGGCCATGGACTAGACCAAGCTCAGGCACGAGGCACAGTGATGACCATGCGTGGGCTGAGCCTGCACTCAGGACCCCATGATCTACTGCAGACACCCTGGGCGCGTGTGAGGGCCAGGCCCACATTCCTGATCGCCTAGGAGTGGCCTGGCTTTGTCAGTTTAGGACCCCCCGAGGGCAACGCTTGGGTAAGGGGCACAGGAGCAAAGACCAAGTGTGGGAGAGGACTGGTCTCCAGGGCAGGGAGACAGCCCGGGGATGCAGGAGGGCGTGGGGTGAGGAGCAGGCCTGTGGGGTCAGTTACGCTCACAGGTTTAGGAGCTGGTTCGCAGAATGAGGCACTGTTTGTAAAGGTGGTGATGAATTTACTGGGGTGACTGAGCGGGTGAACATCTGTGGAGGGACCCTGAGCATGCTTGGTGGGCCTTCCCCTCTTCCTCATGGGTCTCCCCAGAACCCCGGAGCGGTGGCCGTGAGAGGTGGGACCAGTCCTGGAGGAGAACGGGCAGTCCCAGCTACCAGGCAGTGTTGCTGGAAGGGCCTGGCCAGGGGCAGGCCCCCCACAGCCATGCACCAGGGCTGGGTGCAGGGCTGACCTTGGGTGCCCCGCTGCGGGGAGCTGGATCAGGAGAACATCCCTTGGCTGCTGCGACCCCCTCCTGGGGGAGGCCGCTGGCTGACCCTGCTCCTTCTCATCACACTGTCCAGGGGTGGCCCTACCTGCAGGGCTCAGGGGAGGAGCCCCAGTGAGGCGGGCCCTGCTTATGTCACAGACTGGCCCCCAGGGGACACTGAGCACATGGAGGGTGTCCCGAGGGAGGTGGGGTCCAGTGCCCAGGAACAGAGGCCAGGGGGACGCTGCCCTTGCAATCACACCGTGTGGGTCAGGTGTGTTCCCTGCCCTCGGGTCCCACCCCCCAACCCATGGGATGGACGTGAGTGCACCAGGGGCAAGCTGGCCGGCCCCCACCAGCAGGCACTCTCCACCAAGGTCTGGGCCTCCTGTTTCCCCTGCTGCTTCTGACTCCCGGGTCCCTGGGATGGGGGAGGCTCAGCTCTGCCCTACCCTACGGGGAGCTCCACCCGGGGACCCTCCTCCAGTCCTGGGGTCACGGGACCTCCGCAGCAGACAGGGTGTAGGTGCCAAGCTGTTTGCAGCAGCTCTGGCTCAGGTGGACACCAGGACTTCTTGGTCTGGGCAGACTTGGCTCCTGCCTGGCCCGCACTTGGGCCTCCTGCGACTCCGGCTGGAGCCCCTGCTTCTTGGAGAAAGTTCTCTAACTTCCCTGGGAACCTAGCATTCCACCTTCCCGCCTCCACAGTCCTGCCCACAAAACCCAGACTTTATCAGGTGTCCCCTGCAGGTACAAGGATGGAAAGGGGGACAGGGCTGAGGGCCCTGGATCCCAACCCTTCCTGCCGCTCTCTGTCAGTTCCGACCAAACACAAGCCCTGGCCGCCACTCAGGCCTGACCCCAGCCTGGCCCCAGACATGCCCTGGATGTTCCTGGCCCCTGGCCTCTCCTAGATCTCCCTGCCCCACACATGTCCCAGATGTCCCTGTAGCTTGGCCTCTCCTGGACAGACCTTTCTCCAAAGAAGACACACAGGTGGCCAGTACGCACACGGAGAGACGCTCTCCATCGCCGATCGTCCGGGAAACGGGCAGAACCAGAATGAGAGGCAGCTCACACCCAGTGGATGGCTTTTATGAAAAACCAGAAACCGACAAGTGTTGGCAAGGATTCGGGGCAACTGGTGCCCAGTGCACTGCTGGCCATTGCTGTGAAAACGTTCCGGTGGGTCCCCAAAACATCGAGCCTAGAGTTACGGTGTGGCCAGCGCGCCCAGAACGCCTGAAACAGGCAAACAAACCGGTGTTCATACACTCGTTTATGGCACGGCTGAGGCTTGGACGCACTCCGGGGAACGGGCGCAGTGTGGCACATATACACAGGACAGTGCGGTCCAGCCCTGAAGGAGGGAGAGCCCGCGCTTGGAAACACGACGTTCCGGGAAATAAGCGGGACGCAGAAGGACAAGCGCTGTATCAGCCCACGCCCATGGCGTTTGGAGGAGAGCCTGATGCCTCAATGCGGAGCAGGAAAGAGGTTGCTGGGGGCTGCGGAGGGCAGCGGGTGCCAGTCCGTGGGCACACAGCTTCTCTGGGGGGCGATGAGGCGGGGCTGCACACGGGCGGTGGTGCTGGTGGTACAGGGCTTCGATGCGCTGCACTTACATGCGGCTAAGATGACACATGGCCTGTTGTGTATGCTTCACCACAAGGCACCACCCTTCACTAGCACGGGACCTGCAGCATTAAAACATCTGGACCGATCTATGCACATATCAAGCACTGAACAGCGGGAAAACACACAAAGACATACTGACTATTACAGAGCAGGGAGGAGCGGTAAAAGCATCATTTGCCATTTCTAATGGTATTTATGCTTCCACATTCTTTATACAGATTTCATGATTTCTCCTATTACTCGTACCTCGTTTTTAATAGGAAGGGTTTTCTAATTTTATGGGATTACTTTAAGTTCTTGAAATTAAGCACAAGTTTTTATATAATTCAGGTTAACCTCCCCGCCTTAGCAATTAGCCTATATACTTATGATCCACAGGGAAAAAAAACAAAATCAGATTAAAAACTGCTTATTTTATGTATTTTACACACACATGTTGGTAACATGAGAGATCATGGTTTTTTGCTCTGAATTTAACCAAATTCTCTTTTATTCTCACAAATAGTATGAGCTTAAGCTGATGCCACTTTATGAACTTTAAATATGTTGCAAATTTAAAAATATTCCCTCTGTTCACTTTTTTACGTTGTTTTCTAACACAGGCATTTTTAAAAAGAAATTTGGGGGTTTTAAAAAAGTTTTTACTTTGAAATGATTATAAACTTGCAAGAAGCTGCAAACTGCAAACTACAGAGAGTCCCATGCACCTTGGTCCTTACTAAGTTTTTACCTTTAAAAACCTACGTATGTGCAGCTCTGTGCAGCTAGATCCCATGAACAGTGTGGGATTTCTCCATTACCCATCACCACACACCACCCCTTTAGAATCACACGTCCCCGAAAATCCACTTTTCCATTAAACAACTTCGAAAATTGTCAAAACCAACTTTCTCAGAACTTTGGAAATTAATCAAAATTTTGACACAAGGAGCATTTTTCTTCTTTTCAAAATTTTATTTAAATTTTAGTTAGTTAACATACAGTGTAGTATTAGTTTCAGGAGTAGAATCTAGTGATTCATCACTTCCACACAACACCCAATGCTCATTATAACAATTGCCCTCCGTAATACCCATCACCCATCTACTCCATCCCTCACCCACCTCCCTCCAGCAACCCTTAGTCTGTTCTCAATAGTTAAGAGTGTCTAGTCTATGGTTTGCTTCCCTCTTCTCTTTTTTCCCCCTCCTGTATGTTCACCTGTTTTGTTTCTTAAATTACACATAATGAGTGAAATAATATGGTATTCGTCTTTCTCTGAATTCCTTTGCTTAGCATAAGCGCCTCTAGTTCCATCCATGTTCTTGCAAATGGCAAGATTTCATTTTTTTGATCACCAAGTAATATTCCATTGTATGTATATGCCACAAATTCTTTATCCATTCATTTATCGATGGACATCTAGGCTCTTTCCATATTTTGGCTAATGTGGACATTGCTGCTATAAGCATCGGGGTGCCTGTATCCCTTTGATTTAGTATTTTTGTATTCTTTGGATAATACCTAGTAGTGCAATTGCTGGATTGTAGGGTAGTTCTATTTTTAACTTTTTGAGGAACCTCCACACTGTTTTCCACAGTGGCTGCACGAGTTTGCATCCAAGAAGCATTTAATAAAGAGAACCATGAAAAGGATTATATACCATGATGAAGTGGGATTTATATCATATCTAAGAAAACATTGCCTAATCTCAAATCATAAAGATTTATCCTTATGTTTTCTTCTAAAAGTTTTATAGTTTTAGCTCTTACATTTAGGTTTATGATCCATTTTTTAAAGTTCATTTATTTAATTAATCCCAATATGGGGCTCAAACTCATGACCCCGAGATCAAGAGTTGCTTGTCCTACCAACTGAACCAGCCAGGCACCCCTATGATCCGTGATTTAAAATTTTTAAGCATGGTATGAGGTAGGGGTCCAATTCATCTTTTGCAGGTGGATATTCAGTGTCCCAGCACCATTTATTGAAAAGATTACTCTGTTCCCATTAAACTGTCTTGACCACAGATAATTGGGTTTGTTTTCCATTGATCTCTATGTATATCCTTATGCCAACACCACACTGTCATGGTGTAACATAGTACCTTTGAAATCAGGAATACAAGTCTTCCTTGTTCTTTCTCAAGATTGGTTTGGCAGCTCTGGACTCCTTGAATTTCCATATGAGTTTTAGGATCAGTTTGTTTATTTCTGCAAAGGGGGGCAGCTGGCATTTTTATAGGGATTTCACTGATTCTGTAAATCAACTTGCCATCTTGACAATAGTAAGCCTCTGATCTATGCACACTGAACCTCTTTCATTCTTTCCACAATGCTTTGTAGTTTTCAGTGCACAAAGCTTCCACATCTTCTGTTTAATTTATTCCTAAATATCTTATTCTTTTTGGTATTATTGTAAATGGAATATTTTTATTAATTTCATTTCAAACTGTTCATTGCTAGTATACAGAAATTTATTAATTTCTACATATCGATGTTGTATCCTGCAATTATTACAAATTCTAACCATTTTTAGTGGAATTCCTGAGGGTTTTCTATACACAAGGTCATGTCATCTGCAGGTAGAGATAATCTAATTTCTTACTTTCCAATCTGGATGTCTTTTATTTCTTTTCTCATCTAATTTCTCTGGCTGGAGGCTCCAGCACAATGTTGAGTGGAGTAGAATTGGTGAGGTCAGACATCTTGGTCTTGTTCCTCATCTTACAGAAAAAGCACAGTCTTTCACCAGTAATTACGATGTTAGCTGTGGGGTTTTTGTAGATCTTCTTTATCAGGTCAAGGGAGTCCCTCCCATTCTTAGTCTGTTGAGTATTTTATTGTAAAAGAGTGTTGATTTTTCCAGATGCTTTTTCTGCACCTATTGAGATGATCATGTGGATTTGTCCTTAGTCTATTTAATATAGTTTATTACATTGAAGTTTGCATCTTAACCCAACCTTTCATTCTTAGCACAAATACCACTTGTTCGTTGTGTGTAATGCTTTTATTCTGTTGCTGGATTCAGTTGGATAGTAGCTTATTGAGGACTTTTGTTTCTATATCATAAGTGATAGTGGTCTGTAGGTCTCTGTTCTGTGGTCTTTGTCTGGTCTGGGAAATACTAGCCTTAAGGAATGAATTGAAAACACTCCCTTATTTTCTATCTTTGGAAGAGTCTGTGAATGAGTATTACTTCTTTAAATGTTTGGTAGAATTTACCCCCCAAAGCATCTGGTCTTAGGTTTTTCTTTCTGAAACATCTTAAAATTACTAATTCAATCTCTTGTAATAGGTCTATTCAGACATTCTATTTCTACTGGGGTCAGTTTAGATAGTTCACCCCTTTCTAGGGCTCTGTCCATTTCATCTCATTTTCTCATTAGTTGGCAAGCAGTTGTCAATAGTATTCCCTCACAAACCTTTTTTTGTAAACTATTACTGATTTTGTTATGTGAGTCTTCCTTTTTTTTTCATTGTCAGTTTAGCTAAAGGTTTGTCAGTTTTGTCATCTTGTCAAAGAACCTCAGTTTTGTTGATTTTTCTCTATTTTATTTTGTATTTAATTGATTCACTCTCATCTTTATTTTCCCCTTACTTTTTTTTTAAAGATTTTATTTATTTGAGAGAGAGAGAGCACGAGATGGGGGGAGGGTCAGAGGGAGAAGCAGACTCCCCGCCAAGCAGGGAGCCCGATGCGGGACTCGATCCCAGGACTCCAGGATCGTGACCTGAGCCGAAGGCAGTCGCTTAACCAACTGAGCCACCCAGGTGCCCTATTATCCCCTTACTTTTGTTTGCCATGGGTTTTGTTTCTGCTGGTTCCTGTTACTTAAGGTGGAAGGTTAGGCATTGGTTTGAGAATTCTCTTGTTTTTCATGTGGGCATTTAAAACTTTACTTACAAGAGCTGTTTGAGCTACATCTCTTATGCTTTGACACACTGTGATGTTGGGCTTTCATTTTATCTCAAAGTATTTTCTAAGTTATCTTGTGCTATTTTCTTTGACCCACTGGTTACTGAGAAGTGTGTTGTTTAATCTCATATTTGCAAATTTCCCAGATTTTATTCTATTATTCATTTCAGGTTTCATCTCATTTTGGCTAGAGGACATAATAATGTATGATTTCAGTCCTTTAAATTCATCAAGGTTTATTTTTTGACCTAGCATATGGTCTGTTCTGGAGAATATTCCATGAGTTCTGGAGAAGACATGTATTCTGCCGTTGTTGGACCTGTCAGGTCTGGTTGGCTTACGATATTGTTCCCCGCTTGTTCATCATGGCTGATCTTCAGCTTAGTCATTTTATCTACTATTGAACGTGGGCTGTTCAAGTATCCAGCTTGTTATTGTTTATCTATGTCTCCCTTCACTTGTGTCAGTTCTTGCAGCATGAATGTTGTTAGATGTTTATATATTTATAATTATTGGGACTCTGTTGTTAAATGTTTACATATCTATAATTATTGCATCTTCATGATACATGACACAATTCATGATGAATTGACCCCTTTATATTTTTCAAATGTCATTTTTTACCTCTAATGATATCTTTTGTTTTGAAGCTCTTGTGATGCCCTGAGCAGAGAATCCAGCCACACCATTCTAGACTTCTGACCTACAGAAGCGTGAGATGATAAACACCTGTTTTTATGCAAGCTGATGGGTTTGTGATCATTTGTTATGCACCAATAGGAAATGAATAAGGATTTTAGTACCAAGTGTGAGCTGTTGCCTTAACATACCTAAGTGCGTGGTGGCTTTGGAATCAGGCAGAGAGTGGTGGCTAGAAGGACTCTGGGGATGTGATAGGAAAAGCCTAGACTGGGTTGATGGGAATGCAGTGGGGAATGTGGATGCTGGGGGTGTTACAGATGAGGGTGCTGTTGGGAACTGGGGAAAGGAGGCTCCTCGCTGTGCAGTGGGAGGCTTAGCAAAGCTTGTTTCACAGGGAAGCTGGGTTTCTTGCTCTCACAGAGAAAATGAAAAAGGAAACATAACCAGAGGGAAGATCTATTGAACAAAAAATCCCCAGGGCGTGATGATTTTGGGAATTCCCCTCCATGCTGCTGTTTTATAAGCAGTCTCCCCCTTACACTGTACAATAGTACTCAGTCACATCACTGTGGTGGTTTGTGCACATCTTCCTGTGTGATTTCCTTACCCACCCACGTCCTCTGTGCTGTTAGCATCAGAAATATTACATGCTTGGGTATGTGCACCCCAATGTTTATAGCAGCAATGTCCACAATAGCCAAACTGTGGAAAGAGCCAAGATGTCCATCGACAGATGAATGGATAAAGAAGATGTGGTATATATACACAATGGAATATTATGCAGCCATCAAAAGGAATGAGATCTTGCCATTTGCAAGGACGTGGATGGAACTGGAGGGTGTTATGCTGAGTGAAATAAGTCAATCAGAGAAAGACATGTATCATATGACCTCACTGATATGAGGAATTCTTAATCTCAGGAACAAACTGAGGGTTGCTGGAGTGGGGGTGGGGTGGGAGGGATGGGGTGGCTGGGTGATGGACATTGGGGAAGATATGTGCTACGGTGAGCGCTGTGAATTGTGCAAGACTGTTGAATCACAGATCTGTACTTCTGAAACAAATAACGCAACATATGTTAAGAAAAAAGAAAAAGAAGAAGATAGCAGGAGAGGAAGAATGAAGGGGAGTAAATCGGAGGGGGAGACGAACCATGAGAGACGATGGACTCCGAAAAACAAACTGAGGTTTCTGGAGGGGAGGAGGGTGGGGGGATGGGTTAGCC
Organism: Zalophus californianus; assembly: GCF_009762305.2. Taxonomy (NCBI): domain Eukaryota; kingdom Metazoa; phylum Chordata; class Mammalia; order Carnivora; family Otariidae; genus Zalophus; species Zalophus californianus. The sequence continues at coordinate 269,980 of NC_045599.1, forward strand.
TGGTGATGGGTATTGAGGAGGGCACATTCTGCATGGAGCACTGGGTGTTATGAACAAACAATGAATCATGGAACAGTACACCAAAACAAATTATATAATATATGGTGATTAACATAACAATAAAAAATTATTTAAAAAAAAGAAATATTACATGCTTGGTTACTGACCCCAAATACAAGTATGTATGTATTGCCTTATGCAACTGCTTTTTAAACAAGTTAACGGGGTCGTAAGAGAAGATATATGCATTATGTGGTCTCTTTTTCCCCCCAGGGATTTATTTATTTGAGAGAGAGAGCTAGCAGGAGGGACAGAGGAAGAGGGAGAGAGAATCTCATGCAGACTCTGTGCTGAGTACAGAGCCTGACACAGGGCTTGATCTCACAACCCTGAGATCATGACCTGAGCTGAAACCAAGAATCAGACACTTAACTGACACTTAACTCACTGCACCACCCATTATGTGGTATCCTAGGATGAGCTATATAAGTACCTATCGCAGAGGGTTTCATTTCTTCATGTGCACCCTAATTGCCATCTGTTGTCACATGCTTTCAACACAAAGAATTTTCCTTAATGAATCTCGTGAAGCAAGCCTGCTAGCACCAAATTCTCTCAGCTCTTGTTTATCTGGGAATGTTTTTATTATGCCTTCAATTTTTTTTTAAGATAGTTTTGCTGGATATAAAAATCTTGGTTGATAGTTTTTTTTCGCCTCACCAGCACTTTGAATGTTATTTGCTGCCTTCTGACTGCCGTTGTTGACTTATGAATGCTGTTTGAAATATCTGTGGTGATGAAATGCCTCAGTTGTTTTTGCCTGAGATAGTCTTTACTTCTTTTTTTCAAGATTTTAGGTTTGTTGTTGTTGTTGTTGTTGTTGAAGTAATCTCTACACCCTGTGTGGGGCTTGACCTCATGACTCCAAGATCAGGAGTCGCATACTCCACCGACCAAGCCCGCCAGGTGCCCCTGAGGAAATCTTTACTTCCATTTCACTTTTGAAGGATAATTGCACTAAATACAGTATTCTAGGTCAGTGGGGATTTTCCTTTCTCCACATCCTAAATATCCCACTGCAGTCTCTTCTTCCATGCATAGTTTCTGATGAAAAGTTGGATGTAGTTCTTGACATTGCTCCTCTACCAGCAAGAATTTTCCCTCTGATGTCTTTCAAGATTTCCTCTGTTTTTAATTTTCTGCTGCAATGAATATGATATGTCTAGGTGTATATTTTTTCATTCGTCCTATTTGATGTTCTATGAGGTTCCTGGATCTGTGGTTTGGTGTCTATCATTAGTTTTGGGAAATTCTCAGTCATTATGGCTTCAAATATTTTTTCTGTTCCTTTCTTTCTTTCCTTTCCTCCTGATATTCCCATTATGTGTATGTCACACCTCTTGTGATTGTCCCGTGGTTTGGGGGCCTTCTGTTCTTTTTCATTTTTTTCTCTTTGCCTGTTGTTTTGGACACATCTTCAGCATCTGTGACTGTCCCCTTGGCTGTGTCCAGTCTACTGATGAGCCCAGCAAAGGCAGTCCTCATTTTTGTGACAGAATTTTGATTTCTAACGTTTCCTTTTAACCCCCCTCCTTAGCACTTCCATCTCTCTGCTCACACTACCCATCTGTTTCTGATGCTGTCTGCTTTATCCATCAGAGCCCTTAGTGTATGAGTCATAGTTTACGTTCCTAGTCTGGTAATTCCAGCACATTTTCCACCTCCAGGTCTGGTTCTGGTGCTGCTCTGTCTCCTCAAACTGTGTTTGGTCCTTCAGTGTGCCTTGTAACTATTGTCAAAGTTGACATGATATGTGGGTAAAGGGACTTTAGTGTGAGGCTTTGTTTGCCTGGCTGTGCTCACTGTGTGCTACAATTATGGGTCTGAGGACAGACTTCCTGTGGTATCCCTAATTATTTTGTTGTGGTAAAATACACATAATATAAAGTTTACCATCCTAACCATTTTAAACTGTACAGTTCAGTGGCATTAATTACATTCTCATTATTGTGCAGCCATCTTGCAAAACTTAAACTTTATACCCATTAAATAATACCTCCCCAGCCCCTGGCCACCACCACTGTGATTTCTGTGTCTATTTGACTACTCTAGGTCCTCATGTAAGTGGAATCCTACTGTATTTGTCATTTTGTGACTGCTTATTTCACATAACACAATGTCCTCAGGGTTCATCTGGGTTGTACTATGTGTCAGAAGTTCCTTCCTTTTTAAGGCAGAGTAACATTTCATTCTATGTATAGACCATGTTTTGGTAGTCCATTCAACCACTGATGGACACATGGGTGGCTTCCATATTTTAACTACTGTGATTAATGCTGCTATGAATATGGGTGTACAAATATCTCTTCGATATCCTGCTTTCAGTTCTTTGGGATATGTACCCAGCAGTGGAATTGATGGGTCATGTGGTGATTCTAGGTGTAATTTTTTGAGAATGGCTGTACTATTTTTCCACAGTGGCTGCACCATTTTATATTCCCACTGACAGCGCATGAGGGTTCCAATTTCTCCACATCTGCACCAACAATTGTTAGTTTCTGCTTTGATTTTTTTTTAAATTCTCCTCATTGTGAGTTGTGTTTTCTCACTTCTTTGCCTGCACAGTGTTCTTTGAGTGGATTCCAGATACTGTGAGTTTTACCTTGTTGGTGCAGGATATTTTTGTATTCCTACAAATCTTTATCAGCTCTGATCTGGGATGTATTGAAGTTACTTGAATATAGACAGGTCTTTCAGGTCTTGCTTTTGGGATTGTTAGGTGGGTCTGTGTGGAGCTCAGTCTGGGGCTCACTATTCCACACTTCTGCCGTGACAACTCAAGGAGCATTCTATCCTGTGCTTTGTGAATTATGAGCTCTTTGTGGCTGGCTGATGAGACCATTATTCCCAGCCCTGTTTGAGCACTGGGTACTGTTCCCTCTCACTCTTCTGGGAGATTCTTTAGCAGGCCTCAGGCAGTTTTTGCATATGCATTTGTGCTGATCAGTTCTCAGCTGACCCACAGGGGTTCCTCTTCAATCCCCCACAGTTCACCTCTGTGTAGCTCTCATGCCCCTGGTTCTCTGTGTGGAGACTTTGGGCCACCATGGTGTGCTGTGACTCAGGCAGGTTCTTTTCCAGTCCTCTTCCAGGAGAACTTCTTCCTGTGCTGTGGCCTGGAAGCTGAGACAATCCTGGGGCTCTTCCAGTTATTTCCCGTGTCTCAGGGATTACAATCATGCACTGCCTGATATCCAGGTCCTGAAAACCAGTTTCCTATATTCATTCTTTTTGTAGTTCTTGGTGGTTTCAGATGGAAGGTAAGTCTGTCCCGGTTACTCCATCTTAGCCAGAATCAGAGTTTCTTCTTATTTTATTTGAACCAAAATCAAAACAAAATCGCACTTTTTCCTTAAAAAATATACACACCAATAGCACTGAAATACATTCATGCTTCTTTTCTGAATTTCCCTTTTCCCTTCCCATTCTGGGTGGTTTCTTCCGACTTGCATTCTGGTCCAGGTGGTCTCTTCACCTGGGTCTAAGCTGTTATTAATTCCATTTGATGAGTTCTGAATCTTGACTTTTGTGGTTTTCATTTCTGGAAGTTCTATTTGGTTCCTTTTCAAACCTACTCTGTCAAATTTATAGTTTTCAGTTGTTGCAGAAGTTTACAGGCCTGGCTTTATCCCCTTGAACATAGTAAGCACACTTGTTTTACAGTTTCTGGCTTATAACTTAAGTATCTGGGTTTCTTCAGGTCTGTTTTTCTGCTGGTTCTCAGTCATGGCATATCATCTCATGTTTCTGTTCATCTTTGTTTGTATGCTGAAATGATACTTAAATGTCGTTTTCAGAAATAATCTCAGGTCCAGGGTGATGTGCCTGTTATCCTAAGAGGATTTCTGCTTGCTTCTCTGGGGGCAGGGTGCACTAGCAATCTGGAGCTCCCTTACACCAAGTTTGGGTTTGAGATTTTCCAAGCCACCATGTGATTCAAGCCTGGGCTGCAGTCCATGGGAGAGCTGGCTCACTGCCCACTCCCTCCTGGGAGACATCCCATCTTTGCTGCCCAGGGCAGGTGTGGCTTACCATGGTCTACACCCTTGGCAAACCCTGGCCTCCTACTGTTGTTTCCCTAACCCCAAACACTGCCAAAAGTGACACAGCCACAAAGCTGCTCTTTCTGAAAAAGCAGGAGCACTTTTGACTGCTTGACTCACCTCTCCACCTCCTTGCTCCCCTGAGCCTTGTGATTCATCACCATGATTTAGATGTTTTCTGCCTCTATGAGGATGACGCCTATGTGTTGTCTTCATGGGAAGGCCCTTATTACACCATTTGCCATTATTGGAAATCTGTCCATATATTATACAGTGAATAACCCTAGGTTTTCTTCATCTGTCCATATATTAAACTAAATGTTTTGAAGTGTTTTCATTGTTTATTTTTGTATAGAGTGAGGTGGGATTCTTAGTTCCTTTCCCCAAGTGGTAGCTACTTTTCCAAGAACATTTTTACCAAACACCTCCTCCTCTCCCATTGACCTCCCATGCCACCTCGGTTATGTGTCAAACTTCCACACACAGAAGGACCCAATCCCGCACTCAATTCCACCGTCAGTTGTCCAACACCAGCCAGCTCCTGTGCCGGCAGCAGCACCACTGGGTTTTAATTGCCATGGCATCATAATAAGATTTGGTATTTGAAGGGAAAATGTATGTCTTATTCTTATTGGATCTTACCCTTCCACATGAATTATAACTTTCAAGACCAGTCTTTAGTGTACATTTAAAAACTATGCCAGACTTGCATGTGTGTGTGTGTCACTTGAAACAACACATATTTATTCTTTGACAGTTCTGAGGTCAGGGGTCTGAAGTGAGTCTGATGGGGCTACAATCAACAATTGTGTTTGCAGGGCTGGTTCTTTTCGGAAGATAACCCACTCCTTGCTGCTTACAACTTCCAGAGGCTGCCAGATGCCTTGGCCAATGACCACATCACTCAACCTCTACTTCGTGGTTACCCACTGCCTTCTCTTACAAGAACCCTCCTCCCTATCTTGTATAAAGACACTTGTGTTTTCACACCGGGCCAATATGGATAATACAGGAAAATCTCCCCATCTCAATGCTTAATCACACCTGCTAAGTCCCCTTTACCATGAGAGGTATATTTTCACAGGACATGGGGGTTAGGATGTTGACAGCTTTGGGGACCCATTCCTGTCTGCCATGCCACTCAAGTAATTACTATGTCATATTTTGACTAGATTCACATTAGGCCTATAGATTGATTTACAGACAGGTACATTTATTACATTAAGCCTTTATATCCATGAACATTAGATATCTCTCCATTCATTTGTCTTTAACATCTCAATAAACTTTTATAATTTTTCTGACTCTTTGTTAGATAATCCTAAATACTTAAACATTCAGATGTATGTAAACATTGCCATATTTTTAGGCATGTGTCCCAGATTTTGTTGCTTATGTATACACATGTGATGGCTTACATTTGATCTAAAATTGAGGAAACTTGCTACATTCTGCTACTACTAGAATAATTTCTAAATTCTTCTGATTTATCCACATAGACAGCCAGATCCTTTGTATGACATATTGCTTCCAAACGCTTCCACTCTCAGCATTTGATTTTCTTAGTTTCATAATACAGGAATGTAATGAGGCAATTATATTCATATATATGTATAAAAATACATTAATACAATAAAAAGACAAGCTCACTTCAACAGAGTAGGAAAGCATTTAATAATGGCCATGAAAAATACATGATTAAACACTACTAATGGGGAGCCTGGATGGTTCAGTCGGTCAAGTGACAGCCTTCAGCTCGGGTCATATCCCATAGTCCTGGGATCAAGTCCCGGGTCAGACTCCCTGCTCAGTGGAGAGCCTGCTTCTCCCTCTCCCTCTGCTGCCTCTCTACCTATATGTTCTCTCTATCTCTCCGTCAAATAAGTAAATAAAATCTTCTTTAAAAAAAAGCATTACTAAGGCTAAAAGACAGAACTTCCCTAACTTGATGAAGAGATGCTTTAAAAACTGACAACAGGGACTCCTGGGTGGCTCAGCCAGTTAAGCGTCTGCCTTCAGCTTGGGTCATGACCCCAGGGTCCTGGGATCCTATCCCACATCAGGCTCCCTGCTTCTCCCCCTCCCTCTGCCTGTTGGTCTGCCTGCTTGTGCACACTCTCTCTCTCTCTCAAATAATTTTTTTAAAAATTGACAACAAAGACATGGAAAACATTACCATAAATGAAGAAAACCTAGGGTTATTCACTGTATAATCAGTAAGAGAAGTGTTATAACTATTCTGTATGACCCTGGGGAGAACCTAGGGTCAATCCCTCTACAATCAGGCTAGGAAAGTTTGCTTCATTGTTCTTGTTGACCCTGTTCTAGTAATATATGCTTCTAGCTCCTGGGTGAGTGCTGTTCCCTGTCTACCTCAGCCCTGACCATTTCCATGCATCCTGGAGCCCTCATGTACAGAAGTGAGAAAGTAAACTCCTCGAGTGGCTCCATGAATAGCAGGTGCGTGACGAAGGCCCGGTCCATGCCGCATGTTGCCATACATCCTTCACATCCTTTCCCTGTCCATAATTCATTTTCCTGGCTTGTTCACACCTGATAGTTTCCTTGGGTTTTGATGAAAAAATGGGGGCTGATCCTCTAGCTGCTCACCCTAAGCTCTTCCTCCAGCAGGCTTAAAGTCACAGTTTCCACAGGAGACTGATAAGCATGGGTGTCCTGGTGCTCATTTTATGGTCTTCCCTTGGAAGAGTTCAAGATGACATGCCATGTGCGAAGAGGGCAGAACAAAGGTGTCTGGTGAAGCAGTTGCCACCATGAGTGTGAGTGTTGCGACAGAAATGAGAGGGGAAAGCTAATGGTTCTGAAATGCTTTAGCTTTTAGGGGAAAGCTTTCTCCAATAGGAGGCTGCATTGGAGTCTACGTATGCAACACTCCACACTCTGGCCTGGAAGATGAGGACACGCCTGCAGAGACTCACCTGGAACAAGGAAGGGCAGGCAGAAAAGGCAGCCCTGCCGCAGCCAGGGGTGCCCAGCAGTGCTGAGAGCAGCCCAGGACCGCAAGTTTGTTAGATCAGGATGGTATAAAGGAAGAGGTAGTTGGGGTTCCATGAGTCCTCTCTTATCAGCTCTACTTTGTCCTTTGCGGCTTCTGGCTCTGCAGGGCAGTGTTGGTGACCCCTGCAGCAGAGAAGCATTACCTATGGGTTGTGAGCATTCTACGAGCAGAAAGAGAGCTAGGACCTGTCTCCAGGGCAGAGGGTCTGGGAGCGCTAGGCAGCGCAGCTTGCCACACCTGCAGGAGTCGGCCGGACCCAGATCTTGGCTGTGTCTAGCATAGCCACCTGCACACCTGGGGACCAAGCTGTGACTACCGGAGACAGGCAAGCCCAGCTCTTTCCCAGCTCAGAGCAAGCTACTTCTTTCTTCCCAGGGTGCTATACTTACAACTACAAATTGGAATGATGATCTGTCCTAAACTGCTCCGGGATAAATGAAAACATGCCATGTCTGTATGCTTCATCGGTGTTGCTAGCCACACGGAGTGGGTCAGGGTGCCTCTGGAGAGCTGCTGCGCACCCAACCCAACAGGAATGCAGGCGTCAGCCCTGTGGGCACATCCCACACCTGGCCACCATGCTCTTCCCTTCACCATGAACTGAAAGGCTCAAAGACCTTCCTCCAAGGCCACTTCCCCATTCCCCCCACCATGCTCTTGCCTTTTCAAACCGGGTAGCTTTCTCCTCCAAGTGCTCTTGACCTTCTGCCAACTGCATGGAAGGTCCAAGGGGCAGGCCTCCAGCCTGGGTCTGGGGCGAGCTGAGGAGGAGTTCAGGGTGTCAGACCCCCGAAGGAAGGGCACTGATGTGAGGGGCCTTGAAGGGCAGTGGTCCTAGAGGACGACAAATGGGATAAAGAATTCCAGGGATCGGATGCAAAAGTCCAGTGTTCACTGAATACTCATTATCACTGACATACTGACAGATTCCTTGGAAGCTTAGGAGATGAGAGGCCCCACATGAGGGTTTCTGCACGTGGCCTTGTGCCACCAGGACTCTGGTTCCTTTGCACAAGTGAACAGAGTCTGTACCGGCAGCCCCGGGCACCACATGAGAATGGAGACATGCAGCTGAAAACAAGAATGGGGAACTATGCACATTTCCCCGAGCCTTCCAGATGAGGTCACCAGCATCGCAGAATGGTAGCATGGACGTCCCTCCTGGTTTGACAGGGGGAACCAGGGAAGCCGTGAAAGAGGAAACACCAACCAAAATCGCATCAGGGTGGAGTAAGGGTAACAGAGACCCCTGTTACACATGCAGCGCATCACCCTGGCATTTCTCATAGAAATCCTTAAATGTAAGAGTTTATGGATGCATAATACTCATGATGAATAGATATATACATGCTCCAGCCACAAATCACATTTCTTCCCAGATGCATTCCCCATGAAACAACTAAGCCACTGTGCAACCCAGTATTGAAATTATTGGACAGAAGAACATAACCTGAGGAATTGACAAAGAATGGTTTAAAGCTGTCCCTTCTTGATAATTTAAATATATAGGTCAACCCTAAAGAATCAGTGTGCTTTAGCTAACCTGACCCAGACAAACAAACTCAGGAAAGAAAGTGGAGCCATTACTAGGGACCCTAACAAAATACAAAGGAGTATGAGGAAAACCAAGAGCAGCTACACCGAGGGCAAACCAACCGCCTGCCCACCATGGAGGTAAGGAAGAGTATGTCTGGGACACAGGAGGCTTCTCGGGGTGTCTCTAGCACGACCACGCCCTGTGATTAAATTAATGGAAAACAAACAACACAATTCAGGCAGGACCAAAGGCACAGATCCTGCAGGAAGGAAGACTTGGGTAATCGCACCAGGTGAAGAGCCACAGGTGCTTGCTGAGGGCAAAGGGGATATGGAGTGAGGAGTGGAGCAGAGTACTCTAGATACCAGCAAGGACCACATGGCCATTTGCAGAAACTGTAAGTGTTATGAGTATTTTTTCCTCAGTTTGTTAAGGATGTGTGTGTGTGTGTGTGTGTGTGTGTGTGTGTGTGTGTGTGTGTGTTTATAGGGTGTCAAGGAGAAGAGTGAGCATCACCCACGGACTTTTCATCCTGTCCTGGGAAAGGGTTAGTTCATGTTCAGTTACACTCAGGATGGTTCTATCACCTTAGATGGAAATATGACTTCATTACTGTCTTTATTTGGGGATTAACTATGGATTAAGGAGATGTGTATGGGTGCTGAATTGACAAGGAATGCATTGCCATGGTGAATTTTATGTGTCAGCTGGGCTAGCTATGGTGTACAACTGTTTGCTCAGATGTTCTCTAGATGGTGCTGTAAAGGTGTTTTGTAAATGTGATCAATATTTACAGTATATCTTAAGTAAAGGAGATTACTTAAGTAAATATATGTGAGTGGGCATCATCTGGTCCCTTGATGGCCCTCACAGCAAAACCTCGAGGTATCCTGGAGGAGTTCTGCTTTAAAACTGCCACATACATGGGGCGCCTGCCTGGGTGGCTCAGATGGTTAAGCGTCTGCCTTTGGCTCAGGTCATGATCTCCGGGTCCTGGGATTGAGCCCCACCTCTGGCTTCCTGCTCAGCGGGGAGTCTGCATCTCTCTCTCTCTCTCCCTCTGACCCTTCCCACTGCTTGTTCTCTCTCTCTCTCAAATAAATGAATAAAATCTCAAAGAAAAAAAAAGACTGCCACATACAAATCCTGCCTGCGTTTCCAGCCTGCCCACCCCCGATTGCAGACAGGAACTCAGGTTGTTGACACTTGCTCGAGTCTCCAGGCTTTCATTTTGCCAGACTCCAGTCCTGGTACCAAATCCGTATTACTTTCCTGGAGTTGCCATAACAAAGTAACACACGTCTGACTTAAAACAATAGAAATTTGTTCTCTCACAGCTCTGGAGCCCAAAAGTCCAAAATCAAGGTGTCAGCAGAGCTCACTGTGTCTGAGGGTTCTGAGGGACTGTACCTCCGTACCCTAGTTTCTCGTGGCGGCTGGAAAGCTTGGCATTCCTTCGCTTGGAGATGCATCACTCCCTCCAATCTCTGCCTGCAGAGATTGTGTCTCTGTGCACCTTCGTGTGGCCATCTTCTCTCTCTTCTGCTCCTAAGACACTCCAGCTTGACCTCATTTTACCTTTAATTACATCTGCAATGATGCTATTTCCAAACAAAGTCACATTCTGAGGTACTGGGAGTAGGACCTCAACATGTCTGTTGGGGAGACACAATTCAAACCCTAACAGATGGTAGTACTCTCCAGGTTGATCTACAGATTCACTGAAGTCCTTATCAAAATTCCAGCTGGGTTTCCTTAGACATTTACAAGCTGACCTTAAAATGCATATGAAAAAAGGCTCAGAATAGACAAAACAACCTTGGAAAAGAACAACAAAGTTGGAGGGTTTAATTTTGTGATGGCAAACTTATTACAAAACTACTATAATTGAAGCAGTGTGGAACTTGGATAAGAATAGAAATACACATCGATAGAACAGAATCAAGAGCCCAGAAATAAACCTTACATTTATGGGCACTTTTTGACAGGGTTCCAAGATACTCAATGGGGAAAAAAGTAGTCTTTTCAACAAATGGTGCTGAGACAACTGTATATCCACATGCAAAAGAATGAGTCTGGGGGGGCGGAGCAAGATGGCGGAGGAGTAGGAGACCTAGATTTCGTCTGGTCTCAGGAATTTAGCTGAATAGGGATCAAACCATTCTGAACACCTACGAACTCAACAGGAGATCAAAGAGGAGAGTAGCAACAACTATCTGAACAGAGGAGTGACCACTTTCAGGAAGGTAGGACGTGCGGAGAAGTGAATCCGAGGCGATATTCGGGAGGATAGACGGCGGGGGAGGGGCCTCCGCCGGCCGCTTCTGGCAAGTGATAGAGTCGCGGAGCACAAAATCGGAACTGTTAGAAGTCGGCTCCACTGAGGGACGTCGCTCCAGTGGCTAAGCAGGGGGTGGAATCCTCCCGGGACAGTGTGGTCTCAGGACCCTTAGGGTCACAGAAAGACTGGGGGTGCCTGAGTGCGCCAGAGCTCCCAGGTATCGGAGCGGGGAAGCCGGCTGCAGAGACGGAGCTGAGGCGCGGGCTCTCAGCTTGGGGTGGCCATAAACTGTGATCCGCGGCCCAGTCGGGCCACTGCTCCTCCAGCAGGGACCCCATAAGCGGCAGAGCCGGGGAGACTCCCCTTTCTCCCCTGGGAGGAGTGGCACGGGAACGCACCGCAGGGATCTGCTGGGTTTGGAGACTCCACACGGGGTCGGGTGCCAGAGATAGCAACGCTCGGTCACAGGCCGGGGGAGCACGGAGAGCAGCCGGAGACCGGGGACAAGGGAGTGACTGCTTTTCTCTGTGGGCGCACTGAGGACTGGGGCCCCGAGTTCTCAGCTCCTCCGGGTGGAGATTGGGAGGCCACCATTTTTGCCCTGGTCCTCCAAGGCTGTATGGAGAGTTTGCAGGAACAAAAGCTCCTGAGATCAAACCCGAGCAGCTTGCTTAGCCCGGACAGACAAGGGCGGGGCAATTCAGCCTCCGGCAAAGACATTTGGAAACCACAGCAACAGGCCCCTCCCCCAGAAGATCAGCACGAACAGCCAGCAAGCCAAGACCAAGTTTACCGATCAAGGAGAACGGGAGAACTCCAGCGCTAGGGGAATACTGCACATAGAATTCATGGCTTTTTTTTTACCATGATTCATTAGTTCATCAAAGTTAATTTTTGTTAACTGTTTTTTTTCTTTCTCCCTTTTTCAGCCAACATCTTATCAATCTCTTTTTAAAAAAAAAAAAACATTTTTTATTTTTCATTTTTAGAGTCATATTTTATTTTAAGTAGTTACCCTTATTTTTGGCATATATATATAAGTTGTTCTCTCTTTAAAATTTTGAGATACAGTTTCTTCTAACAGATCAAAATATACCCTAAATCACTAGTGTATGGCTCTGTTCTAGTCTCCTGCCTGATCACATTCTCTCCCTTTTTTCTTTTTTTTTAAATCTTCTTTCTTTTTTCAAACAACTTCTTATCTTATCAAGTCCTTTTATAAAATCTTTTATAATTTTCATCTTTACAGTCATCTTCTATCCCTTCATTGTATCAACCCTTATTTTGTACATATATGTCTTTCTTCCTTTAAAATTTTAGGAGGCACTTTTTTCTAACAGACCAAAATACGCCCAAAATCTAGTGTGTGGCACTGATCTATGCACTAGCCTGATCATATTTGATCACATTCTGCTTTTTTTGTATTGTTCTGTTTTTTTTTTCTCTTTCTTTTTTCTTTCTTTCTTTTCCCCTGGGTTCAGGTTTTTTCGGATTTGGATACAGTATATTTGCTGGGGACGTTGTAAACCTGTTAGCATTTTGTTCTCTCATTCATCTATTCTCCTCTGGACAAAATGACAAAACGAAAAAAAATCATCTCAGCAAAAAGAACAAGAGGTAGTACCGTCAGCCAGGGACCTACTCAATACGGACATTAGTACGATGTCGGACCTAGAGTTCAGAATCATGACTTTAAAGATACTAGCTGGGCTTGAAAAAAGCGTGGAAGTTATTAGAGAAACCCTTTCTGGAGAAATAAAAGAACTAAAATCTGACCAAGTCGAAATCAAAAAGGCTATTGATGAGGTGCAATCAAAAATGGGGGCACTAACTGCTAGGATAAATGAGGCAGAAAAGAGAATCAGCGATATAGAAGACCAAATGATGGAAAGTAAAGAGGCTGAGAAAAAGAGGGAGAAACAACTACAGGATCACGAGGGCAGAATTCGAGAGATAAGTGATTCGATAAGACGAAACAACATTAGAATAATTGGGATCCCAGAAGAAGAGAGAGAGAGGGGCAGAAGGTATATTGGAGCAAATTATAGCAGAGAACTTCCCTAATGTGAGGAAGGAAACAGGCATTAAAATCCAAGAGGCACAGAGAACCCCTCTCAAAATCAATAAAAATAGGTCAACACCCCGACATCTAATAGTAAAACTTACGAGTCTCAGAGACAAAGAGAAAATCCTGAAAGCAGCTCGGGAGAAGAGATATGTAACCTACAATGGTAGAAACATTAGATTGGCAACAGACCTATCCACAGAGACCTGGCAGGCCAGAAAGGACTGGCAAGATATCTTCAGAGCACTAAACGAGAAAAATATGCAGCCAAGAATACTATATCCAGCTAAGCTATCATTGAAAATAGAAGGAGAGATAAAAAGCTTCCAGAACAAACAAAAACTAAAGGAATTTGCAAACACGAAACCAGCCCTCCAAGAAATATTGAGAGGGGTCCTCTAAGCAAAGAGAGAACCTAAAAGGAGCAAAGATCAGAAGGAACACAGACAACATACAGTAACAGTCACCTTACAGGCAATACAATGGCACTAAATTCATACCTTTCAATAGTTACCCTGAATGTAAATGGGCTCAATGCCCCAATCAAAAGACACAGGCTATCAGATTGGATTAAAAAACAAGACCCATCTATATGCTGTCTGCAAGAGACTCATTTTAGACCCAAAGACACCCCCAGATTGAAAGTGAGGGGGTGGAAAACCATTTACCATGCTAATGGACACCAAAAGAAAGCTGGGGTGGCAATCCTTATATCAGACAAACTAGATTTTAAAACAAAGACTGTAATAAGAGATGAGGAAGGACACTATATCCTACTTAAAGGGTCTATCCAACAAGAAGATCTAACAATTGTAAATATCTATGCCCCGAACATGGGAGCAGCCAATTATATAAGGCAATTAATAACAAAAGCAAAGAAACACATTGACAACAATACAATAATAGTGGGGGACTTTAACACCCCCCTGACTGAAATGGACAGATCATCCAAGCAAAAGATCAACAAGGAAATAAAGACTTTAAATGACACACTGGACCAAATGGACTTCACAGACATATTCAGAATATTCCATCCCAAAGCAACGGAATACACATTCTTCTCTAGTGCCCATGGAACATTCTCCAGATTTGATCACATCCTAGGTCACAAATCAGGTCTCAACCGGTACCAAAAGATGGGGATCATTCCCTGCATATTTTCAGACCAAATGCTTTGAAACTAGAACTCAATCACAAGAGGAAAGTCGGAAAGAACTCAACTACATGGAGGCTAAAGAGCATCCTACTAAAGAATGAATGGGTCAACCAGGAAATTAAAGAAGAATTAAAAAAAATTCATGGAAACCAATGAAAAAACAAAACTGTTCAAAATCTTTGGGATACAGCAAAGGCAGTCCTGAGAGGAAAGTATATAGCAATACAAGCCTTTCTCAAGAAACAAGAAAGGTCTCAAATACACAACCTAACCCTACACCTAAAGGAGCTGGAGAAAGAACAGCAAATAAAGCCTAAACCCAGCAGGAGAAGAGAAATAATAAAGATCAGAGCAGAAATCAATGAAATAGAAACCAAAAGAACCGTAGAACAGATCAACGAAACTGGGAGCTGGTTCTTTGAAAGAATTAACAAGATTGATAAACCCCTGGCCAGACTGATCAAAAAGAAAAGAGAAAGGACCCAAATCAACAAAATCATGAATGAAAGAGGAGAGATCACAACCAACACCAAAGAAATACAAACAATTATAAGAACATATTATGAGCAACTCTATGCCAGCAAATTAGATAACCTGGAAGAAATGGGTGCACTCCTAGAGATGTATCAACTACCAAAATTGAACCAGGAAGCAATAGAAAACCTGAACAGACCTATAACCACTAAGGAAATTGAAGCAGTCATCAAAAATCTCCCAACAAACAAAAGCCCAGGGCCAGATGGCTTCCCAGGGGAATTCTATCAGACATTTAAAGAAGAATTAATACCTATTCTCCTGAAACTGTTCCAAAAAATAGAAATGGAAGGGAAACTTCCAAATTCATTTTACGAGGCCACCATTACCTTGATCCCAAAACCAGACAAAGATCCCATCAAAAAGGAGAATTACAGAGCAATATCCTTGATGAACATGGATGCAAAAAGTCTCACCAAAATACTAGCCAATAGGATCCAACAATACATTAAAAGGTTTATTCACCACGACCAAGTGGGATTTATTCCTGGGCTGCAAGGCTGGTTCAACATCCACAAATCAATCAACGTGATACAATACATTAACAAAAGAAAGAACAAGAATCATATAATCCTCTCAATAGATGCAGAAAAAGCATTTGACAAAGTACAGCATCCTTTCTTGATCAAAACTCTTCAGAGTATAGGGATAGAGGGTACATACCTCAACATCATAAAAGCCATCTATGAAAAACCTACAGCGAATGTCATTCTCAATGGGGAAAAGCTGAGAGCTTTAGGTCAGGAACGCGGCAGGGATGTCCACTCTCACCACTGCTATTCAACCTAGTATTAGAAGTCCTAGCCACGGCAATCAGACAACAAAAAGAAATCAAAGGCATCCAAATCAGCAAAGAGGAAGTCAAACTCTCACTCTTTGCAGATGATATGATACTTTATGTGGAAAACCCAAAAGACTCCACCCCAAAACTGCTAGAACTCATACAGGAATTCAGTCAAGTAGCAGGCTATAAAATCAATGCACAGAAATCAGTGGCATTCCTATACACCAACAACAAGACAGAAGAGAGACAAATCAAGGAGTCGATCCCATTCACAATTGCACCCAAAACCATAAGATACCTAGGAATAAATTTAACCAAAGAGGCAAAGGATCTGTACTCAGAAAACTATAAAGTACTCATGAAAGAAATTGAAGAAGACACAAAGAAATGGAAAAACGTTCCATGCTCATGGATTGGGAGAACCAACATTGTGAAGATGTCCATGCTACCTAGAGCAATCTACACATTCAATGCAATCCCCATCAAAATACCATCCATTTTTTTCAAAGAAATGGAACAAATAATCCTAAAATTTGTATGGAACCAGAAGAGACCCAGAATAGCCAGAGGAATGTTGAAAAAGAAAAGCAAAGCTGGCGGCATCACAATTCCGGACTTCCAGCCCTGTTACAAAGCTGTCATCATCAAGACAGTATGGTACTGGTACAAAAACAGACACATAGATCAATGGAACAGAATCGAGAGCTCAGAAATGAACCCTCAACTCTATGGTCAACTTATCTTTGACAAAGCAGGAAAGACTGTCCAATGGAAAAAAGACAGTCTCTTCAACAAATGGTGTTGGGAAAATTGGACAGCCACATGCAGAAGAATGAAACTGGACCATTTCCTTACACCACACACAAAAATAGACTCCAAATGGTTGAAAGACCTAAATGTGAGACAGGAGTCCATCAAAATCCTAAAGGAGAACACAGGTAGCAACCTCTTCGACCTCAGCCACAGCAACTTCTTCCTAGAAACATCACCAAAGGCACGGGAAGCCAGGGCAACTATTGGGATTTCATCAAGATAAAAAGCTTTTGCACAGCAAAAGAAACAGTCCACAAAACCAAAAGACAACCAACAGAATGGGAGAAAATATTTGCAAATGACATATCAGATAAAGGGCTAGTATCCAAAATCTATAAAGAACTTATCAAACTCAACACCCAAAGAACAAATAATCCAATCAAGAAATGGGCAGAAAACATGAACAGACATTTTTCCAAAGAAGACATTCAAATGGCCAACAGGCACATGAAAAAGTGCTCAACATCGCTCGGCATCAGGGAATTCCAAATCAAAACCTCAATGAGATACCACCTCACACCCGTCAGAATGGCTAAAATTAACAAGTCAGGGAACGACAGATGTTGGCGGGGATGTGGAGAAAGGGGAACCCTCCTACACTATTGGTGGGAATGCAAGCTGGTGCAACCCCTCTGGAAAACAGTATGGAGGTTCCTCAAACAGTTGAAATTAGAGCTACCATTCGATCCAGCAATTGCACTACTGGGTATTTACCCCAAAGATACAAATGTAGGGACCCGAAGGGGTATGTGCACCCCAATGTTTATAGCAGCAATGTCCACAATAACCAAACTGTGGAAAGAACCAAGATGTCCATCGGCAGATGAGTGGGTAAAGAAGAGGTGGTTCATATACACAATGGAATATTATGCAGCCATCAGAAGGAATGAAATCTTGCCATTTGCAACGACGTGGATGGAACTGGAGGGTGTTATGCTGAGTGAAATAAGTCAAACAGAGAAAGACATGTATCATATGATCTCACTGATATGAGGAATTCTTAATCTCAGGAACAAACTGAGGGTTGCTGGAGTGGGGGTGGGGTGGGAGGGATGGGGTGGCTGGGTGATAGACATTGGGGAGGGTATGTGCTACGGTGAGCGCTGTGAATTCTGTTGAATCACAGATCTGTACTACTGAAACAAATAATGCAACATATTTTAAGAAAAAAGAAAAAGAAGAAGATAGCAGGAGAGGAAGAATGAAGGGGAGTAAGTCAGAGGGGGAGATGAACCATGAGAGACGATGGACTCTGAAAAACAAACTGAGGGTTCTAGAGGGGAGGAGGGTAGGGGGATGGGTTAGCCTGGTGATGGGTATTAAAGAGGGCACGTTCTGCGTGGAGCACTGGGTGTTATGAACAAACAATGAATCATGGAACACTACACCAAAACAAATGATGTAATACATGGTGATTAACATAACAATAAAAAATTAAAAAAAAAAAAATGAGTCTGGACCCCCACCCCACACCATACTGAAATTTAACTCAAAATGGATTATAGGCTGATATATAAGAGCAAAAATTATAAAACACTTAGAAAGAAAACGTAGGTAACACTTCATGACCTTGGATTAAGCAATGATTTCTTAGATATGACACTAAAAGTACAAATGTCAAAAGAAAATAAATTGGACTTCTTTAAAGTTAAAAATTTTGTGTCATAGAACACACTCAAAAAGGTGAAAAGACAGTTTAGCCACTGTGAGAAAGTATTTGCAAATCAAAGATCTGATGACACCTGTATCAGAAAGAGAGAGCTGGTATAACTCAATAACTGAAAAAGAATCACTGTGAAACTATCACAAATGGAAGAAAATTCAGTAAAGTAGCATACAAAGAGAAATGAACTTCATAAATAAAACAGTGACTAGCTAGAAGCTACCAATATCAGTAACGGAAGGGGTTGTTCCTACAGGCTTTGAAATGATAAGGAAATATTTTCTAACAACTTTACGGCCATAAATTCAACAACTCAAGTGAAATGGACAATTTCTTTGAAAGGTACAAAGTACCTAAACTCCCTCAAAAAGAAACCAATAGCCTACACAGTCCCATAAGTATTACAGATCTTTAAATTCAGAGTTTAAAACCCTCGGAACAGGAATTTTGAGGCCCAGTTGTTTTTTCTGGCCATCACATGGGTGGAACTCACATGCATTGTGCTAAGTAAGGGAAATTAGACTCAAAAGACCGTATATATGACATTCTGGGAAAGACAAATGATGTGGACAGAAACTAGATTCATTATTTCAAGGGATTGTGGGCAGAAGGACGGTAAAGGGGTTCAAAGGAACGGGGAAGGCCGTGGAACTCCTCCATAGCTTGACTGGGGTGGTGACGGGACTGCAAGCATTTGTCCAAACTTGCGTGATTGGATAAATTGTACTGTACATAAGTGACACCCTTATAAGAGGGGTTTTGATAGGCGGACGGCAGATAGGTAAGTAGTAACGGGCCTGACGGAATTGAGCAGGCCATTGAGAAAGTGGAAAACATCCTGAAGCCTCAGCAAGAACCAGTGTGTCTGGATAAGACTGTGGGAGGGAGTGGTAGACCCGGGAATGGGGGGCAGAGGCTGAGAGGCAGTCATACCCCTGAGTCTCCCCTCCGACTCCGTACCTCTGGGCTAAGGGACCTCACTGACTGCTGCAGAAATCTGGAGTTCTGTTTTCTTTGAGAGTAACGCAGGCAATCCATAACGGAGGGCCCTGGATGCCAAAATCAGGGTAGGAGATGGTACATATACCTAATGCACAGTGTTCACACACGGCAACCGTCTGCCTGAGCTTCCGGAACCGGCGGTAAGGTCCCTGCTATTCAGGAAGGAGTTTGGGGCCATCTGGATGCTTAGAGGGGTGTCCTGAAGGTAGTGCCCTCGGGGGCTCCCCGTGGTTCTCCCGGCATAGCTTCTCATCACTTTTCATTTCGGCAGAGTCTTAATGTCAAAGGCCGGCCAAAGGAAGAAGTTCCTTCAGGGGGAGACAAGGGTGACGAACACGTTCCCCTGCACGACGCCAGCCACCCATCAGGAGCCTGTGAAGGTAGACAGCCGACAAGGGCCGCAGGGCTTGAAGAACAACCCGGTGGGGAGCTCCCCGGGCTCTGCGCTCCTCCCCAGTGTCCAGCCGGTGCGTAGGGGCCTGAAACGCCCACGCGCACACGCGCGCGCGCACATGTGCCATAGCCCCACCTGCAGCCACAGGAAAGGGTGGCCCAACATGATGGAAACCTGCCGACCACGCTGCTTAGTCCTGGGGCAAACAGGGGACAATCTGCCCCCCGGCCCCCAGCGGGCGCTGCGGGGGCTGAGGGCGTGCGCGGAAGGCCAGCCTGCAGCCCCTGCCCTCACCGCAAGGGGGTGCCGGCGCAGCCAGGTTATCGCACCCGGGCATTACCGACATTTGGGTCTGGAGCATTCCTGGTTCCGGGAAAGCGTCCTGTGCGCCGCAGGACGTTCGGCAGCACCCCGAGCCGCCCGCCAGGTGCCAGCCTCCCATGGCCCGACCTCGGCCGGCGGCAGCGTACCCGCCCAGGATCCAACGGCCCCTGGGCAGGGGACTCCTGCCTGAGAAGCCCCGCTGTGCGCCCCGCGCCCCGCGGCAGGGAGGGCCCTCGGGAAGCCGCGCCATGTCCCCGTCTGCGGCCTGGGCCAGCGCTCTTCCCCATCAGCAGCTGGAGTCCCGCTACCCGGGGCCCGAGCGCAGGGCCCGCGCGGAAGAGCCCTGCCGTGGGGACCGCCCCCCAGCCGAGTCGGCCAGGGTGTGCGTGCCGAGAGGCCGCCAGGGGCCGGCGGTCAGGGCCGGAAGGGGGCCCAGAGGGGGCGCGCGCCGACGGAGGGCCACCAGGAGACCACCCAGGACGGGCCCCGTGACAGGCACTCGGCAGCCTGTGCCCTGCCACGGGCTCTGGGGGGGCCGGGGGCCCAGAGGGGGGACAGAGGGGCCGGGGGCAGCGCCACCCGTCTCAGATGCCCAAGCAGGGCTCAGGGTTTCCTCGCGCGCTCTTGGGGGCTGGCGCCCGTGGAATGCCTGGCGGCCCTAGCGTTTTGGGGCCGGCGCGTGCTGTGGGTGTCGCGTGCCCTGCGCTGTCGCGCCTTGGGGCCGTCGCATGCTGTGGGTGTCGCGTGCCTGCGCTGTCGCGCCTTGGGGCCGTCGCGTGCTGTGGGTGTCGCGTGCCCTGCGCCGTCGCGCCTTGGGGCCGTCGCGTGCTTTGGTGTCACTTCCCTGCGCCCTCGCGCCTTGGGGCCGTCGCGTGCTTTGGTGTCACGTGCCCTGCGCCGTCGCGCCTTGGGGCCGTCACGTGCTGTGGGTGTCGCGTGCCCTGCGCCGTCGCGCCTTGGGGCCGTCGCATGCTGTGGGTGTCGCGTGCCCTGCGCCGTCGCGCCTTGGGGCCGTCGCGTGCTTTGGTGTCACGTGCCCTGCGCCGTCGCGCCTTGGGGCCGTCGCGTGCTGTTGGTGTCGTGCCCTGCGCCGTCGCGCCTTGGGGCTGTCGCGTGCTGTTGGTGTCGCGTGCCCTGCGCCGTCGTGCCTTGGGGCCGTCGCGTGCTGTGGGTGTCGCGTGCCCTGCGCCGTCGCGCCTTGGGGCCGTCGCGTGCTGTTGGTGTCCAGTGCCCTGCGCCGTCGCGCCTTGGGGCCGTCGCGTGCTGTGGGTGTCGCGTGCCCTGCGCCGTCGCGCCTTGGGGCCGTCGCGTGCTGTGGGTGTCGCGTGCCCTGCGCCGTCGCGCCTTGGGGCCGTCGCGTGCTGTGGGTGTCGCGTGCCCTGCGCCGTCGCGCCTTGGGGCCGTCGCGTGCTTTGGTGTCACGTGCCCTGCGCCGTCGCGCCTTGGGGCCGTCGCGTGCTTTGGTGTCACGTGCCCTGCGCCGTCGCGCCTTGGGGCCGTCGCGTGCTGTTCGTGTCGTGCCCTGCGCCGTCGCGCCTTGGGGCTGTCGCGTGCTGTTGGTGTCGCGTGCCCTGCGCCGTCGCGCCTTGGGGCCGTCGCGTGCTGTTGGTGTCCAGTGCCCTGCGCCGTCGCGCCTTGGGGCCGTCGCGTGCTGTGGGTGTCGCGTGCCCTGCGCCGTCGCGCCTTGGGGCCGTCGCGTGCTGTTGGTGTCCAGTGCCCTGCGCCGTCGCGCCTTGGGGCCGTCGGGTGCTGTGGGTGTCGCGTGCCCTGCGCTGTCGCGCCTTGGGGCCGTCGCGTGCTGTGGGTGTCGCGTGCCCTGCGCCGTCGCGCCTTGGGGCCGTCGCGTGCTGTGGGTGTCGCGTGCCCTGCGCCGTCGCGCCTTGGGGCCGTCGCGTGCTTTGGTGTCACTTCCCTGCGCCTTCGCGCCTTGGGGCCGTCGCGTGCTTTGGTGTCGCGTGCCCTGCGCTGTCGCGCCTTGGGGCCGTCGCGTGCTGTGGGTGTCACGTGCCCTGCGCCGTCGCGCCTTGGGGCCGTCGCGTGCTTTGGTGTCACGTGCCCTGCGCCGTCGCGCCTTGGGGCCGTCGCGTGCTGTTGGTGTCGTGCCCTGCGCCGTCGCGCCTTGGGGCTGTCGCGTGCTGTTGGTGTCGCGTGCCCTGCGCCGTCGTGCCTTGGGGCCGTCGCGTGCTGTGGGTGTCGCGTGCCCTGCGCCGTCGCGCCTTGGGGCCGTCGCGTGCTGTGGGTGTCGCGTGCCCTGCGCCGTCGCGCCTTGGGGCCGTCGCGTGCTTTGGTGTCACTTCCCTGCGCCGTCGCGCCTTGGGGCCGTCGCGTGCTTTGGTGTCGCGTGCCCTGCGCTGTCGCGCCTTGGGGCCGTCGCGTGCTGTGGGTGTCACGTGCCCTGCGCCGTCGCGCCTTGGGGGTCGCGTGCTTTGGTGTCACGTGCCCTGCGCCGTCGCGCCTTGGGGCCGTCGCGTGCTGTTGGTGTCGTGCCCTGCGCCGTCGCGCCTTGGGGCTGTCGCGTGCTGTTGGTGTCGTGCCCTGCGCCGTCGCGCCTTGGGGCTGTCGCGTGCTGTTGGTGTCGCGTGCCCTGCGCCGTCGTGCCTTGGGGCCGTCGCGTGCTGTGGGTGTCGCGTGCCCTGCGCCGTCGCGCCTTGGGGCCGTCGCGTGCTGTTGGTGTCGCGTGCCCTGCGCCGTCGCGCCTTGGGGCCGTCGCGTGCTGTGGGTGTCGCGTGCCCTGCGCCGTCGCGCCTTGGGGCCGTCGCGTGCTGTGGGTGTCGCGTGCCCTGCGCCGTCGCGCCTTGGGGCCGTCGCGTGCTGTGGGTGTCGCGTGCCCTGCGCCGTCGCGCCTTGGGGCCGTCGCGTGCTTTGGTGTCACGTGCCCTGCGCCGTCGCGCCTTGGGGCCGTCGCGTGCTGTTCGTGTCGTGCCCTGCGCCGTCGCGCCTTGGGGCTGTCGCGTGCTGTTGGTGTCGCGTGCCCTGCGCCGTCGCGCCTTGGGGCCGTCGCGTGCTGTTGGTGTCCAGTGCCCTGCGCCGTCGCGCCTTGGGGCCGTCGCGTGCTGTGGGTGTCGCGTGCCCTGCGCCGTCGCGCCTTGGGGCCGTCGCGTGCTGTTGGTGTCCAGTGCCCTGCGCCGTCGCGCCTTGGGGCCGTCGGGTGCTGTGGGTGTCGCGTGCCCTGCGCTGTCGCGCCTTGGGGCCGTCGCGTGCTGTGGGTGTCGCGTGCCCTGCGCCGTCGCGCCTTGGGGCCGTCGCGTGCTGTGGGTGTCGCGTGCCCTGCGCCGTCGCGCCTTGGGGCCGTCGCGTGCTGTGGTGTCACTTCCCTGCGCCGTCGCGCCTTGGGGCCGTCGCGTGCTTTGGTGTCGCGTGCCCTGCGCTGTCGCGCCTTGGGGCCGTCGCGTGCTGTGGGTGTCACGTGCCCTGCGCCGTCGCGCCTTGGGGCCGTCGCGTGCTTTGGTGTCACGTGCCCTGCGCCGTCGCGCCTTGGGGCCGTCGCGTGCTGTTGGTGTCGTGCCCTGCGCCGTCGCGCCTTGGGGCTGTCGCGTGCTGTTGGTGTCGCGTGCCCTGCGCCGTCGCGCCTTGGGGCCGTCGCGTGCTGTGGGTGTCGCGTGCCCTGCGCCGTCGCGCCTTGGGGCCGTCGCGTGCTGTGGGTGTCGCGTGCCCTGCGCCGTCGCGCCTTGGGGCCGTCGCGTGCTTTGGTGTCACTTCCCTGCGCCGTCGCGCCTTGGGGCCGTCGCGTGCTTTGGTGTCGCGTGCCCTGCGCTGTCGCGCCTTGGGGCCGTCGCGTGCTGTGGGTGTCACGTGCCCTGCGCCGTCGCGCCTTGGGGCCGTCGCGTGCTTTGGTGTCACGTGCCCTGCGCCGTCGCGCCTTGGGGCCGTCGCGTGCTGTTGGTGTCGTGCCCTGCGCCGTCGCGCCTTGGGGCTGTCGCGTGCTGTTGGTGTCGTGCCCTGCGCCGTCGCGCCTTGGGGCTGTCGCGTGCTGTTGGTGTCGCGTGCCCTGCGCCGTCGTGCCTTGGGGCCGTCGCGTGCTGTGGGTGTCGCGTGCCCTGCGCCGTCGCGCCTTGGGGCCGTCGCGTGCTGTTGGTGTCCAGTGCCCTGCGCCGTCGCGCCTTGGGGCCGTCGCGTGCTGTGGGTGTCGCGTGCCCTGCGCCGTCGCGCCTTGGGGCCGTCGCGTGCTGTTGGTGTCCAGTGCCCTGCGCCGTCGCGCCTTGGGGCCGTCGCGTGCTGTGGGTGTCGCGTGCCCTGCGCTGTCGCGCCTTGGGGCCGTCGCGTGCTGTGGGTGTCGCGTGCCCTGCGCCGTCGCGCCTTGGGGCCGTCGCGTGCTGTGGGTGTCGCGTGCCCTGCGCCGTCGCGCCTTGGGGCCGTCGCGTGCTTTGGTGTCACTTCCTTGCGCCGTCGCGCCTTGGGGCCGTCGCGTGCTTTGGTGTCGCGTGCCCTGCGCCGTCGCGCCTTGGGGCTGTCGCATGCTGTGGGTGTCGCGTGCCCTGCGCTGTCGCGCCTTGGGGCCGTCGCGTGCTGTGGGTGTCACGTGCCCTGCGCCGTCGCGCCTTGGGGCCGTCGCGTGCTTTTGGTGTCGTGCCCTGCGCCGTCGCGCCTTGGGGCTGTCGCGTGCTGTTGGTGTCGCGTGCCCTGCGCCGTCGTGCCTTGGGGCCGTCGCGTGCTGTGGGTGTCGCGTGCCCTGCGCCGTCGCGCCTTGGGGCCGTCGCGTGCTGTTGGTGTCCAGTGCCCTGCGGCCTTGGGGCCGTCGCGTGCTGTGGGTGTCGCGTGCCCTGCGCCGTCGCGCCTTGGGGCCGTCGCGTGCTGTGGGTGTCGCGTGCCCTGCGCCGTCGCGCCTTGGGGCCGTCGCGTGCTGTTGGTGTCCAGTGCCCTGCGCCGTCGCGCCTTGGGGCCGTCGCGTGCTGTGGGTGTCGCGTGCCCTGCGCTGTCGCGCCTTGGGGCCGTCGCGTGCTGTGGGTGTCGCGTGCCCTGCGCCGTCGCGCCTTGGGGCCGTCGCGTGCTGTGGGTGTCGCGTGCCCTGCGCCGTCGCGCCTTGGGGCCGTCGCGTGCTTTGGTGTCACTTCCTTGCGCCGTCGCGCCTTGGGGCCGTCGCGTGCTTTGGTGTCGCGTGCCCTGCGCCGTCGCGCCTTGGGGCTGTCGCATGCTGTGGGTGTCGCGTGCCCTGCGCTGTCGCGCCTTGGGGCCGTCGCGTGCTGTGGGTGTCACGTGCCCTGCGCCGTCGCGCCTTGGGGCCGTCGCGTGCTTTTGGTGTCGTGCCCTGCGCCGTCGCGCCTTGGGGCTGTCGCGTGCTGTTGGTGTCGCGTGCCCTGCGCCGTCGTGCCTTGGGGCCGTCGCGTGCTGTGGGTGTCGCGTGCCCTGCGCCGTCGCGCCTTGGGGCCGTCGCGTGCTGTTGGTGTCCAGTGCCCTGCGGCCTTGGGGCCGTCGCGTGCTGTGGGTGTCGCGTGCCCTGCGCCGTCGCGCCTTGGGGCCGTCGCGTGCTGTGGGTGTCGCGTGCCCTGCGCCGTCGCGCCTTGGGGCCGTCGCGTGCCCTGCGCCGTCGCGCCTTGGGGCCGTCGCGTGCTGTGGGTGTCCAGTGCCCTGCGCCGTCGCGCCTTGGGGCCGTCGCGTGCCCTGCGCCGTCGCGCCTTGGGGCCGTCGCGTGCTGTGGGTGTCGCGTGCCCTGCGCCGTCGCGCCTTGGGGCCGGCGCGCTGCTGTCGCACTTCGGTGCCCTCCCACGCTGGAGGCTCGCGCGGGCACAAGGCCAACCGGCTCGCTCCGCAGGACCCTCCCACCTCATGGCCGCCCCGCGGTCGGGCGCACGCGCCGAGCTTGGAGCGTCACCGGCCGCGGCCCCCAGCCTGCTCCTGCTGCTGCTGCTCCTGCCCCCCGCCCAGGCTGCAGCCGCGGCCCACAGACGACCCCAGAGTGAGGGCCGCGCCTTGACCCCCACGTGGGAGGACCCTCGGGGCCCAAGTGGACTGTAGTCCTAGCGGCGACTCCGGGGCTTCCTCCTCCCAGGGGTGGCCACCGGCCCTCCCCACCCTGCCCAGCTTTCCCCTCCGCTTCCCGACCTCTCCCCTCCCATGCTCGCCCTTCCTCTCCCCCCCCCCGCCCTCTCTGACCCTCCCCTTCCCGACCCCTCCCTTCCCCTGCTCATCCTTCCTCTCCCCCATCCTGCCCAGCTTTCCCCTCCACTTCCCGACCTCTCCCCTCCCCTGCTCGCCCTTCCTCTCCCCCCCCCCCCTTTCTGACCCTCCCCTTCCCGACCTCTCCCCTCCCATGCTCGCCCTTCCTCTCCCCCCCCGCCCTCTCTGACCCTCCCCTTCCCGACCCCTCCCTTCCCCTGCTCATCCTTCCTCTCCCCCATCCTGCCCAGCTTTCCCCTCCACTTCCCGACCTCTCCCCTCCCATGCTCGCCCTTCCTCTCCCCCCCCGCCCTTTCTGACCCTCCCCTTCCCGACCTCTCCCCTCCCATGCTCGCCCTTCCTCTCCCCCCCCCGCCCTTTCTGACCCTCCCCTTCCCGACCTCTCCCCTCCCATGCTCGCCCTTCCTCTCCCCCCCCCGCCCTCTCTGACCCTCCCCTTCCCGACCTCTCCCCTCCCATGCTCGCCCTTCCTCTCCCCCCTCCTGCCCTCTCTGACCCTCCCCTTCCCGACCCCTCCCTTCCCCTGCTCATCCTTCCTCTCCCCCATCCTGCCCAGCTTTCCCCTCCACTTCCCGACCTCTCCCCTCCCATGCTCACCCTTCCTCTCCCCCCCGCCCTTTCTGACCCTCCCCTTCCCGACCTCTCCCCTCCTATGCTCGCCCTTCCTCTCCCCCCCCGCCCTTTCTGACCCTCCCCTTCCCGACCTCTCCCCTCCCATGCTCGCCCTTCCTCTCCCCCCCCGCCCTCTCTGACCCTCCCCTTCCCGACCTCTCCCCCCCATGCTCACCCTTCCTCTCCCCCCCGCCCTCTCTGACCCTCCCCTTCCCGACCTCTCCCCTCCCATGCTCACCCTTCCTCTCCCCCCCGCCCTCTCTGACCCTCCCCTTCCCGACCTCTCCCCTCCCATGCTCGCCCTTCCTCTCCCCCCTCCTGCCCTCTCTGACCCTCCCCTTCCCGACCTCTCCCCTCCCATGCTCGCCCTTCCTCTCCCCCCCCGCCCTCTCTGACCCTCCCCTTCCCAAGACCTCCCAACCAGTCTGTGTCTGCACCCAGCCCACGCTGCCACTGCTGCTACTCGCGGTCTCTGTCCCTTTCTCCTCAGCCTGTGGCCATCGTTACATACAGGGGAAGATTGTAGGGGGCACGGATGCCCTGGAGAGGAAGTGGCCATGGCAGGTCAGTGTGCACTATAGAGGCTTTCACATCTGTGGAGGGACCATCGTCCACGAGTACTGGATCCTGTCGGCAGCCCACTGCTTCGATAGGTGAGTGGGCAGGGCCAGAAGCCATTTCCTTGGAGGTCCCAGGCCCCTGGACCGACCAGGTGGGCTGCAGCCAGCTGGGACTTCTCAGGGATGGGAGAGAGTGGGGCCCAGCACACAGCTCCAGCCACTGCAGCTTCTCCTTGCACAGGGCTGAGGGCTCCTTGGGGCCATTGGTTCTTTGAGGTAGGTGTGGAGCCACATCTTAGGATGAGAGGCAAGGAGGCACATCACAGGAAGAGGTGAGGGAAGACCTACCTTCATAGGCGGCTCACTGTACGCCTGACAAGTTCACCATCCTGGGCTTTTGCTGACCAGCAGGTCATGATGAGTCCCCGAATCCTCCATTGGCCCAGGCCGGGACTTCTTTGGGAACAGTTCTGCCAGACAACCAGGTTCTCAGCGTGCTGGAAACTTGCTTTTCCGTATCCTGGTTGAGAGCCCGGAGACTGAGGCCACCATGGTCCAGGCTTCCCAGGTGCAAGATGCTCAAGTCACTGTACCTTTGCTCTCTGTCCCCACAGGGACAGGAACACTGAAGCATTTGACATATATGTGGGCCTGGTGGACCTCCGGTTTGCAGGCAGTCACACCCAGTGGTTTGAGGTGAACAAGGTGATCTTGCACCCTACATACGAAGTGTACCACCCTGTTGGAGGAGACATCGCCCTGGTGCAGCTGAAATCTCGCATTGTGTTTTCTGAGGCTGTGCTCCCTGTCTGCATCGCACCCCCAGATGTGAGCCTTCATAATGTCACCTGCTGGTCTACAGGGTGGGGACTCATCTCCCCACAAGGTAAGACAACTGGAGGGTCAGTTCCTCTGCTGGAGCTTGCACAGGACGACGGCTCTGTGTCTCTCCAGGAAAGAAAGAGCTCTGTTGGGTACGGGGGTGCACGTGTCTGGAGCCTGGAATCCCCAGCCGTCAGTCACTGTCTGCTTCTCTGTCAGTGTGCGGTGCTGCTTTACCCCTGGCTGGCTTGGCTAGGGTTAGAGAAGCAGTTACATCTACTCTGAGGAATTAACATTTAGTGTTGAGAACACAAACTTCAAAACAGAGTTTTCTTTAAGATTCTAAATCCAACTGGGAAACCATCTTTTTAGGCATATTTTAAAAATCTGTTAGTTATTCTGGTTTTCTCCATAATGACCTCATACTTTCTTGCTAGGTTTATTCCTAGTACCTTAAAATACTTATAGTTATTGAAAACATTCTTTTTTATTGTATTTGCTGATCAGTCACAGTTGATTTTTGCACATTGAACTTTCCAGCCACCTTATAGAATTCACTTTTAATAGCTTGTCAATTGATTACTTGATTTAAAAAATCGTATTTCCTTCAAATAAAGACTGTTTCATGACTTCTTTTCCCACATTTTATCCTTTATATATATTTTTCGGTCTTACTGCAATGGTTGAACCTCTAATTAGAAACGATGCCAGGTCTCCTTTTCTTGTTTTTTATTTTTTTATTTTTTTATTATTTTTAAAGACTTTATTATTTGAGAGAGAGCATGAGAGGAGGGAGGGTCACAGGGAGAAGCAGATTCCCTGCTGAGCAGGGAGCCTGATGCCAGACCGATCGGGGGACTCCGGGGTCATGACCTGAGCCGAAGGCAGCCGCTTAACCAACTGAGCCACCCAGGCACCCCACCTGTTTTTTATTTTAATGAAAATGCTTCTAATGATTTGCTCTAAGCTTATGGCTTGGCCTGGAGATTTTAGCTTGATATCTTACAGCAGGTTAAGAAAGTTTAATGTCTGATTTACTTAAATAAAAAATTTTTATTGTGGGTGCCTGGGTGGCTCAGTTGGTTGAGCGACTGCCTTCGGCTCAGGTCATGAGCCTGGAGTCCCGGGATCGAGTCCCGCATCGGGCCCCCTGCTCAGCAGGGCGTCTGCTTCTCCCTCTGACCCTCTTCCCTCTCATGCTCTCTATCTCTTATTCTCTCTCTCTCTCTCAAATGGATAAGTAAAATCTTTAAAAAATAATTTTATTGAGGGTAGGGTGCTATAAATTCAAATTAGAAAGTTATAACTTTAGGATGTTCAAAGTAATCCCATGGTAACAAAGAAAATAGCTGCAGAATATACAGAAAAGGAAAGGAAGACGGAATTTTAACATTTCACTACAAAAAAAAATCATTTAAACACCGCAGAAGATAGAAATGCAGGACATGAGGGACAAAAAGCTACAGAGCGTACAGAAAACAAAGAGCAGCAGGAAGGATGGAAATCTCTCCTTACCAGTGATTGCCTTAAATGTAAATAGAGTAAACTCTCCAATCGAAAGACAGATTGGAAGAATGGATAAAAATACAGGATCCGACTCTATGCTGTCTTTTGAGACTCACTCGAGATCCAAAGTCACAAACAAGTTGAAAATTAAAGGTCGGAAAAAGATATCCATGCAAATAGTGACCAAAGAGCGCAGACTGGCTAAAGTATCCGATAAAAGAGACCCTAAAACACAGAAGCCTACAAGAAACAAAAAAGGACATTACAGATTAATAAAAGGTTCAATACAGCAAGAAGATGCAAAAATTATAAACACACACCTAATGTCAAACCATCAAAACAGATGAAGGCCACAAACGACAGAACCGAAGGGAGAAATAGGCAGCTCTACAACAGTGGTCGGGGACTTCATATGCCTGTCTCAGGAATGGGCTGAACAGCCAGACAGAAGATAAGTATGGAAACTGAGCACCTCAACGGCAGGACACACACAGCCACCCTGCAGCAGCCGCACGCACGTTCTCAAGGGCACTTGCGATGTTTTTGAAGATAGACCACATGTTAGTACACAAAGGAAGTCTTAGTAGATTTTAAAAGGTAAATGACATACAAAGTAGCTTCTCTGGCCACAACGGGATGAAACGGAAATCAATAATATAAAGAAATCGGAAGAATTCACAAAATGGTGGAAAGTAAACAACACACATTTAAATAACCAATGGATCAAAGAAAAGAAATCAGGGAAGTTATAAAATATTTGGAGACAATAGGAAGGAAAGGAAAGGGGAAAAAAAAAGAGAAAGAAGACAACGTACCAAAACTTTTAGGGGATGCAGCAAAAGCAGTGCTAAGGGGAAAGATTATAGCTGTAGCATTTATTCTTTTATAAATAACTTCACTTTATGATGTAAGGAATTATAAGAAGAACAAACTAAGCCCAAAGGTGACAGAAGGAACAGAATAATAAAAATGAGAGCGCACAGAAAATGAAACACAGAACAGAAAACAAGTCAATGAGTCAAACATTAGTTTAGTTTTTGAAAAGACCAACAAAAGTAACAGACCTTTAGCTAGACTGACTCCAGAAATGAAACTGAGAACATCACTACTGTCAGCACAGAAATAAAAAGATCACAAGAGATCACTAAAATAACTCTGTGCCAACAAAATCAATAACCCACATGAAATGGAAAAATACTCAGATTACCAAAACTGATTCCAGAAAGAGTTAAAATGCTGAATGAGTGAGTGAATCAGTATTTAAAAACATTTCAACAATAAAAGTCCGGGACAAGGTGGCTTCCCTAATGAATACTACCGAACATTTAAAGAAAAATTAACATCAATCCTCTCAAACTCTCTGAAGAAGAGGAGAGGAGGGAACACTTGCCCTCATTCTATGGAGCCAACCTGACACTGATACCATAGCCAGACGGGAAAACACAAGAACAGGGCAGACACTATCCCTCATGAACACAGATGTGAAAATCCTCAACAAAACACCAGCAAACGGAGTCCAACAGCACGTGAAAAGGGTCATACACGCCGACAAAGTGGTGCTTGTCCCAGGAATACAAAGGCCGTTCCAAATACGGAAATTGACCAGTGTAACACACCACATTAAAGGAATGAAGGGGGAAACCCACATGTTCATCTCAAGTGATGTAGAGAAAGCATGTGAGAGGATCTACCGCCCTCTCTTAATGATAAAGTACCACTCAGAAACCTCGGGATAGGTGCTGCCTCAGCGCGACTAAGGGCATTTATGAACAACCCACAGCTAACATCCTACTCAGTGGAGGAAGATGAGCAGCTTACCCCTAAAACCAGGAACACGATCGGAAACCCACTCTCAGCACTGGTACTCTGTGTTGTGCCACAAGCTCCAACAGTTAAATTAGGCAAGAAAAAGAAAAGTCACCCCAGTTGGACATGAAATAAAAACTGTCTCTCTTCACAGATGACATAATCATACATATGGAAAATTCCAAGGAATCCTAAAAACAAATACACAAAACCAACTACTACAGACAAACAATTTCTGCAAAGTTGCAGGGTACGAGATCAACGCACACAAAAAATCAGCTGGGTTTCTGTCACAAAAAGACATTAAGGAAGCAAGCCTGCATCACCCAAAAGAAAACCTACCTATGAGGAAATTAATCCAAGGAGGTGAAAGGCCTGTATGCCAAACACTACAAAACATTGCCGAGAGAGATTTTGAAAGACCTAAATAAATATACAGAGAGCCCATGTTTGCGGGCTGGGAGACTCGATACTGCTAAGAGGGCAACACAAGCCAAAGTGACCTGCATGTCCAGGGCAATCTGATGGAACCATCAGAGTTCCGGTGGCTTTTCTGCAGAAATGGAAAAGCTGACCCTCAAGTCCACATGGAACTGGAAGGCGCCCAGAATAGCCAAAACAGTCTTAGGAAAGACGACCAAAGCTGGACAGACTCATGCTTCCCACCTTCAAAACATACTGCGAGGTGGGGCGCCTGGGTGGCTCAGTTGGTTAAGCGACTGCCTTCGGCTCAGGTCATGGTCCTGGAGTCCCGGGATCGAGTCCCGCATTGAGCTCCCTGCTCAGCAGTGAGTCTGCTTCTCCCTCGGACCCTCCCCCCTCTCATGCTCTCTCTCTCTCTATTTCATTCTCTCTCTCAAATAAATAAATAAAATCTTTAAAAAAAAAAAAACATACTGCGACGTGACTGTTATCCAAACAATGTGATTCTAGCACCAAGACGTGTGAGCACCGGTAGGCACGCACGTGTGTAGGCACGTGGGTGGGTGTGAGTTCAGGTGTGAGTGGGTGCATGTGTGCATGCCTGCGAGTGTGGAATGCCAGACATTACAAGAGAACACTTAGGACTGAAGTCTCTGCACCCCAAACAGACCTGGGGCAAGACGAACCAGCCCGGTGACAACTTGAGCTGGGTTGTCAGCACAGTAGAGGCTCAGGTCCCTCCATGCAGGGCTGCGGGCTGTGGCGCCTGGCGGGGGGAGAGGGGGACGTGTTCCTGCTCCAGCTTCCTCCTCAGCATCTCCGCACACCCACGGCGCGCTCCTGCCTGCCCTGACAGTCGTTGCTAGGCTGGCGTTGGGAGACAGGCGCCCTGACTTCCCCTGTTCCAGCCTTGGGCTCAGGCCATGCCGTAGGCCCCTCGGAAACGGGCTGTGCACTCTGCCGCTGCACCTGGAGCAGCCACGCTCCCCTCTGTGTCCGGGGCCGGAGTACCCATGGCCCCTCCCAACTGGTGGAAGGCTCATGCTCTGTGGGACAAAGGAGGCAAGCTGTGTTCTTGCGGCTCAGGTGTCAGCTGACCACCCACCAGACACCTGCATCGAGGGGCTCTCTCTCCGACCCCTGCCTACCTCCACTACCATCTCATGGGCTCGCAGGAGAGACTCAGGGGACAGACCTACCAGTGAATGCAGACTTCCCTTCTGGTTTCCCAGTCCACTCCCAAGGAAGTCATTGGAATCATGGCTGACCTCTTCCCACCCGCTTCTACGTCCCTCCTCATCCTTTGTGCTCTGATGCAGGCCCGTCACTCTGGTCCTCCACCTGCCGCGCTCCATGGGGCCCTGTCGGGGGAGCGTGGCACCTCTCGTCCTCTGTCTCCACCATTGTCCGGGGTGGTCGGCAGGACTGTCCACTCTGGACTGGCTAGAACTCGGCATCCCAGGCCCCTGTGAGCCCTGGGGGCTGTGGAGTCCATGCTGCCGCCCTCTGCCCACCCCACGCTCCCTGCACCCTCTGCATGGATGGCTCAGGGCCCGGCAGCAGGCTGAGGGCGCCAGGGCCGTCTGGGCCACCTCCTCTCTGAAATGCCCCTCTCCTGGTGTCCGCCTTGGGGGTCCAGCTGCCTGGGGGCCTCATCTCTGAAATGCCCCTCTCCTGGTGTCCGCCTTGGGGGTCCAGCTGCCTGGGGGCCTCATCATGTCGCAGCCTGGGGAGCGCCCCTGCAGGGGCATGGGGTCCTCCAGGCCTCGCCTCATGTGTTCTGTGCTCCTGCCTCATGCCCAGTGGGAAAACAGTCCCCCACCCCCGCATCTGGGTCAGCACTTACCTCTGGCACTCCCAGAATGGGGAAGTGCACTCCCCATTACCCTGGTTGACCACGGCGGCGGAGGCTCTGGGCAGGTGGTTAACGGGCGTGGTGGGCCACAGGATTTCCTGATGCTCTTTGCTGGGCAGCCTCTTCCAGCCCTGCAAACCCTGGGATCATGGGCTCTCTATTGCTTTGCATTTCCACTTGCACCATCTGCCTCTTGACGCTACCCTGCCCCCATAGCCAGCAGCAGCACAAACCCAGCTAACGGCTAAGGTCTCTGCCGCCCTCCCTCCAGGTTCGCATTCATTAGCTCCAAAACTGATTCCCCGGGAGCTCCTTGCCTTTCCCCAAGCAAGCACCCTGCACCCCGTGGACGCCTGTGCAAACAGCCCCTCTCCAGCTGAAGCAAGGCCAGAGCCGTGGGACCCACACACACGCTGGTCAGGAGAGCACAGGTTTTGGGGACCAATTACTGTGCCCATCAGGGTAGACCAGGCCACATGGGGTGACGTGCAGAACCCAAAGGCTCTCTCTTGCAAGCACTGTCAGCCCCTCTTTCAGCGGGATGGGAGAGCCTGGGGCGGCTTATGCCACCACAGTCCGTGCCCAGAGCCCCATGGACAGAGGCGCCTGTGCTCCGGAGGGAGATGGCTCTTCCAGCTCCTTTGGGAAGAGTCACATGACATTCACACTGACACTCCCTGACCCAAGTCGGATGCCCCGCGCAGACAGGGAGCCATGTGGAGGGCAGGAGCAACAGAAGGGGCCACAGGGTGAGCCTGCCGGGCCTCTCACTGGGCCTGCTCTCCTTTCCGACAGGCCGCATCCCAGAGAAGCTGCAGGAGACACAGATGCCTCTGATCTCGTTGCCCCTGTGCCAACTGGTCTACGGACACCTGTCACACATTATGTCGGACATGCTGTGCGCCGGGGACGTCTGGAACGTGAGGACCGTGTGCGAGGTGCATCCCCCCGAGGGGCTTCCCGAAGTTTATCTGCACCGAGCCAGGGGCACTTCTGGGTGGGCAGTACTCCTGGATGGCCTCTTCCTTGCAGGCCTCGGAAGCACATCGCCACGTGGCCTTCAGCTGGGTGGGAGAGCCTGGGGTGGCTTATGTAACCACAGTCCGTGCCCAGAGCCTCACGGACCCCAGTGCTGCTGGAACAGCCCAGGGTTCCACGTCTGCCCGGGAGGCCTTGCCTGCTGCCCACCACCCCACACCACCCACCCTGAGCAGGCAGGACAGTGCCATGAGCACAGCCCACCTACAGCAGAGCCTCGGCACTGGCGAGATGGGGCCAAGTGTGTTGGCAGTGCCCAGGGACCCCCCTCGTGCAGGAGGCTGCAGGCTTTGAACTCCCCCCTCACGGGAAACCCTCTTCTCTTCCAGGGTGACTCTGGGGGTCCACTCGTCTGTGACTTCAACCAGACCTGGTTGCAGGTTGGAGTAGTGAGCTGGGGCCGTGGTTGCACATACCCTGTGTATCCTGCAGTTTATGCCCGGGTCTCCTATTTCTCAAAGTGGATCCATTATTACATAGAGCACACACCCCTGCCTTCTCAGCCGCTCCCCGCCCTCTCCCTCATGGTGGGGGCCACCGTCAGCGTCCCTGTGACCATGCTGGCTGTCCTGTCAATGTTATGAGGGCTGAGGCCCCCATCCTGGCCTCCTCACGCTGGATCTTCTTACTGAAAATTGGACAGCCACATGCAGAAGAATGAAACTCTGCCCCCATCCAACTCAGCCCCTCAGGTTTTCTCACACCTGAGCAAGTTGAGGGCCACCAGCCAGGCCCAGATGTGGGGCCAGACCTCACCACAGAAGTGCGGAGCACCTTGGCTCAGTGCTCCGGGCTGAGATTCGGTAATATATTAAATGTTTACCAAGTGAGCATCCCAGAAGTCCTGCGTCATCTGTCCACCCAGAGCACAGGCTCCCTCACGAAGAGAGAGCGTGTCCATCAGCTGGTGCTCAGTGGCCTTGTTGGGGTGACAGGCGGCAGGGTGAGAAGCACAGACCCAGCCATCTAGAAAGGACGGCCATGCAAGCATTGGTGTCCAGGTGCAACCAAAGCCAGACAGAGGGAGGGTCATTGATTTACATGCTCAGACCCGTCACAAGCAAGGAGTTCCTAAAGACCTAAAAATCCAATATGAAAACTGGAAGATGTGAGCTGAGAGTAGGCACACCGAAGGAACAAAAAAGATGAAAGCAGAAATCACTGGGCCAAACACCAGGGAAATACTGACATTCTGAAAGTCTGGTTTTTGAGAAAAAAATAAAAACCTAAGAAATCACTAACCTACTCAAGATCTAAGATGAGACCGAAAACACACAAAACAAGAAATGGCAAGGAGGAAATATCTATTAAACACAGATAATTTCAGAAAGCATAAGAGATATTGTATAATCCTATGTAAATAAATGTAAAACGAGAAGTTTCAATTTTTAGGAAAACAGGAACTTACCAAAGCTAACCCCCATAGAGATGGAAGGTGTACATTGGCCAGAGTCCAGTGGAGAAATGAAGACATTTCAGAAAGAACATCCCCTCCCAGTAGAAGCCCTTGGTTCAGATGGTTTCCCTGGGAACCCATCAAACCTTCCACTGCAGGGCCGTCCCTGTGCTTCCCACGCGGCCCACACGCGGCCCAGGGAGGGCCTTCCAGACTCACAGTCACGTCGTGTGCATGAACATATCTGACCACACACAAGCAGCTTACGGTTCAGAAACCCCGGTGAAGGACTAGCAGACAGAATCCAACTTTGTTTTAAGATAGCACACTGTAAGCAAGTAGGCGCTATTCCAGTAACGCGAGGAAACCCATAGATATAATTCACAGAGTAATTAATTCACTAGGGAGAGTAATATTAATGAAGAGGCTTTTAACAAACTCAAAACCCATTTTCAAAAAAAAAGAGAAAAGATAGCAATCACCTGATAATACGATACACTCCTGCCTCAGCCTAAAAGCCACCCTTTCCTTGTGGGGAGACACAGTACCTCCCTGCTAAGGCGGGGGTCGCCGGACATCGCTCCTGTGTCCTACCTGTTGGAAGAGTAGCTGCACAGCTGCCCAAGAGAAACATCCAGGAAGGCAGGACAGAGTCACTGAAGCTATCTCAGAAAACCAGACAAGAGCAAGAAACTCCCAGAAGCAGTAAGAACATCCAGCAAAGCCACTCGACAAAACATGACAAAAGCAGAACATATTCCTGCTAGAAGATCTATAACAGAAGAGCAGACACCTACTACATTAGCAGCAAAAGAGAGTAGATGCCTATGGCCTTAACAAGATACATGAAAATCCATATGAAGAAGCCTTTAAAATGCTCCTGGGGGGAAAGAAGAAAAAGTAGATTTAAATGAATGTTAACATAGTCTATTTCTCGGGAAGATCAACCCAAGTGTGCACACGTGTGCATGAATTCGGCATGGCCAAATAGAGTTTGTCATGGATGCAGTACACTCCCAGACCAAGGAGACCCTGAATCACCAAGGGAATGTTGAAAAAGAAAAGCAAAGCTGGTGGCATCACCATTCCGGACTTCCAGCTCTATTACGCAGCTGTCATCACCAAGACAGCATGGTACTGGCACAAAAACAGACACATAGATCAATGGAACAGAATAGAGACCCCAGAAATGGACCCTCAACTCTATGGTCAACTCAACTTTGACAAAGCAGGAAAGAATGTCCAATGGAAAAAAGACAGTCTCTTCAACAAATGGTGTTGGGAAAATTGGACAGCCACATGCAGAAGAATGAAACTGGACCGTTCTCTAACATCATTCACAAAGATAAACTCAAAATGGATGAAAGTCCTCAATGTGAGACAGGAGTCCAGGGAAATTCAAATCAAAACCACACTGAGATACCACCTTACACCAGTTAGAATGGCAAAAATTGACAAAACAGGAAACAGCAAATGTGGGAGAGGTTGTGGAGAAAGGGGACCCTCATGCACTGCTGGTGGGAATGCAGATTGGTGCAGCCACTCTGGAAAACAGTGTGGAGGCTCCTCAAGACGTTAAAAATAGGGACGCCTGGGTGGCTCGGTCGTTAAGTGGCTGCCTTTGGCTCAGGTCATGATCCCAGGGTCCTGGGATCCAGTCCCACATCGGGCTCCCTGCTCCGCAGGAAGCCTGCTTCTCCCTCTCCCACTCCCCCTGCTTGTGTTCCTGCTCTCGCTGTCTCTGTCTCTGTCAAATAAATAAATAAAATCTTTTAAAAAAAACGATGTTAAAAATAGATCTACCTTACGACCCAGCAATCGCATTCCTGGGTGTTTACCCCAAAGACACAGATGCAGTGAAAAGAAGGGCCGTGTGCACCCCAATGTTCATAGCAGCAATGTCCGCAATAGCCAAACTGTGGAAAGAGCCGAGATGCCCTTCAACAGATGAATGGATCAAGAGGATGTGGTTCATATACACAATGGAATATTCCTCAGCCATCAGAAAGGATGAAAACCTACCATTCGCATCAACATGGATAGAACTGGAGAGGATTACGCTAAGTGAAATAAGTCAAGCAGAGAAAGACAATTATCATATGGTTTCACTCATATGTGGGACATAAGCAATAGTGTGGAGGACCACAGGGGAAGGGAGGGAAAACTGAATGGGAAGAAATCAGAGAGGGAGACGAACCATGAGAGACTCTGGACTCCGGGAAACAAACAGGGTTTCAGAGGGGAGGGGGGTGGGGGGATGGGGTAGCCGGGTGATGCACATTAAGGAGGGCACGTGCTGTGATGAGCACTGGGTGTTATACGCAACTGATGAATCATTGAACACTACATCAAAAACTAATGATATACTACTATACAGTGGCTAACTGAACATAATAAAAAAAAAGAAAAATTAAAAGACCTAAATAAATGGAAAGACATCCCGGTTTCATGGATCAGAAGACTTAATATTATTAAGTAGGCAATATTCTTTAAAGATTTAATGCAATGCCTGTCAAAATCCCAATGGCCTTTTTGCAGAAGTGGGCATGCCGGAATATGTGAGTTACATGAGACCAGAAACCAGCAATGGCCACATTCCACAGGAGGACCCAGGACACACTGCACGTGTCAGGGGCACACAGGGCACACAGTATGCCCCAGAGAGCCTCTCTCTCTGGGCAGAGCTCAATGTGGGAGATGCTGCTCCCAAACTGGGCTCCATAGTCACTGTGGGGGAGCTGTGCCCTGGAACAGTGGGGTTAGGGCACCTCACGACTATCGGGAGCAGGTGGGCATAATTACCAAAAGGGTAGTGGGGCCAGAATGGTGGCCGGGGGGATGTAACCCTCGGGGGCCGTGGGGATGAACCCAGTGAGAACTTGGTGTTTCTGGGAAAGGACAGAGAAACAGCTAATACACAAAATCGGAATGAGCAAAAGGCAGAGAGGCAGCCATCCCTGTGTGAAGTGTAGTCTCTACCCCTGCTTTCGTGTGTGAGCCAGTTCTCAGACCCAGCACCTGGGCACCTCCTGGCAAGAGTGTAGGTACAGTGGTAATGATCGATACCCTTTACACAGTAATCATATCTCAGGGAGAGGCAGCCCCCAGGTCTTTCCACGGCTGTTGAACCCAGGGTCCAGGGCCACTCTGACGGCTGGGGACTCAAAGCGCCCCCCGGCCCTCCTGACGGACAAGGCACGTATGCGGTGTAAGAACAGGTGAGGTACTGGTCCAGGCCTGTCCCAGTGCCTTCGCCCACAGTCATTCTCCAAGTTCCACAAAGCCAGGAGCACTGGGTGCCTTGTAAAGACACTTGCATTCTGCAGGGTGGACGGTAAGAGATTCAGAGACCTGCCCCGTCAGTGTGGGATTGAAGGCCCCGTGGCCTGGGACTTCCTTTCAAAGCAGGGGCAAGGCATTGCCCCTCCACCTCCACCCACCAGGGAGGACACAGAGGTCCCCTCTGGCGTTTTGGGGCAGCATGTTCCACACCAGCAATGCTGAATCACGTGGGGTCCCAGGCAAGAAAGGGCTTTGGATGTGGTCCTGGCCAACCAGACAGGGTGTCTCAGCAGATCCCATGGCACCAGATACCTGTGGGGAGCAGACAGGCACTGTGCCAAGCATCTGACCAGCCCTGGTGGAAGTTTGCAGGGCAGCCCCTCCTTGTGCACCATGTCGGCAGTCCCTGGAATGCAACAGACCCTGCCAGGGGCATCTGCGCATGGAATTCGAGGGGCCATGTGACCAGAGATGCCCAAAATGGGCTGAGCCCGCATGTCAAAGTGAGGCAGCCCCACTGCTCACCGCAGGGGTTCAGTGGGATTGGGTCCATGCAAGTCCAGAGGGGACATTAGGCCGCATAGACAGGTGCCACCCATGCTGTTATTGTATGGACACAGATCCTCAGTCCCCTGCCCCCACCTCCTGGGGGCCCTATGAGCAGCTGAGAGAAGAAGACAAAGCCAGCTGGTTGGCTCAGAGAGCAGACTGCTACCGCAGCCAAGGGTGGCCCTGAAAGCAGTGGTAAAGGGCCTCCCAATGGGCGGAGCTCCTGACAGGGCACCTGCGGTCCAGGTCTCATACACTGCTAGGGAAAGGTCCAGGATAAGGGTATGAAAGGTGCAGAAGAGCAGTCTGGTTAAATATAAGCAGCAAATGGTGAGGCTAGTTGGGCAGGGAGGTGGAGGGAGCAAACTGGAGAGCAGGGAGGAGGAGGTCTGGGGAAGAGGCACGTGAGGCCCGCCTGAGAGCATCCACTGCCACCAGGTGCTGTGCAGGGAGCTTTGGAGCTGCCGTGATGGCAGACAGGGAGGGGGGCCTGCCTCACCCATGAGCGCCCACTGCTGGGCAGAGAGGCCAAGGCTGAGGTCCTGTGTGGCACAACCCCCCAAAGAGACCCAACAACTGCCTGCCTTGGACAAGGTTTCCTTCCAACCCAGGCTGACCTGAGTCCCCAGGATGGGCTTGCCTTTGCCACCCACAGTGGTTCAGCAGCACCCATCTCAGCATACCCAGGTCACGTTTACTTACGTGGGGTCCCACAGAACCTCACCATGTGCCCCCTTTACAGCATGACCATGGGATCCAGCATCCCACCACCTAGAAGGTGCAGTGAGCCAATGTGCTGGAGGAAGAGCCCCGCCAGGAGGGAGAACTATAGCAGCCACCATACGGCGCAGGGTTTTGGTCCCCAAAAGGGAGAGAGTAAGAGTTGTGCCAGACTCCAGGCTCTGGGTGCACCTGCTTGACTCTCTGGGCTGTCAGGGCTGGTGGGCCTGGACTAACAGGAGGACTCAGGATCCAGCCCCACAGTGAAGGAAGGGGCAGAAAGGATGTGCCTGGGGCCCAGGCAATTGGGGCATCTCTGGCCCTTCCATGCCCAGTTGTGAGCAGAAGGGGCAAGTGTCAGACCCCTCATGGATGAGGGCCCAAACTGCCTCCAGCCCAGGGTGGCAAAGGTGGGCAGGATTTGGAATGGGGGCTAAAGGAAGCAGTGGTGAACACCACAGGGCTCAGGACCAACAGCAGCAGCAGGGTTATGGCTTATCCCACCGAACGTCTTCAACATTCTCTCAGAATTATGACCAACAGAATCCCAAGGAAGTGGGCAGGGAGAGTGGTTTAATAAGAGAAGCAAGATGCGGTGGATGCCCATGATTTCCCCCCCAGGCCCCCCGGTAGCCAAGGTGCCTGCAGCTTGCCTCTGGGGCGCAGGCTGGAGGAGCTCACCACTGTCTGTTCTCAGGAGGGTTATCCTCACCCCGGTGGGAGTGCCTGGCCTGGCAGGATAGCTCTGCCCCTGCAGGGCAGGCCTCAGCCAGGGACCATGGGCTGACCGAGGGATGGCCAGCACCTGGCCTCAAGGTGGCAGCAACAATGCCCCCAGCTCTCTCGGGCCTCACCTTTCCCTGGCGCTTCAGTGTGGACCACATCATGGCTTGGCTTCCCCTTCTGCCCATGCTGTTAACCCACGCCCCTTTTCCTGAGAGAGTCTGCTTTAACAAATTCAGTCAATTCAACCTAAGACCCATTACCATGTACAGCAGAATAAAAAATAGCTGCTTAGGAAAAAAATGTAGCAAAATATGTGCAGGATTTCTATCCTCAAAACCTAGGGACAATATTGAAAGAAGTTACAGATTCCCTAAACAAGCAGAGCCATGTCGTGTGCATGAGTAGGAACACCCAATACTGCAAGCTGTTAAGTCTTCCCAAACTGGACTATAAAGTCAAGCTATTGCAATAAAAATCCCATCGTGCTGTGTAAACTGACAAGCTGCTTCTAAAATTTATATAGAAGTGCAAAGGCACAAACAGCCACGACATGCTTGCAGCCCCCAAGCACAGTGGGAACATTTATTCTTTTGGATACAGCAAAGCCACAGTGAATAAGATAGGGAGGTGCTGGCGTCCAGATAAACACATGAGCCAGGAATGGAACAGACAGTGGAGGGGCAGACAATTCTGCACGTGGACGCCTGATGCTGGTGGTGGAGAAAGAGTGGCCGTGCTTTCCATTACTGCCTGGACAGTGAGAAGCTCAAATCATAGCTCCCACCTTTTGCCAGCTCCAGGTGCACAGACACCCAACTGTGAAAGACAAAACAAAGCCTCTGGAAGATAATGTAAAATATTTTCATAACCTGGTTGTAGGCAAATAATTCCTAAAGAGGTGTATGCACACATAAAAACCATTAGCTATGAGGGAAAATAGGAAACTTTTGACATAATTAAAACTTTCTGCTCATCAGAAGACATTAATAAGATAGGGAAAAGCCACTGGGTTTTAGAAAAAATTATTTGTAACTCGTAAAACTGACAAATATAAGAAATTCCAAAAATTGAGAAAAGACTGACAATGCAACCCAACCCAAAGATAAGAGACTTAAATGGACACCTTATAAAAGAGGTTATCCCAATGGCCAACATCATTACTTATCAGGGAAAGGCAAATTAAAACTATAATGAGATGCAAGGACATACCCACCACAATACCTAACATTCTAAAAACAAAATAAAACCTGACCATGTAGAACAACTAGAATTCTCATACACTGCTAGGGAAAGTTTAAATTGATTCAACTGGTTTGGCATTACCTACTCAAGTTAAATATGTTTTCATCCTTTGACCTAGCAATCCATATTTAGGTATACACCAAAAAGAAATGCATGCACGTGTACACTGAGAAATACGAAGAAGGTATGCTCGTAGCCTCGTTATATTCCCAATTGTTCCAAACATGGGAAAAACCAAATAACCAGCAAGAGAAGAAGGCCTTTAAAAATAGTGGTAGATTCAGGGCGCCTGGGTGGCTCAGTCAGTTAATCATCTGCCTTTCAGCTCAGGTCATGATTCTGGAGTCCAGGGATTGAGCCCTGCAGAGGGCTCCCTGCTCAGCAGGGAGTCTGGTTCTCCTTCTGCCCCTCACCCCACTCGTGCTCTCTCTCAAATAAATTTTTAAAAAATCTTTAAAAAAAATAGTGGTAGATTCATACAATGGAATACTATGTAGCAACGAAAAGGCCACGACAAGCAACAGTATGCAGCAGTTGGCTAAGCGTCTGCCTTCAGCTCAAGACATGGTCCCAGGGACCTGGGATCAAGTCCTGGCATTGGGCTCCCTGCTCAGCGGGAAGCCTGCTTCTCCCTCTCAGTGTCCCCTTCTCCCTGCTTGTGCTCTCTCTCTCTGACAAAGAAAGAAATAAAATCTTAAAAAAAAAAAAAACACTACGCAGCAACCCCACAACTCTATTATTGAGAAAAAAAAAAGCTGAATACAGCAGAACATATACTATGTAGTTGTACGCAAGACTGAGCTCTGGTGTACAGGAATGCAGGTTTAAAGAAAAGCAAGGAAATTGATTCTAAAAAGCCAGGACAGTGGTTGCCTGGAGGAAGTCTTAAGGAGGAAAGAGGGAATTATCAGGATGCTGCTGGTGTACCAATCAACTTTTATTCTTGATCTGGGTGGAGTTCCCACCATAAAAGCAATTCCTTTATGACAACTTTCAGCTGCATAATCTTTTTTTTTAATTTCTGTAACAATGTTATTTTTCAAATGGAATTTTTTTGAAATGAGGAGTGAACAGTACAATTACACAGCTAACATACAAAAGCAAACCTTCGGGAATTAACAGACTTTTTAACATAATTTCTAAAAATGTAAAATGTAATCACTGAAAAAAATTTAAAAACACGTGAATGGGCTCAGCAGCACATTAGACATAGTTGAAGAGAGAGGTAGTGAAGTGGAAGGCATGCCCAGTGAACTTGTCCAGATTGCCGCAGAGAGGTTGGAGAATATGAGACACTGAGAGACACAAGGTCATAGTGTCCGATCTGTGTCTTTCCAGAAACTCTGAAGAAGACAGTGGTGAAAATTTATTTAGGAATGGCCATATCCATTAAGAG
Source organism: Zalophus californianus (assembly GCF_009762305.2). Lineage (NCBI taxonomy): Eukaryota > Metazoa > Chordata > Mammalia > Carnivora > Otariidae > Zalophus > Zalophus californianus. The sequence continues at coordinate 313,702 of NC_045599.1, forward strand.
AATTATATATAAAGAGAATTTTCCAGACCTGGTGAAAAATGTAAATCCATAGAAATAAACCCAAAATTCTATGGTCAATTAATCTATGACAAAGCAGGAAAGAATATCTAACAGGAAAAAAGGTCTTTTCAACAAATGGTGCTAGGAAAATTGGATAGCCACATGCAGAAGACTGAAACTTGACCATTCTCTTACACCATACACAAAGATAAATTCAAAATGGATGAAAGACCTCAATGTGAGACAGGAATCCATGAGACTCCTAGAGGAGAACACAGGCAGCAACTTCTTTGACATCGGCCACAGCAACTTCTTGCTAGACATGTCTCCAAAGGTAAGGGAAACAAAAGCAAAAATGAGCTATTGGGACCTCATTAGGATAAGTTTCTTCACAGCAAAAGGGTAAGTATCCAAAATATATAAAGAACTTATACAATCCAACACCCAAAATATGAATAATCCAATTAAAAAGTCGGCAGAAGACATTTTTCCAAAGAAGACATAGATGGCCAACAGACATGAAAATATGCTCAGCATCATTCATCATCAGGGATACAAACCAAAACCACAATGAGATACCACCCCACACCTGCCAGAATGGCTAAAATTAACAGCACAGGAAACAACGGGTGTTGGTGAGCATGTGGAGAAAGGGGAACCTTGCACTGTTGGAGGGAATGCAAGCCAGGGCAGCCACTCTGTTTTCCATACTGGAAAACAGTATGGAGGTCCCTCAAGAGGTTAAATATTGAACTACCCTACGACTCGCAATTGCACTACCGTGTATTTAGCCCAAAGATACAAACGTAGTGATTCGAAGGGGCACCTGCCCCCCAATGTTTATAGCAGCATTACCAACAATAGCCAAACTGTGGAAACAGCTCAGATGTCCATCAACAGATGAATGGATAAAGAAGATGTTGTGTATATACAATGGAATACTACTCAGCCATAAAATTAATGAAATCTTACCATTTGCATTGACACGGATAGAACAAGACAGTATTATGCTAAGTGAAATAAGTCAGTGAGAGAAAGACAAATACCTTATGATTTCACTCATATGTAGAATTTAAGAAACAAAACAAACAAGCAAACAGAAAAAAAGAATGAAACAGAGAGGCAAACAAAGAAAGACTGTTAACTACAGAGAACACACTAATGGGGACCAGAGGGAGGTGGGTGGGGGGTTGGGGGAACACGTGATGGGGATTGAGGAGGGCACTTGTCGTGATGAGTCCTGGTGATGTGTGGAAGTGTTGAATCACTGTACTGCCCACCTGAAACTACCGTAACACTGTGTGTTAATTATACTGCCAAAAAACGGAGAAGAAAAATGTAAATCCACAGATGCAAGAAGCACACCTAGACACACTACAAGGCAGCTGAGGAACCTCAACAACAAAGAGGCTATCTTGCAAGAACCCAGAGAAAGAGGAGAAATCTGCAGTAAAGGAGAGCCATGCAGACCTCTACTCTACGATGGTGCTGTTGGCGTCACCTCCCAGAGGCACCTCACCTGTTCATTTGTGTGGCCCCTCCCTGGGTAGTGGGCCCCGTGTGGGGAGGTGGTGACATGTGACTTGGAGGCTGGAGGTAGAGCAGCATCCATGCTGGGGGGCAGGTTCTGGAGAAAGCCACCACCTCCAGAGGAGAGCACTCAGTCAAACCCTGGAGGGGTCTTCGTGGAGAGACACTAGGCCTCCAGCCAACAGCCACGGGAGTGGGTCACCCTGGAAGCAGGTCTGCAGGATGCTCAAGCCCCCAGACGCTGAAGCCAGCCCACATCCAACTGCAACCTCCTTGATAGAGCCAGAGGCAAAACAGACCAGGGCCCCACACCCCAATTTCCGATCCACAGAAATGGCAGAAAATAACTGTGTTGAGTCACTGAGTATTAGCTTCATCTGTTCTGCAGCAATAAACCCTCGATGCACTAGAATAGCCGTGAAGTTGTGAGAGAAAACACGCCAGCCTATAGTTGTGTATGGAACACATCTGCTCCTCCAGGACGAAGGCAAAATAAAACCCTTTCAAGATGAACAAAAACAGGGGGACTTAACACCAGAGCCCTCCGTCACATAAGGGCTCTGGGAGGGAACATAACCCTGGAGGGACAGGCCAGCGTGTGAGAAGGAAGAGGAACAACAGAACAGCACGTGTGCATGACTGCAAACGGACATTGTCCAGTGTCTGACCTGGGAGTGAAAGTCAGGTTAAAATGGGGTAATGGGAGCTCCAACTTTCTCCTGGGCTTTTCTTGCCTTGGGACTGGTCAGGTGCTACCTAGGTCTTTGTGAAACAGGCAGGCCACAGCTCGCGGGCCAGCACTGAACAGATAGAACCCTCAGGTACAAACCTCAAGCCTGTGGAGGGGGGGGCAATCAGTAAGGGAGGGAAGAATATTAAAACAAAATTGCCATTTAAAAGGCAAGGCAACGGCCAGGCGGGTTCAGTCAGAAGTGCGTGGGACTCTTGATCTTGGGGTTGTGAGTTTCAGCCCCACATTCCTGAAAAATACGATCTTTAAAAATAAATAAATAGGGGCGCCTGGGTGGCTCAGTTGGTTAAGCGACTGCCTTCGGCTCAGGTCATGATCCTGGAGTCCCGGGATCGAGTCCCGCATCGGGCTCCCTGCGCAGCGGGGAGTCTGCTTCTCCCTCTGACCCTCCCCCCTCTTATGTGCTCTCTCTCTCATTCTCTCTCTCAAAATAAATAAATAAATAAAAAAGCAAGGCAAGAAAGTAGATAAGAGGAAAATGGGTAAAAGTGGAATCAAAGTGTAAAACGAAAGGAACAAGTCCAAGCAAATCCATAATCACTGTAAGCACGGGGGCTGCTGACCAGCGAAGAGACAGTGTGGGGCCACGTTTCATAAAAAGCCACAGCCCCCAGCTGGATGCCGGGATGTCGAGGGCAAGCACATGGGGAAAGACGCATCAGGCGAGGACTGGCCCAAAGAAAGCCTTCCGGTCACGGGAACGTGGGGGAGGGCGGACGCACAGCGGAGATGGGTACTGAGCCCGGAGGGAGGCCTCGCTGGGCCACGGCCAGTCCATCCTCCGCACACACACAGCCTAGGACCCGCAGGGCTGCAGGCTCCACCGGCTCCACAGGAGGAGCGAGAGGAACTGGGACAGCCTGGTCACCTTGCCGCGGCCTCAGCCTGCTTCCCCCACCCCAGGGAGGACGGGAGCGCACAGCCTTCTGAAGACGGGCACGGCGGCTGAGGTCTTTTTATAAGCTGGACGGTCATCAGCGCTGCAGGCTGGTGAGGACGCCCCCCGACCCCTGCCCGGAGCATCGGACAAGCCCCTCAGACGCAAGGCAAGGTCATCCAGGGCCAGGACGCGCCTCTGGGCAGGTGGCTCTGGCAGGTCCACCTGGGCCGCCACACCTACCACCTGCCGCATCATCCTCACCCTCGGCTGGTGCCCACACTAGCCTCTGCGGCTCCTAGGGAGTCTGCAGTGAACGTGCCCGCCCGGGCCCGGGTAGGGGAACGCTCCGCGAGGCGGGGCGGGGCTGACTTTCGGTGGGGGTGTGGCCAGACTGGGGCGGGGCTCACCCTCGGTGGGGGCGGGGTCTCACTGGGGCGGGGAGCGCGGCGGGCCCCGCGGGCCGGGACTCAGCAGGTGGAGGCGGGCGGGCGGGTTGGTGTTCAAGGGTGAGTTCCCTGGGCGGGTCCAGCAGGGAGACAAATAGAGGGTCATGAAGCAGAGGAATGTCGTGTGGCATTTAAACGCGGACAAACACCTTCTTTTCCTGGACGTTTTCAAATAACCAATGCTTCTGAGAAGCTGATTTGTCCCCAGTTCCGAGGGATATGAGGGCCTGGGGGTTCTGGGATGTGTCCCAGTCTCAGCAACAGGCATCTGCGTTGCTCACGTGTAATTTGTGCGGTAAGGTTAAGGTAGGTGTGGGCCCGTGTGATAGTGAGGGACTCTGTCCCAAACCCTGCAAGCTCCCAAGAATATCCTGGAGTGGAGCAGAAGGAAGGGCAGGGGGATGGGGAGAGGAGGGGGAAGGGGAGGAGGGAGAAGAGCCATCTGAAGGAGAAGGAGGCAAAGGGAAGGAGGGAGCAGCGGAGGAGGGCCAGGGCCGGAAGGGGGCAGGTGGGTGAGAAGGGGAGGAGCGGGCCTTGGGAGAAGAAGGGAGGAGGGAGAGGGTGGGCAGGGAGAGAAGGGGCAGTGGGGAACAGAAGGAGGGGCGGATTGACCCGAGGAGGCCCCGTCTTGGGGGACCAGGAGAGGGACGATGGGAAGGCCAGAGGTGGGAGCCCCTGGGGCAGCACGGGTGGGGGTTGGGCTGGGTCTAAGTGGAGCCTCACAGGTCCCTCCAGGCCTCTTTGGTCCTAATGGAGAAACCAGGACACCCCTGCTCCTCAGGGTGGTGCAAACCTAGGAGGTGAGCCCCCGTGGAGTTGGACAAGCCAGGGGACCAGATAAAGCCCTTAGTCCTGCCAGGACACTGAGCAGGCCAAGGGCCCTGGTCACATCGTGGAGGGGCACTTCTGGTCTGCCCTGCCCACCTGCCAGAGGCCCTGCTGGGGGAGTGCTGGGTCTTGGGCCAGGCAAGGAGCGCCACAAGGGGCAGGGGGGTGGGCCGCCTGGGCGTGGTGGGAGCTCGTCCAGTTGCAACCAGACATGTAGTTTACACACTGTGTTCAGTGACCACACAGGGGGCAAGAGCAAACGGGCTTCCCGCTGCAGGGATGGGGCTCCGCAAAGCAGTCCTGTGCCAGCAGGGGGTGCAGGGGGTGCAGGACTGAGGCCCAAGTGCACTCCCAAGTCCCCACTGGGCAGAGGGACACACACCCTGGGAGACCACCGGCCCCACGCTTCTGGCATGAGGTTGCCGTCATGCGGGCTCCTGCGCCCAGGTCTGAGACCCACCCAGACTGGGGTCCCCGACAGGGTGGAGGCCTCAGCCCCAGGACAGTCTGCGAGAGAAGGAGTCGTGCCCACCCCAGGCTTGCCAAGGATGGCCACTCAGCAGGGATACGCTGCTCCAGGCAGAGGAGGACAGACAGCTGGGCGTGCAAGGTCGGCTGGCGGTCTGGAAAGAGCTGTGCCCTGCTGCTCCGTCTGTCCATCAGTTCAGCCCTCTGTCTCTCCGGCAGTGGACACCCATCGTCTGACGGGCCAGCTCCCCTCCAGCCCCACCTCCTGTGGCCCAGGCTGACTGATCCGCCTCTCCCAGCCTCAGGTGACCATGCCTTTGGTGGGGACGCGTGGAGGGCACCTCGTTGTCGGAAGCCCAGGTGGAGGCACCTGCTGACCCCCTTGCTCCCCACCAGATTCTGCACCTCACACAGTGGCGTCCATGGGGTCCCACTCCTCAGAAGGTCTCGGAGCTCAACAGAAGTGATACTCTCTGGCCCCCAAATGCTCCCAAATGCCAGACAGTCCCCACCCCCCAATCAAGACCCAGCTGGCCCCTAGGCGCCCAAACTAAGTAATGACATGGTCCCTCGAGTCGGCTGCACCTGCTCAGAGAAAGCTGTGCGCAGCCAAACCTCATGGGGAGGCACCGCCCCCTCCCTGCCTGCCCAGTGCGCATCCGGGCCAGGATGTTACCCCTGGTGGGGAAGAGAGGGGGAGAGGGAACAGGAGGGCCACACAGCCCGCGCCAGCCCGCCCCCCTCAAGACTCCAGTGTGCCCCTGTGTTGTGCTGCCTGCCTGGGATCCCATCAAGGCAAGCCCCTTCTCTCCCAGAGTCTGCAAGGACCCCGGGTCTGCGAGGCGAAAAGCCCTGGCCGCCGCTCAGGGCCGAATTGGCAGACCGCGCCGGGCGTGGCCCCACTTCCGTTCCCCGTCCCCACTTCGGAGAACATAGGCACGCCTGCAGCCGCCTAGGACCCCGCCCCTGGCCCTGGTGCGGTGGCTACGCCGAAGCTCTGAACACCCCTAGGCCTGCGGGAGCCTCCGCCCCCGCCCTCGCCACTTCCCCGGGGACCCCAAGCCCGCCCCTGTCGCCCTGGCCCTCCCGAGATCCCTCCCCTCGCCCCGCCCCTACCCGGACTCTGCCTTAGGAGAGCCCCTCCCCTCGCCCCGCCCCTCCCGGGACACTTGCGTCGGGGAGCCCCACCCCTCGCCCCGCCCCTCCCGGGACCTTCCCTTTAGAGACCCTTCCCCTCTGGGAGCCTCCCTCGCCCGCCTCTCGTGGGACTCCCCATTTGGAGGTCCCGCCTTTCGCCCCGCCCCCTCGCAGGCCCACCAAGCCGGGTAGTCGCTCGCTCCCTGCTCCTGGGACGGTGGCCGGGGGCGGGCCTGGTGGCGGATGTGAATGTAATATACGTCCTCTGCGCAAAGCTCAGGTCTAGTGCGCGCTGCCGCGGGCGCACGACCCTACCAGCCCTCCGTCTGAGGGACCCTGTACCGGAGAGGCACCTGCGCACCCAAGGCAAATGCCCTCTCCCCGTTTGCTGGTGAGTAACCTGCGGGAATGCACACCTGGCAGCCGGCTTAGACAATCCCCCTAGACTCCCTCCGACCAAGACTCCTCCGCCCCAAAACCACCAGCAGTGCGGTATACAGTCAGTGCTTAAGCGCTGGGACTGACTGCCCCACCTTCAGAAGGGCTGGAGCCAGACCCCCCACCCCAGGGAAAATAGAGGGCAGCAGAGGGGCTCACCCGTCACCCCCTCACCCACCCACAGCGGCCTGAATTCCCCCACCACCGTGTGTGGGGGGGGGGTCTTCAAACCCTGACTGTCCCAGAACTCCTTCAAGAGAGAGGCCCATGGTAAGTGCTGCACCCACTACAGCCCAAGGCCTTGGGACCTCAAGACAGAGGGGCAGGGACTCCCCTAACCCAGGCCCAACCTCATGCCCTCCACCTTCAGGGCCAGGCCCACCATCCCACAGCCAAAGCAGAGATGGAGTGTGCAGGCACTGCTGGGGTCGTGGAGGAGCTGGGGCTGCGCCAGGCTCCCGCCTGCCCACCCAGGACCCTCTCAGGCTCCATCTCCCCAGTGACCCAGGCCCCACTGATCACAAAAACAGCCCTTTCTTCAGCCGCCCCATGCTCCAGCCCGCTGCACCTCTCCACGTAGCTTAATGCCCAAAACAGACCCAGGCTGCCAAACTCCCTGGCTGGGGCCAGGACAGAACCCAAGAGCAGATCACATAGTGCTTCCTCCCTCCAAGTCCGACCCAGAGGGCCATCGAGTCAGCTGGGGTGGCCCCAGCAGGGATGGGGGACTGTTCTGACAGTCCACCAGCTCCCCAGCCGTGGCCAGAGCAAGCAAAGATACATATGTACATACATGTAGTTCTTGCGAAAGCAGACAGTATCTCTGTGTGGAATTAAGCATCAGCTCCCAGCCTCCCCCTCACCTCCACCGTCTCTGGGATGCTCTCCCAGGACGGCTGGGAGCCCAGCTCTCCCTCCTAGAGAAGAGAGAACTGAGAACTTCCCACCCCTATGTCAGGCCTGGGGGAGGGGCAGGGGACGGCGGAGGGCTGTGCCGCAGAGAGGTGGCAGGATCCAGGTGGCTGGTGGGACTCCTGGTCTGAGGGCTCCTATGCACACGGGCTTAGCCCTGAGGAGGAGGGGCTGCTTGGGTGGTTTTCTAGAGCTCCTTCAGGATGCCCCTAGACACTGTCGCCCGGGAATTCCCTTCCCCCAGGATCCCCCTCTACAGAACCCCCTCCCCAAAACTCCTCCCCAGGACCCCACCCCCGAGAACCCCCACCCCCAGGGCCTAGGATTCCCCTCCTCGGGACTCCCCTCCCCAGGACCCCCACCCCCAGGACTCCCCTCCCCAGGACCCCCCTCCCCCAGGACTCCCCTCCCCCAGGACCTCCTCCCCCAGGACTCCCCTCCCCCAGGACCCCCTCCCCCAAGACTCCCCTCCCCAGGACTCCCCTCCCCAGGACCCCCTCCCCCAGGACTCCCCTCCCCCAGGACCTCCTCCCCCAGGACTCCCCTCCCCAGGACCCCCTCCCCCAAGACTCCCTCCCCAGGACTCCCCTCCCCAGGACCTCCTCCCCCAGGACCCCACCCCCAAGAACCCCCACCCCCAGGGCCTAGAATTCCCCACCCCCAGGACTCCCCTCCCCAGGACCCCCTCCCCCAGGACTCCCCTCCCCCAGGACCTCCTCCCCCAGGACTCCCCTCCCCCAGGACCCCCTCCCCCAAGACTCCCCTCCCCAGGACTCCCCTCCCCCAGGACCTCCTCCCCCAGGACCCCACCCCCAAGAACCCCCACCCCCAGGGCCTAGAATTCCCCACCCCCAGGACTCCCCTCCCCAGGACCCCCCTCCCCCAGGACTCCCCTCCCCCAGGACCTCCTCCCCCAGGACTCCCCTCCCCAGGACCCCCACCCCCAGGACTCCCCTCCCCAGGACTCCCCTCCCCAGGACCCCCCACCCCCAGGAGTCAGTCCTGCACTGGCCTCCCTCTCCCTAGCCAGGGAGCCTACCCAGCTGTCAGCTCCTAAGTGGGGGCTTTTGGTTCTTTACAAGTCTCCCACCCCATAAAAGGGTCATGGCTGTGTGCGGCCCAGAACCTCTGGAAACGGTGGCTGCAGTCTGCAGCAGCCTGGGAGAGGGTCTGCTCTGAGTGTGGGGAACCCCGGTGCTTGCTGGGTCTCTGGTCACTGGGGTCGCTGTGGCCTTGGACAGTGTGGGTGGGCGGGACAGCGGCAGCCCAGCCCTGCCGCACGCCCTCCCGCTGACCCCGAGGCCAGGCTGGAGAGCCCCCCAGGTCCAGGCCCCTCCTGGACTGTCCAGAGGGGTCAGGCGGGCTTGACAACAAATGCCTCTGATTAATAAAACTTTGATGGCAATATGTTGACGCAGATCCTAAACATTTTCCGGGAACATCTGGCAGAGGCGGAGCCCTGTTTACACTCACAATGAGAACGTTTTTTCCAGGTCCTCAGCCCGTCTCCTGCCCTGGCCCTTGGGGGGGGGGGGCTCTGGGCTGCCACCCCTCCCCTCTGCCGGGGCCCACCCCTCACCCAGGAGCAGACACTCCCTGGGAAAGGAGCCGAGGCCAGGCCCTCCAGCTGTTCCCACCCACCTCTGCCTGCCCCGCCCTCCCACCTGAGGGTCCCAAATCCCTTCCTCTTCTGGGGGTGGGAAGCCCTTCCTTCCCGGATGCTGCCAGGCCCACTGGGGCATGGTCTGTGGGCTGTGGCCGGCTTTGGCCCTTACTGTGGCTGCGGTCCACCTCCCCCCACAACTGACCCACCCACCTGGGCCTGGGGCTTCAGGGGTCCGGGGGGGGGGGGGGCTTCAGCCCATAAATAACAGAGCAAACCAAACGAGGGTCTGTCTGAACTGATGGCAGGAGAGAGTTGAACTCCAGGAGCAGAGTGGGCCCAGGGCTGACCTGCAGGTAAGGGGTCAGGGGCGGGAGGGGTGCCCAGGGCTGACCTGCAGGTGAGGGGTCAGGGGCGGGAGGGGTGCCCAGGGCTGGCTGACCTGCAGGTGAGGGGTCAGGGGCGGGGGGCGTGCCCAGGGCTGGCTGACCTGCAGGTGAGGGGTCAGGGGCGGACGGGGTGCCCAGGGCTGACCTGCAGGTGAGGGGTCAGGGGCGGGGGGGGGTGCCCAGGGCTGACCTGCAGGTGAGGGGTCAGGGGCGGGAGGGGTGCCCAGGGCTGGCTGACCTGCAGGTGAGGGGTCAGGGGCGGGGGGCGTGCCCAGGGCTGGCTGACCTGCAGGTGAGGGGTCAGGGGCGGGAGGGGTGCCCAGGGCTGGCTGACCTGCAGGTGAGGGGTCAGGGGCGGGCGGGGTGCCCAGGGCTGACCTGCAGGTGAGGGGTCAGGGGGCGGGAGGGGTGCCCAGGGCTGGCTGACCTGCAGGTGAGGGGTCAGGGGCGGAACGGGGTGCCCAGGGCTGACCTGCAGGTGAGGGGTCAGGGGCGGGGGGGGGTGCCCAGGGCTGACCTGCAGGTGAGGGGTCAGGGGCGGGAGGGGTGCCCAGGGCTGGCTGACCTGCAGGTGAGGGGTCAGGGGCGGGGGGCGTGCCCAGGGCTGGCTGACCTGCAGGTGAGGGGTCAGGGGCGGGGGGGGGTGCCCAGGGCTGGCTGACCTGCAGGTGAGGGGTCAGGGGCGGGAGGGGTGCCCAGGGCTGGCTGACCTGCAGGTGAGGGGTCAGGGGCGGGCGGGGGTGCCCAGGGCTGACCTGCAGGTGAGGGGTCAGGGGCGGGGGGGTGCCCAGGGCTGACCTGCAGGTGAGGGGTCAGGGGCGGGAGGGGTGCCCAGGGCTGGCTGACCTGCAGGTGAGGGGTCAGGGGCGGGGGGCGTGCCCAGGGCTGGCTGACCTGCAGGTGAGGGGTCAGGGGCGGGGGGGGTGCCCAGGGCTGGCTGACCTGCAGGTGAGGGGTCAGGGGCGGGCGGGGTGCCCAGGGCTGGCTGACCTGCAGGTGAGGGGTCAGGAGCGGGAGGGGTGCCCAGGGCTGGCTGACCTGCAGGTGAGGGGTCAGGGGCGGGCGGGGTGCCCAGGGGCTGACCTGCAGGTGAGGGGTCAGGGGCGGGGGGGTGCCCAGGGCTGGCTGACCTGCAGGTGAGGGGTCAGGAGCAGGTCCCCGCAGGATCAGCACCATGCCAACACCACTACTGTGACAGGCCCCAGCGCTGCAGGCATCTTCAGCAGAGGTCTTGTTTGGGGGTATGTGGGGGCTCAGAGCAAACAAGGCAGGTTCCCCCAGAACTAGCCCAGGGGGTAAGAGGCAGGCGAGGCTCACTGCACAGGACCCCAGGCCGCAGGCTCCAGGCCCAGGTCAGCAGGTGGGCAGTGAGTGTGGAGCCCTGCGCTGAGGCCAGTGGGACCCATGAATGAGAATCCCCCCCCTTGGCCCCCCTGGGGGGGTCAGGAGCAAATGTCACAGGCAGACACGTGTCCGCTGGATGCAGTCTGCCCCCCTCCACGAGCCTGTGCCACGTGTGTGGTCTTGTGAGAACCACTGTTTATTTGACTTTCTTCCCTCTACCTTTTAACTGAAATGCCGTGGAGCAGAGAGCAGAAGGCACCTCCTACGGGCTTACAAAACACGTGTGTGTGTGTGTGTGTGTGTGTGTGTGTGTGTGTGTGTGTGTGTGCGCGCGCGCTGTGGGCAGGCGGCTCCCCAGCCGGGCCACCGGCCCGTGCATCGCCCCCACCTTCCATCCCCACGGATCTCAGGGCCCTGCTTTGGAGGCCCCCAGACGTCTGCGCATGCGGGCAGCTGAGCCTGGCAGACAGGGGCCAGCCCAGCCCTTCCCCCCGCCTGGTGCAGAGCTGAAGGACACGCAGCCTGGGACCCGGGACAGGGTGGGGCCCTCTGCTCCGGGATCCTGGGCAAGGTTTCCCCAGGGCTGGGAGCACAGGGTTCAAGGAATAATCCGGCGTCCCGGGGGAGTGACTCGGTGGGGCGGAGGGCTGCTCTCCACGCCCCAGCTCTGGGCTTGCATTGTGGCTGATAGCCCGTGTGGGCCTGTGTGAGGGTGCCGGCCGCTGCAGGGCTGGTGTGGGGCGTGGCAGGGCTGCGAGGCCTCCCTCAGAGCGGGGAGCCCCCACCCGAGCCTCAGTACCTGGACATTTCCTCCCACTTCCAGCCACCGTGTGTCATAATGTTCTGGGCTTTTCCTGCAGAGCTCACGTCCGCTGCCCCTCCACACCCTCCACACAGACATCCTCGGCCACTCGCTGCCCAGGCCCAGGAGAAAGGCCACCCCCACCAAGTCAGGGTGGCACCTGGACCAGCCAGATGCTCACAAGAGTGTCCCCAGGCCCAGAGAACAGGAGGGCCAGCAGGTGCAAGGTCGGGCCAGCTCTCCATCCCCAACCCCAACCCCAGCCAGGCATGGGGGCTTTCATCAGGTGTCACCTTTGGCTGCTTGCACCTATCTCCCCAGGAGCCTGTCCTCCCGCAGGTGCTGGTAAGGCCTGCTGTCCAGCACTCCACACAGATAGCTTATCGGGCAGCCCAGTGCCTCTTGGCTGCCTGGCTGCCTGGGATGGTGGGGGCCGCGCTCAGCCCCTCCCATGCCCACCCTGCCTGAGGCCCAGCAGGCTGTCCCCGAGGCCGTTGGGGTGTGTGTGCATGGAGCTGCTTCTCTCCCCACGCTCCCGCACCCAGCCACAAACCCTAAGGGGGGCCCCTGCCCGATCGGCCACCGCTCCTAGGACGCCCACTCAGGAAGGCCCTCACAGCCACCAATCCCCACAGGTCTGAGTCTGCCCCCGCCCATGCTCTCCTGCCTGCACACTGCCCTCCCTGAGGGCACTGGCAACCTCCAAGCTCAGCCCCGGTGGGCTCCTGCCCTGCCCCATGCTTCCCACACTCACCCATCACAACCGCACTGCTGGCCCCTGGGTGGGGTAGAGGGCGTCCACGGTTCCTGCTGCCCAGAGTGGCTCCGGGAGGGTCTCTGACCCCACCTGACCCTGCTGGAGCAGGTAGCCTTGGGAGGGAGACGTCCCAGCCCCTCGCCCCCCCAAGACTCCCAGCCTGTTAGCAGGAAGGGGCTCCCTGTCATCCTGCAGGGGTCAGGCCTGGAAAGACAGGACCCCCTTTTCAGGGGACTGCAGCTTGCTGGGCCCTGAGCCAGGCCCTCATGCCTGGCAGTCACTCAGGGGCCAGCTCACAGGGCAGATGCACCCCCAGCTGCCCATGGGAGGCGCCAGCCACACCCCTAGCAGGCAGTGAGCAAATGTGGGTTACTGTGCTGTGCATTCAGTTTGGGGCTGGTCCTTATGCATCAGAAAACATCCTCCTCAAGTCCTCCCTGGGTGCTTTTCCAGGGCTCTGTCAATGTGACCTGCCTCCAGATCCTGGAGGGGGAGCCGTGCCACACGGGTGTGCACACAGACGATCTGTCTGCCCGCCTGTCTCCCAGCCAGGGTGTGATGTGGGGGCCCCCAAGGGGTGCTGGAGTTGCCTCCCCAGCAGAGAGGAGGGAGGGCAGGAGGCTCAGGACCCCACAGAACCCTGGGGCACGGCCAGCCAGGAGCCCAGAGAAGGTGCTGGAGGCAGGCAGGACCACAGCACTCAGAGGGCCTGCCCTGGGGCCTCACCCTTGACGTACGGAACCAGGACAACCTACAAAGTGTGCAGCTGAGGGGCAGCAGGGGAAGGCCCGGGACCTTGACCTCGCCATGCACACCTCCCATGAAGAAGCTGGCTCATCCTCAAGAGCCTTCCCCTGATGACCTGCACACCCATCCGTGTCCACCTCCCCAGGATGGCCCTCCAGATTCCTGGTTCAGAAACAAGGGTATACTTTCCTTGCAGCCCCTCACCTCAGCACCGCCACCCAGGCCAGAGCCAGCCCCGTGTGCAGATGAAGCTGAAGCCCAGAGGTCTAGTGAGGAGAGACAGCCTGAGTCATTAAGGTCTCAAGGGACCAGAAGATGCCCCAGAGCTTTGGAAAGCTACCATCCGCCTATTTGCCCAGGGGAAAGCCTATGGCTGCAACCCTAAGGAGGTAGGGAGCCTGGTCCAGGTGGAGCAGGCTTTGGAGGCTGGCCTGAGTGGGTAGAGGCGCCGGGCCTCGGCTCAGCCACATTTGCACAGAGACACACTTACGCTCACACATGCACACACCCCCAGGAGAATGCATGCACACACAGGCACACACACATTCCAGGAGAACACACACTCACAGGGGCAGGCAGGCGTGGCTGCCAAATGCAGTGTGGGCGTTCCCTCCATTTCTGGCCTGGAGCTGGAGAAAGCTGTCACCGCTGGCCCCCTCCCTGCCCCTGCACTCAAGGAAACTTTGTGGGAGGCAGGGGGGCCAGCCGGCAGCTGGACCCCAGACCCAGGCCGGAGGGTCTCAAACACCAGCCCCGAGGCCCGGCTCCCCAGAGGCAGCCGCTGGGGCCAGAGCGCACGTGTGAGGCGCAGGCGGCCTCCTGCGTGTGCGCACAGTGAACCCCAGGGCCTGATTTACGACAGGGCTCCCGCATGTGTGTCAAAGGCGCCGTGTTAAGCACTGGCATAAAAATAATATATAGGTTACCGCACCATTTTTACGACTTTCCCCAGCCCTGCTCAGGAACGCTGGGACCCCGCAGGTGAAATAACACACATCTCAGCGTCTGCCGGGCTGAGAGCACCCGGGTGCTGTGTCTGGGCCCAGGTCTGTATGGGGACCCCTGAAACCCGGAGGCCCCTCTGCTTGGGCTGTGGTGCGGCGCGGGGCAGGCTCTGCAGGGGCCGCCTGATGGGCTTTCCCTTCGCCCCTCAGGACATGCCATGCCACGGGTGGGCTGCAGAAGAGGGACACGCTGGGAGAGCCCACCAGGCCTGCAGCCACGGTGGAAACCGGAGCAGGCTGAGCACTTGTCACCGGGAGCATGGCCCTTGTGTTGGTGACGGCCTCAGACTGCGGCGAGGCGGCGGGAGTGACATGGAGGGGGGGCCATTGCGGACCTCGTCCCTGTGAGGACAAGGAAGATGTACCCCTCAGCGGTGGTTCTGAGGCCAGCATCCCTCACACCGGGGTTCCACCTCCCCGGGGCCAACCCCACGGGGAGGAGCATCCCCACGGGGAGGACTATCTCACAGGGAGGAGCATCATCCCCACAGGGAGGACTATCTCACAAGGAGGAGCATCCCCACGGGGAGGACTATCTCACAGAGAGGAGCATCCCCAGGGGGAGGACGGTCCCCATAGGGAGCGTGTCTCCGGGGGAGGACTGTCTCTCGGGGAGGAGCATCCCCACGGAAGGACTGTCTGATGGGGAGGAGCATCCCCACGGGGAGGACTGTCTGATGGGGAGGAGCATCCCCACGGGGAGGACTGTCTGATGGGGAGGAGCATCCCCACGGGGAGGACCGTCTCAAAGGAAGGAGCATCCCCACAGGGAGGACTATCTCACAGGGAGGAGCATCATTCCCCCAGTGAGGACTACCTCACACAAGGAGCATCATCCCCACGGGGAGGACTACCTCACACGAGGAGCATCATCCCCACGGGGAGGACTATCTCACAGGGAGGAGCATCATCCCCACGGGGAGGACTACCTCACACAAGGAGCATCATCCCCACGGGGAGAACTATCTCACAGGGAGGAGCATCATCCCACAGGGAGGACTATCTCACAGGGAGGAGCATCATTCCCCCAGTGAGGACTACCTCACACAAGGAGCATCATCCCCATGGGGAGGTCTACCTCACACAAGGAGCATCATCCCCACGGGGAGGACTACCTCACACGAGGAGCATCATCCCCACGGGGAGGACTATCTCACAGGGAGGAGCATCATTCCCACGGGGAGGACTACCTCACAGGGAGGAGCATCATCCCCACGGGGAGGACTATCTCACAGGGAGGAGCATCATTCCCACGGGGAGGACTACCTCACAGGGAGGAGCATCATCCCCACGGGGAGGACTATCTCCCAGGGAGGAGCATCATCCCCACGGGGAGGACTATCTCCCAGGGAGGAGCATCATCCCCACGGGGAGGACTATCTCCCAGGGAGGAGCATCATCCCCACGGGGAGGACTATCTCACAGGGAGGAGCATCCCCACGGGGAGAACTATCTCACAGGGAGGAGCATCCCCGCGGGGAGGACTATCTCACAGGGAGGAGCATCATCCCCACGGGGAGGACTATCTCACAGGGAGGAGCATCATCCCCATGGGCAGGACTATCTCACAGGGAGGAGCATCATCCCCACGGGGAGGGGAGGGGCGTTGCCCAGGCTGGTTTTCTCACCTAAGAGGCAATAGGATGCAGAGTCTAAACAAAGCCCTGCAAGGCGCCTGGTCCATGCCACAGCCTTGTGTGTCTTGGGGTCAGGGCCTGCGCAGGCCCTGGTTCAACAGCCAGCAGGAGAGGCCCTTCCCTCTGGGCGCCGGGTGGGGGTGGTAGAGCCTGCAGGCCTAGGCTGACACCCAGCCGACGTCTGCACTCTTCTGGTCTGCGCCCCTTTCCTGAAACCCTCCTGAGCTGGCCAGAGACATGCCAGGCTTCAGCCTCTGGGGCCCCCAGTAGAGTCTCTGGTCACCTCCTGGCAGCTGACCCACAAAACCCGCCCTTGGGGCGCAGCCCACCTCTGGGTCCCATCTACTGCGAGAGCCCCTGCAAGGTTAGGGACTTGGTCTGCATCACACAGAAGCAGTGGCAGCTCTGGGATGGCGGCTGGAACTGCATTCAGGGCCCCCTGGACCAGGTGGGGGCCAGCTCTGGAAGGACACAGCCAGCCAGATGGCACCTGTTTGGGGCTGGAAGAAGCCAGGGCGGGGGGGGGGGGGGGGGGGGGGGCAGGCAGGGGGGGTGGTGACTGAGCAGGACACCTGGAGGGCTCCCGCCTGCCCCCCCTGAGGCAGACATCTTTTGTGGGGGTAGGGATGAGCATAAGCGGTCTCACTGTCTGCGCACAAAGGAAGGGCCAGGCCTGGAGACTGGCCAGCAGGGGTGGGTGGAGCTCAAGGCGATTTCCCCAGCTCTACCCCCGGGTCCCCAGCTGGGTCTTTCAGGCTGGTGGCAGATAGGCGGAGTCCAGGCTCCAGCCTGCAACCCCTGGGTCGGCCGACTGCCTGTGGCTGCAGGGTGTGGGGCCCGGCCCCGACGCCTGGGGCAGGCCTCCCCAGGCCCCACCCTGGACCTCGGATGGCTGAGTCAGGCGGTGAGTTCCAAGCCTGGAGGCCACGGGGCAAGGACTCAGAGAGAAGTGCCCGCCCTCAATCACACCCAGCACGAAAGGGGATTGAGAAGGAATTCCCGGAATTCACAGGGAGAAGAAAGGAAGAAAAGGAGGAGGGGGAGGAGAGTGGACTTTTCTTCCTTCCGTTTCTGTCACCAGAAGAAACAACTGTTAACCCCTTGCTTGGCACTTCCCTGCTCCCAGGCGCAGGCCACACTGGGGCCTGCCTCCCAAAGCCCGGAGACAGGCTCACTGTTCCTACAGGCCTTCCCTGCCCGGGTCCCTCCTGCCCCGAGCCTCCCTAGGTCCTTGAAAGCATAGGGCCAGCGTCCAGGTGCAAAGGTGAGGCAGGACCAGCCACCCAAGGCCCCAGCTTAGAGTCCAGGGCAAGCCTGCAGGGCGGGGCCTGAAGCAAGCCACAGCCAGGGTCCCCGCAGGAGCCACGGCCAGAGCTCCCTGTAGCTAGCTCAGCACGTGACTCCAGGAGGTCTGGGAGGGCAGCAGCCCCAGGACCGCTGGGGCCCAGGAGCGAAGGCCTGATGTCCAGTGCAGAGCGGGAGTGACTGGGGCGTTCTTGGAGCGCGTGTGTGGTCACAGGGCTGTGCCCTGGCTCAGCACATCCGTGCCCTCATGGAGAGCCTTTGTCCCTCTGGGCTTCCAGGCCAGGGGGGGAAGGTGGGTGTGCAGGGCATGCTGGAAGGCGGAGAGGAAAGACATCCCTCAGGTCATGGGGGACCTCCCAGGGGTCCCGTCGTCCTCCCAGGTTGGTGCCCAGGGGTTTGGCCGTGGCCCTGCCCGGAGGTGAGCCCATGAGGCTGAGAGACAGGAAGAGGCCCTCGCTCTGGCCCTCTGCCACCCACCCAGCGAGTCCCCCATAGCACGTGCAGGCTGTCTGAAAGCCCCCCTGGGGGCAGGGGTGAGCCCGCCAGAGTTAGGAGTGAACTTGCTGGCCTCGGCACAGACACTTCCACAAAGAGCCGGGAGGGCATGAAGCTGGCACAGAGGTCGGGCTGAGGGCTGAGCATCCCCTGCCTGGCGCTGGGAGCTCTCTGGGCCTCCCTCCCCTCGGCCACGCTGACCTCCACAGACCCAGTGGGCAGCCTTCTGGCCCCTTCAGCATCTCCTGCAGGAACCTCCTGAGCAGCCACCCAGGGGTGGGGAGACCAGGGCAAGTGGAGGGGAGCCTGCAATACGGCATCCCAAGGTGGGGGAGACCAGCACTGGCCCCCTCCAGCTTCTCCATCCACCCACCAGGCCCAGTGCTCAAACACTCAGCCTCTGGAAACAGCAAGGAGAAAGCACAAAAACAAGTAGAAAGGAGCAACTTATCCCCTGGAGCATCTTAGACGAGTTTCTCCTGAACCTTGGAAACGTAAACCTGTGCCTTTGGAACATCAGCTTGGGAAGTGGAACTCTTCCATGCGAGAAGGCAGGCAAGTGGTGCGAGCCAGCTGCAGCCCCTGGTGTAGGACAGGGCTCAAGCCAGGGGGCCCCGGAGCACAGATGCCCCTGCCGGTGCCCAGGACGCAGCCAGGACGCACCCACGATCCAGCCAGGATGCACGGCGCCCACATCCACGGAGGGCGCACCCACGATCCACTGAGGATGCACGGCACCCACAGAGTACATGCGCACTACCACGGGTCGCAGAGCCCACCCCGCTGTGCGTACACATGGGGGCCTCCTCTGTGTCACCGAGTGGGAGGGGGACAGACACACGGTGCACAGAGGTCCAGGAGCCCACAGCAGCCTGTGACGTGACGTGGGGGCTGCTCCGTGGCTCAGAGGCCTGCTGGTGACCCATGTTCAGGAGTGTGCTTGGCGCTCCCAGTCTGATGACTCCCCCTGCGGGGCTTCTGGTGCCCGGGCAGTCTCAGCTCGAGCCTGGCCTGCCAGGGAGACATGGTGCAGCCGCATCCCCTGGGGCCTCATCTCTCGCATTCTGTCCGGGGGCCAGATCCCACAGGCAGGATTCCTCTCACCGAGCGTGCAAGAACAAGGCACCCATACCAGGCCCCACCGGGAGTCTCACTGGGCAAAGGTACCTGGCGTCCAGGAGTCCCTCCCGCCGTGACCCCAGGAGCAGGGCCTGGGCTGCCAGCTAGCCCAGGGAGAGGGCAAAGCATGTCTGTCTGTGTGTTGAGCAGAGGGAGGGCCTGGGAGGGCTCTGTGCGGCCTCAACGGGCTCCCTCAACGGGCTCCCTCCCCCCCGAGACTCAGGATCCCCATCAGGGTGGCGCACCATTGCTCTGCTCGGTCATTGGTTCGTTTACGAAACGGCTCATTCACTTGACCCCATGCAAGGCCCCAGGGGCTCAGACCCCAGCCCACCCTGGAGGGCCCACAGCAGGTGGGGACAGAGCAATGTCCACGGACCTGCCAGCATCCAGGGCAAGCGTCCAGTCCTGCCTCTGGGGACTGTGGTCAGGGCGGCTAGCCAGGCAAGGGGACATGGGCGATGGGCTCTGAAGTGTGGGTCGCAGCTCTGCGCAGCTCAGGGGCATGAAGGTGCACTGAGGGGCTGGGGATTCTGGGGTCCTGTTGCTGAGGTCTGAGCCAGGGTCAGAGAGGCCCGGGCAGCCCCCCAAGGTGGCAAGAAGGGCAGGGTAGGCCCGTGGAGGCTCAGTCAGAAAGACCCCCTTCCTCCTCCTTGTCTCCTTCTCCTCCGAAGCCACAGCCCCGCCTTCCTCCCCGCACCCACCACAGGCCCCGGGGGACACAGAGACAGCGCCCAGTACACTGGCCTGGTGGTCCCAGCCCATTGGCCCTTCAAGAGGAGGGGCCCCTGCTTGGGAGCGGGTCTTCTGGGGACCACTGGGGGTCCAGGGTCGCTCCTGGAGACTCTACCACCCACAAGGGAGGCCAAACAGAGAGAGTTCCGGGCCCACCTGGGCCCCACTGGCCGCCCCCTTCCCTGCGGCTCACCGGGCCCAAGCCCAGCAGCAGCAGCCCTGAGCTCCCATTTCCGCTCCGTCTCCCTCCTCTGAGCTCCTGTTCCCACTTGGAGCAGAACTGCCGGTTCCCAAGTATTAACGAATCACGTTAGCGTTTCGTCTTCAGAAATGCCAGATAGGATTTTGGAAACCTCCCTCAGGCAGGGGGCTAGAAGGAAGAGGCTGGGCCTGCTGGGGGGTTTCCAGAGGAGGTTCCCCCTTGGGCTGGGCACGCCGCAGACACAGAGCGCCCCCCAGCGAGGTGCTTGTGGCCCCCTTCTCACCCATGAGTCTCACGCCCCTACCCCGAGCCTGAGGACGGGAGGACGAAGGCCACAGAGCCTGCTTTCTCTGGCGGATGCTGCACCCAGGCAGGAGGGCAGGCCCCTCCCAGCACCTGCCAGCAACCCCTCTGGGCCCCGGGGGCTCTGCCGGGTCCCTCAGGGCCCGAGGAGAGGTGACTGGGACGGAGCCCAGGGGAGACCGGGACTCAGAATGCCCAGGTCTGGGAAAGCGGCCTGGAGAAGGTGCCACCTTCAAGAGGGAACAGAGTTGGTGCTGGAGGGGATGGGGTAAGCCCCGTCCTGGGGGGCTCTGTGGGGCCACGGGCCTGGCAGGGCCCCACAGACTCTCGGGCAGCGGCTCTGGGCGGTCCAGGGGCTGGTGGGGGGCTTCATCAAGTGGCCAAGAGGGTGAGGCACTCCAGGATTGGCAGGGGGGCCACCTGCACGAGAGTTGGGCGGAGCCCCCCGTTAGGCACCCTCCACGGCGGCAGACACCCCTGGCCACAGTGTGTGCTTAGCCACCATCACGGGGTACAGGATGCTGGCCCTGGGCCCCGGGGGGCCCCTGCGAGAAGCAGGGCCCTGTCCAGGCCCTGGGGCCTCCCCTGAGGTCCTGAGTGGCTGGAGCCAGAACCCGGGGGAAGCACGGAGAGCAGGTGGGGCCTCAGTGTGCAGAGCGGAGCCCTCACAGGTGTGCAGATGCCCGTGAGACCCTCCTCTCTGGCGCTGGCCCTGCTCTGGGCACAGGGCCCCCACCGTGCAGACCAGCCCCCTGGAGGCTCAGAAGTTGCTGTCTTGGTCCCGAGCTGCCCTCCAGGGCCTGCCAGCCATGGCAGGCCCCACACCATCTGCCGAGCGCAGTGGGGAATCCCTTCCTTCCCGGGCTAGGGAGGGAGGGGCCTCGGGTGGGGGACATGCAGGGATGGAGCTGCAGAGCTCAGCCTGGGGCTCCGCATCCTGCTGATGCCACACAGAGATCCTGTAGGCTCCCCGGCCCCGGGGAGAGCAGCTCGTGGATCTGGGGCACCGTCCCCCTCCCCGGGGCTGCGGTGCCGAGACCAGGGACCACCAGCTCCCCAAGCAGGGCGGGCCTCGCGCCTCGCGCGGGAACAGGGCCATGTCCTCCCTCAGGGTTGAGCCGTTCCGAGGAGCTCCGCGTCGGGCCTCTCAGCCACCTACAGGAGGAAGGAATGTGGCATCTGTTGTTCTGGGCCCCTGGGGTCCGGGCGGCTAACACAGGGCCCAGCAAGGGCACGTCCCGCACCCAGCCCTCCAGACTCCCGGCCGACGCCCCGCACGCCTCTGAGTCTCCTCCCTCACCCGTCCACCCTGAAGTGGGGTGGCAGGAGGAACCCCTGGGACCTCCTGCGTGCCTCAGTTTTCCTCCCTGTGAGGTGGGCCTGAGCAGTTGTCCTCTGGGGGGGCCGTGGGGCCCAGATGGGATGGCCCGTCACCTGCAGCTGTGCGGCCCCACGCAGAACCGCGAGGCCACCCACGACCACACCCTTTCCCGTACACACAACACTCGCATGCGCACCCATCAGACCACGCAGGGCAGGGGCTTGCCAGCCCAGCATGGGTGGGGTCAGAGGGGGCACAGATGGGGACCCTCGCAGGTTCGCCCTGAGGGAGCAGGCGGCAGGGCCACAGAGGCGCTCACCAGCTTCGCTCCGACCTCGTGGCGGCCGGCGGTCCCTGACCCACGCACAGGCCTCTGTGCCCAGCAGCCTCCCAGAGCCTCTCCCATGCTAGCCTCCCTGTCAGCGCTGCCCCGCTCACACGGGGCTCCCTGACCCTCCTGAGCTGCGGATGCAGGACAGCGGGGCCCAGAGCTGGGGCGCAGGCAGGAGTGCAGGACCCCAGGCTCCCCCTGGCCGCCCCCGGCCCCTCCACTCCAGCACACAGAGGCCACCTGCCCTGGGCAGCCGTGGTCACTCCAGGCCCCTCAGCAGCAACCCCCCCGCCCCTGGAAGTGGAGTGCCAAGAGGCAGAGACGCCGAGAGGCAGAGACGCCGTGGTCTTGTGGGGCTGCTCAGCCCCCCCTGCCCCTCCCACCCCGGGTTCCAGGCAACCGGCCCAGACCGCTGTCTCTGGGGCTGCTCTCCAGGCTGCAAATGCAGCCAATTAGGCCTCCCCCCATGTGCAAGCCCAGCTGGGGAGGCACCCCAACAGACAGAGTGCCAGGAGCCCATTTCCCGGCTCTCCGTGGCCAGCCCACCTGATCGCCACCAGGCACCCTCCCCAGAGGACTACCCCTGCGGGCAGGACAGACCTGCCCCACTGAGAACTCAGAGGTGCCCCTCCATCAGAGCAGCGATCTGGGATGGCTGTCTGCAGGATGCAGCCTGGAGTCCTGAGTGCTGGACTCCCCTGGCAGAGGAGAGATTCAGGACAGTCCAAGCAGAGTGAAGGGGCCACAGGAAAGGAGGGGACACTGGCCACGGGGCCAGAGCATCAGGACAGACCTGAAGGTCCAGCCAGTGCGGAAGGGGCAGCCCCCCCAGCTTTGGGGAAAGATTGTGGAGACCAGTAAGGTGGGGGGGGTGCCCAGGAGAGATGGGGGCTGCAGATGAGCCTCTGGGCCAAGCTGGCTGACCCCTGGAAGAAGTCGGGTGGGAAGAAGCTGCGTGTTCTGCGGCTGCCCCCTCTGGCAACCCAGACAGGCCCAAGGGGGCTCCAGGGGTGCTCACTGCCAATCTGGGCCCAGTGCAGAGAGGCTGTGGTCAGGAGGGGCTGTCCTGGACCCTACCCAGACCTCTCTGCTACAGCAGCCTGGGCTGACACTGGGATGCCGTCCCCTGGTGTGGGCACGCCGAGGAGACCCGGGCTGCCCGGGGTGAGCAAGGAGCTCCCACCCCCCAGAGCTGCACCAGGCTGAGGCTGGAGGCCAGCGGCCCAGAGACATGGAGGGCTGAGGGCACACTTCCTACCCGGTCCACCTCCCACCTCCCCAAAGCCGCAAGGTCTCAGGCTCTACTTGCCATTAGTGCAGAATCACAAAAAGCTAGCCTCAGAGAATCTGCAACCTGTCCTTACGTCGTCGGCTGTGGGGTTCAGGTCTGAGGATCACGGATCTACCCTGGGACATGGTCTGGGGATCCTGGCCCTGCCCTGGAGTCTGGTGTGGGGATCATCACCCTCCCCTGGGGTCTGGTCTGGGGATCGTGACCCTGCTCTGGGGTCTGGTCTGGGGACCGTGACCCTGCCCTGGGGTCTGGTCTGGGGACCCTGGCCCTGCCCTGGGGTCTGGTCTGGGGGTCATCACCCTCCCCTGGGGTCTGGTCTGGGGACCCTGGCCCTGCCCTGGGGTCTGGTCTGGGGATCATCACCCTCCCCTGGGGTCTGGTCTGGGGATCGTGACCCTGCCCCGGGGTCTGGTCTGGGGATTATCACCCTCTCCTGGGATCTGGTCTGGGGACCCTGGCCCTGCCCTGGGGTCTGGTCTGGGGATCGTGACCCTGCCCCGGGGTCTGGTCTGGGAAGCACAGCCCTGCCCTGGGGTCTGGTCTGGGGACCCTGGCCCTGCCCTGGGGTCTGGTCTGGGGATCATCACCCTCCCCTGGGGTCTGGTCTGGGGATTGTGACCCTGCCCCGGGGTCTGGTCTGGGAAGCACAGCCCTGCCCTGGGGTCTGGTCAAGGGTCATGGCCCTGCTCTGGGGTCTGGTCTCGAGTTCTGGCTGCGATCAGAAGGGCTGGCTGGTCCAGATACTTCCCCGAGCCAGAAAGCGAGCCCTTTCCAGGCTGTGACCTCGATGTGGCCGCCAGCCGGCTCCCGCCCTCAGGGCCTGGGGAGGCGCAGGACTCAGCCAGCACACAGCAGGCAGGCCCTGCATTCCCAGCGCGCACTGGAGCGTGTCCCCAGTCCAGGCCAAGCCCCAGCTGTTCAAGAACCTTTTGCCCGCCTGAGGCTGGGAATGGCCCTCCTGACTCCCTGGGTCTAACAGCAGGGCCCACAGCAGGAGATGGGGTTTAGAGGGACAGGCCTGGCTAGCCCCCACGTAGAGCCAGCCTGGGGGGTATCACTGCCACAGGCTAGGACCCAGTCTCATGCACAGAGCCTGGGGGTACCTGGGGAGACCCTTGCGCGGCATGGCTCCTGGGTGCCGTCGGCTACACTCAGTGGACAAGAACAGGCGGGGGCTGGTGCGCGGGGCACCTCACACAGCTGCCCACCTCCAGGAGGGCTGGCTTCCCCAGGCCCTGCCTGTCTTCTCTGAGTCTACTCCACCTAGGAGGATGCATCGAGCACCACTGTGTACCCCACTGAGCCCCAGCAGCGCCCCCCCCACCACCACCCTGCAGGGACACAGGAATCCAGCCCAACCTCAGCCGCTGAGACATTCCCCAGCATGACGAGTCACATACTTGGCAGAAATCAGACCCGGGCGGCGGCCAGGGGGCGGACCACGCGGGCCCAGACACCCTGTAATAAAACCTTTACAGCCCCCGCGCTGTCCTCAGGTTCGTAGGTTCGTCATATGTGGCCCCAGTGAGCTATTTGGCGCGGAAACCACCCCCCCACACACACACACCCGGGGCAACATAAACATCACTGGCTATCACCAGTAAGAGTGACCAGCGACCACCGTCCCCTCCTGCCCAGCTGCTGGAGCCTTGGGGAGCTCCGGCCCTCTCTGGGTCGCCCCCCAGAAATGAGCTCTATCAGGGTCTCCCCCGCCCAGCAGAGACCGGGCTTCAGCCCACACTCAAGGGGCTGGGGGAGTGCTGTAGGGTGGGTGCCCCCGAGCACCAGACTGTGGGTCTAAATGCAGAGTCACGGCCGCCCCGAGAAACAGTCATGGTGACACTGAGGCCCCACCTGCCCCCCAGGATCACTGCCCCTCCCTCGCAGGACGCTTCAGCCTGTGTGGGATCCCTGAGCTCCTGGCACTGGGTCTCCCCATCACCTTCCCAGGGTAGCCCGAAGGGTGTGGCCCCAACCCCACCTTCCAGATCCTGGTCCAGCTGCCCAGGCAGATTTCCAGATCCTGAGGGCCCCACGGGCTTGATAGCACCTCCAGCCCCACATCCCTTATCCCCAGGGCGTGTCCCTCTGAGTCATCTCAGACACTCACACACGCGACCCCCTCCCCCAGCCGCCCTGGGTCGGCCCACATGTCCCAGGGCCCTGCACCGCCTCCCTACAGACAGCCCATGACCCCCCTGGACCAGGGGCACCTATGCCCCCAGCCTCACTGAGAGAAGCCCCAGTCCTCTCGTGCCTCCTATGGAGGTCACGGGGTGTGTCCCTCAGGCGTCATGTCCAGGCTCAGAGGACACCTCCCCGGTCACCCCGAGCAGTCCAGCGCACAGTGACAGGGACACTGTCACTCCACGCGGGGAGCGCCCCCGGCGGCCTTGCCCCTTGACCAGCCCCACCGCCTCCAGGTCTAGGGGCTGGGGGGCAGGCAGGGGGGGGCTCCGCCTGCAAGGCAGGACCTTCCCCACCGCCTCGCTTGGCTGTGCTCTGGACGGGGGATCCAGGAGATGCCTCTGGGGGGGCTTGCCTCAGAGACGGACCCTGCCAGTGGATGGGAAAGGGCTCTCCCACGCCCACCCGTGGCTCCAGTGCTGGGAACAAACGCTGTCCCGAACACGGCCCCTGCTGGCCACCACCTGGCCACACCCGAGGCCGTCCCTCTGGCATCCCCAGGAGTACTGCTTGCAGCCCTTTCCGCCCTGCTCACCAGGCCCCTGTCCCTTGTGCCTCCACGTCTGCCTGACGGCCTCTCTGGGGACACCCAGCTGCCCTGCTCCCCACACTCTCGTGGGGCC
Source organism: Zalophus californianus (assembly GCF_009762305.2). Classification (NCBI taxonomy): domain Eukaryota; kingdom Metazoa; phylum Chordata; class Mammalia; order Carnivora; family Otariidae; genus Zalophus; species Zalophus californianus. The sequence goes on from NC_045599.1 coordinate 339,290, forward strand.
TCAACACACCTCCGCAGTCTGCACCTGGACAGCCAGGTGGCCAGGCCCAGCCCGGGTGGTGCCCCTTCCCAGGGCCGGGAGAGGCTCCGCCTGCCCCGCTCCCCTCTTAGGGGGCTCCCTCCTGCTCTCTGGCTCCCGTTCACCCACAGCACTGTGCAGCTGGCTGGGGCGCCCTCCCCGCACACGCCTGCCTCCAGGGGCCCTTCTGCTGAGTTTGTGCTGAGCTCAGGCAGGGGTCTTCCCGCCCATCTGTGTATTTTTACCTTACCTGAGCAGCGCGGCACCGAGACCTCCCTCTGCCCCTGACCCGTTCCTCCAGTCCTGCCCGCGTTGCCGTCTGTCCCTTCAGCAGGGTCTGGGAGGGCAGCAGCCCTCACACTCCGTAAGGCCAGCCCCGGGAGGACCCCTGGGGGGGGGGTGCCCTCCTGTTCACAGGGGTGTTTCTGGGCACTGGCAGGAGCTGTCTGTGGGCGGACACAGGAGGCGTCCCGGCCACTTACTGTGGCCGGAGAAAATTCCCTGAAACAACGGGGTCAGCGGTCTGTTTCTTCCTTGTGGCTTCTCGTCTCACGGAGCATTCACACCCTTTCACAAACACGTTTTCCTCCCTGAGGCTGACAGTTTCCTCTGAGTGAGTGAGTGAATGACGGAAAGGGCCCCGCCGGCACACCCTGTCCCCCGCCCCTCCTCCACCCCTGCCCCCTCCCTGCAGGACGGGCTCAGCACCCCAGGTCCTGGTCAAGGCCCTTCACCTTCAGAATGACTGGTTCTACTTTAGAGCTGCAATGGGATTAAAGTCGATCGGACTCACATGTTAAATAGAGTCAAACCTTGCCCCAGAAGCTGGCCTGTGAGCGGGAAGGGAGGTCCAGCCCTCAAACACCACCCAGGGACCAACGTGTAGGCACAACTACCTAGAGTCTCCTTACAGAGCTGCTTGACTTCAGCAGCATTTCCTTGAAAATGATTTCCCTGGAACCCTGTAGGGGAAGGAGGATGGAGGGAGGGAGGAGGGAGGGAGGGAGGGAGGGAGGGAGGAAAGGGGGGGGACAGGGGAGGGGGAGATGGGGAGGAAGGGGGGGAGGGGGAGAGGGAGGGGGAAAGCCAGGGATTTGCTTGCTGCCCCTGGGATCCTCCGACAGGTGAGACGGGGGTCCCCAAGTGACCCCAGGGTGAAGGACAGCAAGCCCGAGAAGGAGGAGGTGGGGTGGGTGGACCAGCCAGCGGGGGCGTCAGAGGGCCTCCCCCACACTCCCCCAGGGTCGAGCCCCGGGGTGTCTATAAGCGGGCTCAAGGCTCACCCCACCCAGGCCTGTCTCCCCTGCAAGCTCTGTATTTTGACCGTCTTCCCAGTGGCGGGAGGCACTGTGTGGTTTTCCGGGAGGACCCACAGGTGCTGAACCTCTTCCGCTGTCGCCACAGGGCGCCTGCCACTTTCCCTTGCTCCCGGCACCTCCCCCTCCCCGAGCCCATGGGTCCCCTGCCCCCACCCCCATCCTCCCTGGCCTCCCTCCGCGTCCTGGAACTGCTCTGTGAATTTTGCAGGAAGGGCATGGAACGGAAGTGAAGTTTCTAGAACTTGCCTGCCCCAAATGCCTCCATCCTGGTTTTCTTATGCCAGCTGGCCGGGCGCGGACTTCTGGGTTGGAAAGGACTGTCCGAAGCTCAGGCCTGGGACACCCGCACTGCTGACTGCGTCCGATGTCCGTCTGATCCTCAGCACCCACCTGCCCACAGGAATGCTCTGGATGGTGGAAAACAAAACTCACCCAATGGGGCTTTAGGCCCACACACGCTCCCTGTTTTCACTCAGACACACACAGCAGGAACAGAGGAGCCTTACAGGGTCCCTGGCGATCCCAGCCCCTCTCCGCTTCTGCTCCGTCATCCCTCATGCTGGCCTCTGTGCCCATGCTCCCTGAGCTTCTGTTCCAGGCAGGGAAGGGTGGGAGGTGGGCGTGCCCGGCAGACGGGCCTTCTCCTGGCAAGCAAGCTCGGTGTTCTTATTAGGGAAGCGTATTCATCCCTACACCCCGTGGCCAAAACTGTCGGGGGGGCACCAGGCCTGGGAGACAGACCCCCATTTCTGGGGCTTTATCTTTCCAATTTTGGTCAAAGAGGAGTTTTTATTCCCTCGCCGTGTTTTCACTTCCAGTAGTTCGCTTCAGGTCTTGCCGTCTCTTCTTTCTGTAGATTCCATTCTTGTTTGTGCGTAACTCCTTCGGTTATCTTTCTAAAGATCCCTTCTGGGCCCTGAATTATTTCTACTTCTTCCGGTGTCGTTTTCCAGTGCATCTTCCGAGAGGGAGTCTGTGAACATTTTCACTTCTGTCTAAAGCCCCTGAGAGGGCACCTGGGTGGCTCAGTTGGGTAAGCGACTGCCTTCGGCTCAGGTCATGATCCTGGAGTCCCGCGATCGAGTCCCGCATCGGGCTCCCTGCTCAGCGGGGAGTCTGCTTCTCCCTCTGACCCTCTTCCCTCTCATGCTCTCTGCCTCTCATTCTCTCTCTCTCAAATAAATAAATAAAATCTTAAAAAAAATAAAGCTGTTTTTAAAAAAATAAAAAATAAAAAATAAATAAAGCCCCTGAGATCCAGGAAGCGGGGGAGCCTGCCCACACTGACGGCAGGACAGAGGCGCTGACTTGGAGGTGTCCTTCCCGCCCATTTCGCAGAAACAGACAGAAGCCCACGAAGAAGAACGGTGTGGCCTGGATTTTCAAAGACTCCACGTGGCCTCCACAGTCATGAGAAGCACACACACGGCGGGGAGGGAATGTTCTTGACAGGACAGGGGCAGGAATCAGGAAATCCCCCTCGCTCAGGGGTAATCCCTGTTGCAGAGGAGCACCCGTGCGTGCCGGGACCACTGGCCTCGGTGTGGCCGCTCCCCGTCCGAGGAGAAGACACGCCTGCCCCGCACAAAGAAAAGGCAGCGATCACCTGCACCCAGGACCCACCTGGGCGTCCCCAGAGGGCCGACCCTGTCCCAGGTCAGGAAATGAGGGCCCCAAACAGATCGTTGGCAGTGTGGAATCGTCCTGCGTTATGGGGAGGACCGCGGGGTCCTGCCCAGGGGACACGCTGCAGTGGCGCTACCATTCTCTCCAGGGGACGTTCGCAGAGACGGATCTGGTGAAAGATGCAGGGCATGGGGGGTTGGGAGGCCCTCTCTCCTCCCCCCTTCTTCCTCCCTCCTCTGCCCTCCCTCTCTTCCCCTACCCTCTCTCTTCCCCTCCCCCTGCCCTCCTCCGCTCCTCCTCCCCTCTCCCCCTCCCTCCCTCTGCCCTCTCCCCCTCCCCCCTCCTCCTCCCCTCCCCACCTCCCTCCCTCTGCCCTCTCCCCCTCCCCCTCCCCCCTCCTCCTCCCCTCTCCACCTCCCTCCCTCCTCTGCCCTCCCTCTCTTCCCTACCCTCTCTCTTCCCCTCCCCCTGCCCTCCTCCCCTCCTCCTCCCCTCTCCCCCTCCCTCCCTCTGCCCTCTCCCCCTCCTCCCCTCCTCCTCCCCTCCCCACCTCCCTCCCTCTGCCCTCTCCCCCTCCTCCCCTCCTCCTCCCCTCTCCCCCTCCTCCCCTCCTCCTCCCCTCTCCCCCTCCCTCCCTCTGCCCTCTCCCCCTCCCCCTCCTCCCCTCCTCCTCCCCTCTCCCCCTCCCTCCCTCTGCCCTCTCCCCCTCCCCCTCCTCCCCTCCTCCTCCCCTCCCCACTTCCTCCCTCTGCCCTCCCCCTCCTCCGCTCCTCCTCCCCTCTCCACCTCCCTCCCTCTGCCCTCTCCCCCTCCCCCTCCTCCCCTCCTCCTCCCCTCCCCACCTCCCTCCCTCTCCCCTCCCCCTCCTCCTCCCTCTCTCTCCCTGCCCTGCTAACAACCACAGCAGGAGCCTCTGGGCTCTGCCCTGCCCGTCCCCCCAGCCCCAGCCGTTTCCATGGACAAGGGCCCAACACAAACACGGGATGTTGCGCTCCCTGTCAGCCCAGGACCCCCCACCGCACAGGGTTGGTGGGCAGATGAAGTCATTGCCACAGGGGCCCTGAAGGCTTGGGGGGGCACTATTTGTTTGGTCTTGTTTCTGTGGCGACCTGCTAGACCCCTCCTCCACTGGGTCCAAGGGGCTGGTATAGGACAGCAAGGTGCCCCTGAGCCCCCAGCTCCACTGCACACGTGGCCCCGGGGCCCTGCCCAGTGCAGAACCCCAGGCTGTCAGGATGCAGCCATGACCGTTTGTCCCACATCCAAGGTACGCACAGGGAAACTGAGGCCCAGGTCCCAGGCAGAGGCAAGACCATGAAGAACCAGAACACTTGTTCCCAGACTGGGGTCTCCCTCAGCCTAGGAGCTCAGGTGGCAGGGGCCCCAAGCACAGAGCCCCATCCCACTCTGCCCAGCGTCTCTCCGGCCCGGGGGTCAGTGGGCTGAGCGGGTCCCGTCCCGGGAGAGAAATTCTGGGCAGTGGGAAGGGCTCGGAGGGCACGGCTGTTTCCAGAGGGAGCACAGCAACTAGTCGGGTGTGCCGGGGGGTGCATCACACGGGGAGGCCCTGAGAGGAAGGGGATGGGGCCAGCAATGCAGGAGGCAGGTCCAGGCATTGGCACGCCAGCCTACCACACGGTCCATCCTTCCCACGGAGGCCATCTCAGGAGGGCTGGGGTTAGCTCAGACCATGGACAGAGACCCCCCCAGAACCGGGTCTCTGATGGGGCCTTGTGCCTGCTGGGATGGGGCCAGAGTGACCCCAACCTGCTCACAGCCTCCAAGCGTTCAGTACCTCCATGCTCAGGGCCCTCCGGCTGGCCTCCTTCTTTGATCTCTAGAGGACCCCGGAGCACCTGCTTCGTGCAGCCTGGCTAGGGCCCACCTAGGCTTCCTTCCCGTGGTCCCACAGGTCCCAGGGCACCCCCCCATCCCTGGTCCCACAGCGAGGGGACCTGGGGCCCTGCTGTGGCCTGTCCAGGCGCTAGCCTCCTTTTCTCCTCTCCTCTCCTCTCCTCTTCCTCCCCCGCTTCTCCCTCCTCCCTCCCCCTTTCTTCACTGTCTCCCTCCTCCCCCTCATCCCCCTTCTCCACCTCATCCTCAGTCTCTGAAGTCAGCCTGGAAAGCAGGTGGGATGCAGCTGAATACTTTTCCCGTCTGAGACATTACCTAACTGGGCCTTCTGACCTAATCCCCCAGCCATCTCCTGCCTCCCCCCCCCAGGGCCACCTGTGTGTCCTGAGCTGCCTCCGGCCGCACCTGTGAACAGCACCACTGCAGGCCAGCAGGCGAGGAGTGCCTTTGAGCAGCCTCCCAGCCAGAGCCCCAGCCCTGTGGCCCTCCTCACCCCAGGTGGCCCTGCCCCTCCTCTGGAACCTCCTGGGCCTCCTTGCTGCCCCAGGCGGGCAGGAAGCACCTTGCTGCCTCTGCGGTGTCTCTGCCCACCCAGCTGATGTGGTCAGACTGGCCAGGCCTTCCACCTCAGGCTCTGGGCTGGACCTGTAGGAGCTTGTCAGCCGGAGGAGGCCAGAGACGGGGTGGGGGAGAGCCCAGCAAGCACCCTCACAGCACTGGCGCACACACAGGCGTATGCAAGACTAGCCAGATGCACTGGCCACTGTACCCGGAGCCCAGGGTAGACAGGAGACCCAGGTGTCCAGACAGGGCTCCTGGCCTGGGGGTCAGCGGTGGCCGGAGGCTTGCACAGTGGCCTGTCCAGCCTAGCCTGCCCCTGCAGCCCCCTCTTCTCTCCGAGGCCTCCACCCCACCTGCCTGCATCAGGGTGGTTTCAACCACAGGAAGAATGGCCCTTCGGGCATGCTGCTCCCTGGCCCGGTCCCCCCTTGCAGTCCCCTCCTGCCCAGACACAGAGGCCGAGCCCCTGCCTGCACCTCAGGGTCAGAGCTTGGCGGGGGGCCTTGCTTTCCCCAGGGTGCTGTCCCTGGGGGCCCGCGAGCTTATGGGAGACCCCAGGTCCCCTCCACTGCGCTGCATCGCCACAGCTCACCTGCAGAGCCCAGTGCCCAGCTGAGGGGCCTCGCCTGCAGCCTGGTGGAAGGTCTGACGCCAGCCAGTGCCCCTTGCCTCTTCTTACTGGGAGTGTCCATGGGTCCAGAGGGGAGGCGCCATGAGCCTTCTTCTTGAGCACCTGGATTGCGCAGATCATCCCACATTCATCAGGTGGCAACCCCTGTCCCTGGGGCTCTGGGGGCACCGATGAAAACCAAGGTGGCAGGGAAGCAATCTCCTAGGAAAGGGGCCACGGGGTCCAGCAAGACAGGGCACAGCTGTGGGGGTCACAGAAGGTGAGCTCAAAGGAAGAAAGAGGCCAGCAGAGGGGCGGGGCGCTGCGGTCCAACCTGGAGGGAGGGCAGGTTATGTCCAGAAGTCCCCAGACTCAGAAGGCGGCCAGACAAACGGACGAGCCATGTCAGAGACCCAGCGCTGGGATAAGACAGGAAGAACCAGGCTCAGAGCAAGGGAGGGAGAGCTGGGGTCACCTCCCCACAGGGCAGGGAGAGGGTGGCTGGGGCAGGGGCCCAGTGCATGGGGAGACAGGCCTGTCCCCTAGCAGCCCAAGGGTTCTCCTCAAAAAGGGCATGGACCACAAAGAGAAGGAGGTATGCTGGGTCCAGCCCATCTCAGCCCCACCTTGGTAGAGAGCACCCTCCTCCCCCCACCAGGGCCCGGCCTTTGTCCTGCCTCCCCCCCCCACCAAGTTCACACCCACCTTAGCCCCAGGATGTAACCTTATTTGGAAATGGGGTCTTTGCAGATGTGATTAATGATGCCAAGATGAAAGCATACTGGATATTCTGCTGGGTCCTACCTCCCGTGACAGGTGTCCAGGAAGGGACAGGAGAGGTGGGGTGGAGTGCGCATGAGCCCAGGACAGCCTGGGGCTCCAGCAACGGGGAGAGGCAGGAAGGACCCTTCCCTGGAGCCTCTGGACAGAGTGAGGCCCAGCCCACAGCTTGATCCTCAGACCTCCAGATGTGGGAGAGGAGTTCCCGTTGCTGGAAGCCCTCACTTGTGGCCTTGTGCCCCGGACACTAACACAGGGGCTCCAGGGAGACGTGGGCGGGGCCTTGCCTGCATACAAGAGAGCCTGCAGGGTGTGCGGGGACCAGAGGCTGAGCTGGAAGGAGCAGGGCATGAAGGGGCCCCCGCGCGCCACTAGTCGGCCTGTTAGGGGATCCATGGGGCCTCTGACAGGGGCCCGTGCACAGCGGAGGTGCAGCCGCCCCACGTGTGAACAGGGAGACAGCACCCTCCCAGCTCTGGGGTGGGCTGGGGGGTGCCCGTCCTGCAAGGGACTGCTTGCTCCTGAAGCCCTACCTCCTCCCCACTCGGACCCTCCCCCAGGCCCTCCTCCGCCCTCAGGCCCTCCGCCCTCAGACCCTCCTCCGCCCTCAGACCCTCCCCCAGGCCCTCCTCCGCCCTCAGGTCCTCCTCCGCCCTCAGACCCTCCTCCGCCCTCAGACCCTCCGCCCTCAGACCCTCCCCCAGGCCCTCCTCCGCCCTCAGGTCCTCCACCGCCCTCAGACCCTCCTCCGCCCTCAGGCCCTCCGCCCTCAGACCCTCCTCCCTCAGACCCTCCTCCTCCCTCAGACCCTCCTCCTCCCTCAGACCCTCCTCCGCCCTGCTCAGGCCCTCCGCCCTCAGGCCATCCAGAACCCCTCGGAAGGCAGCAGACTCAGAAGGGGCTATAATTTAAAATACATTTATTTAGTGTCCATTTTGTTTCTGTTCTGTTACACAAGGCCGTTAAATAAATACATTCTCCAAGTCACTCGAGTACACACCTACTCGCTATACAGATGAGGTAGAGAAATCGATAGGCTCGCACGAGACCCCGCACAGAGACGAGCGTTCTCGTGTGTGAATGCCCCTCTCCTCCCGCCCCGCCCAGACCTGGCCGAACCCGGCCAGGAGTCCACGTCTGTGTGGCTGGTGGGGAGCAGGTGGCCGGGACCTGCCTGGCCCTCAGCGTGGCTCCTCCCTGTGGCCCGCTCCCCTTCCCAGAGAGGCCGACCCCGGGGGCTCTGTGCCATGGAACACAGTTTCTTCTAGAGGCTCTCCCCCGCACGGAAGAGAAGCAGGCTAGAAGAGAGGCTCTGTCAGGAGGAGTTGCCTCTTTGCTTAGCAAGATATTCTGATATATACTTACATATAAACAAACCAGCCAGCAGACGTTTTCAGTCTGCCTTGTTTCAGAAAATACTTTCCTTTATATTAATGACACAGAGCTAAATGTGGTATCTGATTACAACAAGACCCTTCCTCCGACGGGCTGCCTTTGCAGACCCAGTAGTGACTGAGCGACAGTCTTGTCCTGGGGTGTGGCGGCTCCAGCAGCTCTGGCCCGGCCCCCACCCTGTCAGTACTAAGTATTCTCGGGGATGTTCTTGGAACCACAGAATAGACTTTCCTATTTACACTGTAACAGAGGGACAAAGAGACCCATATCGACATAAATAGGTTTTCTTCTAAAAACACAGTCCCCAGGGTTCCTGGAGCCCGGGGACCCCAAGGGACCCCCTCACTCAGTAGTTCCCGTGTCTGCACTGCCACCCAGCAGCTGTGCCCCACCAGAACACAGCCAGAGCTGAGCCGGACAGGCCCCGAGCCGGAGGACCTAGGAGCCCAGGCTGCTGTTCACACCAACATGGCAAGGACAGCCTCATGCGGAGGAAGGGCCCTGGGCGGAGGCCAGGCCCCAGCTGACCACTGACCATGCCAGCACAGCGTGAACAGGCGCACACCCCACAGACACACGGGGACACCTGCTCACCCACAGGCATGCACTACACATGCACACGTTCGCACACACACACCACACACTCACACACGTGCATACTGCACCCACGTACTCACAGGCACGCTCATGCACACACGTGTCACACACATGCACACAACACACAGACATGCAGGTGCGTTCACGCACACATGCACACTCAGGCACACTCATGCACACACACTCAAACCAAACCCGGTCAGTGTAGCCCATCCGTTTTTTTTTTCCCTGCAAAGACAACAGCATGGCCAAGGAGAACAGCCTATGGTTTGCCAAATCCTAAGCCCCAGATTCTTACCGATCCACCTCTGTCCTCAGCTCTGCCTCCTCCCGCAGTAACACAAAGCAAGCTATGAAAGGACCCCTCCAAGGGGCTGGCCTTTCCCCTCTGCCATGCCATCGCCTGGGGGGAGGTCAGGCCACCCTCAGCCACCGTGGTCTCCAAACGTACACAGAAGGGCCTGGATGGCAGGCTCCACCCACCTCCCAGGACAGCCTCACGGGGGGCGGGGGGGGGGGGGGAGGCACCGGGCCTGGGCTATAGGGACCTGGCTTCCCGAAGCCCTGAGGGCAGTGGCCAGACACAGCCTGCTTTACTACTTTCAGCACAACAACAGCAACTGTCCCTCTTGATTTAGTGGTTTCAAACGACAAAGCAGATCAGGCAGAGGTTAGGAGGGGACACGGAGGGGACGGAGGAAAGGGGCCTTCCAGACCGGGCTCCACCCAGAATAGGGGAGTCACAGCCTGAGACAGGGCAGGGATGGACAAATAATAATTATATATTAGTTAAATAAAAATAATTTAAAAGTCACCGCTGTCACTCCCGAGAGAAGCGCTCCTTGTCAGCGGGGGCGGCAGTAACCCCCGCACACCTGGGCGGCCGGGCTATCTCTCTCCTAGTGGTTTGACTCTCTAAGCCGGTGCCGGAGCAGGACAGCCCTGTGCGGTCACAAAGGTGAGCCCCCTGCTTCTCGGCAGGAGCCCAGAGCAGGAAGGGGCGCTGCTCTGCAGGAACTGGCCTCTTAGGGACGGACAGAGCTTGGAAAGCATCGTACAACGCTCTCAGGTCATGGGGGTGGGGGCGCGCAGAGGGGACGCAGGGGCCAGACCAGGGCCACCTCCCGCCTCTGGGTCTTTGCAAGGGGGGAACGAAGGGGCAGAGACAGCCAGGCCGGCCAGTGGAGACCCCTCGCGCTGCACGCACTGCCTCGCCCCCGCAGCAGGGGGGCGGGGCCGGGGGCTCAGCCCCTGCAGGTGTAGACCCTTGGCGCTGTACGCACTGCCTCGCCCCCGCAGCAGGGGGGCGGGGCCGGGGGCTCAGCCCTTGCAGGTGTAGACCTCCTCACGCTGTGTGCACTGCCTGCACTCCACGTAGCAGCACCAGCGAACCTGGCACTGGCAGGGCCGCGTCACCACCCGACTCTGCGTGTTGTGGCCACGCCCACAGCAGATGCTCTCGCAGTTCTTCTCCCGGTGGCACCTGCGGCCGGCGGTGCCCGGGGAGAAGCGGCTGGCCAGGCAGAAGCTGGGCGAGTCATCCAGGTGCACGAGCTCCGGCGTGCGGGGCAGTGGGTCGCTGCCTCCTGTCCCGGCCGCCCGGCCCCGAGGCGGGGAGATGGCACCGGCCTCACCGGTGGCCTCGTTGGTGGTGCTGCCCACCTTGAGGGCCGTCTCGTACTTGTGTTTCAGGCGTTTGCCCACCTCATGGAAGGGCGCCAATTGTCGCCAGCATGTCCGCACCGTGCAGGAGCCCGACACACCGTGGCACTTGCACGTGGTCTCCACCCCAGCCTTGATTACCTGGTAGGGAGGAGGCAGCTGCGCATGAGGGCCACGCTGTGAAGCCGGGATCGGCCCCTACAGATGACCGGACCCCACAGCTCCCCCAGGTCCAAGCCCAGCCTAGGGCATCCCCACTGCCCATCACCCAGGCTCCCCAGCTCATGCGCCTGTCCCTCTCTCCTCCAAGCCGCAGGTGGCCGAGGACAGAAGTCCTACATCCAGTCCCGTGGTCTGCAGCCTGGAGGCCTCCTGTGGAGACAGTCCCTCCCTGCGTCCAGGGCTGCCCTCTGCAGGGACTGGGCACACCACCCCTGTCGCCCTGCTGTCAACACCCCACCAGGACCTCCCAGTCTGGTCACAGCAGCCTGCTTCCTGGAGAAGTGAGGACAAGGGAGTTAGCCTGCCCACTTGGCAGGACTGGCCGTTGGATCCTCCGTGTCAGCCCTGGAGGGGGGTGGCACCCCCACCTACACACACACACACACACACACACACACACACACACACACACGGCTGCCCTGAGGGGCCTCCTGCCTGACCACCCACACTGGGGTCCCTGGCAGCAGAGAGGGGCCTCCCCAGTGGGCCCCATCCCGAGACAGGCCTGAGCTCCCACGCTGCCCCCAGGGAGGGCCGGCTGGTTTGAGGGGGATTAGGAAATGTAGCTGCCCTCTGGTCAAGCAATAGAAGAGTCACATTTAATGACACTCTGCTGAGAAACCCGGACAAATTTAATTAAAGCGCTGCTTACCCAGGCCCCGCAGAGCTAATGGAGCACTTTCCATATTCTGACTTTTCATTAATAGCTTACAAAGGAGAGAACTCGAAAGAAAAGAAGTAGCCTCGCTTGGGGATTTAATCTGCTCCCGCCCCTCCCCGGAGGGCAGAAGGAGGGACAAGGCTCTGAAGAAAAGGGGGAAATTGATTCTTTAATAAGTGCAGGACTCAGAACTCTGGTTTCTCAATAAAGAGGGGCTCAGAGCAGGGCTGGCTCTAATTACCTCACCCCCTCCCAGGCTGGGGCTCCACATCCCAGGGGCTGCCTGGGGAGCTCGCAGAGCCCCCTGACCATCCCACAGCCAGGCAGAGCCTCAGGGGATGTTTGGTGATCTGGGCTGTCTGTTCTGTCCACAGTGAGGAGGTGCCTCCTCCGTTGGTGTGGGCCCGGGAGCTGAGGGGCTGCAGGGAGGGTGGAGGATGGCGGGGAGCCAGGCACCCCCAGACCCAGCCCGCCTGCAGCCAGCAGCCCCCAGAAGGGTCCAGCCAAAGAGCTTACACCCCCAACCCCCCATCCCACAAAAGACCATGACGGCACCGTGTCATCGCTGTAGGACAAGGAGCCCTCCAGTCCGGACGACTCGAGGCCCTGGCTGGTACCGCGCGGCGGGAGCAGAGCCCCAGACGCCGCAGCCCCGCGCGCCGTCCCCACTGACACCCCTCCGCGCCCCGCCCCGCTTGCCTTCACACCCACGAGGTTGTTGTGGAAGTCCACGCGGGCTCGCAGATCTTTGCTCGACCGCCGGCCCAGGAACTCCTTGACGAACTTGCTGCTGTACTTGAGGTTGTCCCCGCAGCCACCCCACTGCCAGGCCTCGCGGTTCTCCAGGTCGGGGGCCTCGTCGCACGTGCAGCGCTCCATGCGGCCCGCACTGCACGCCTTGGCCAGCGCGTGCGTCAGGCCGGCCGAGGAGATGGCATAGAGGAAGGCGGTCTCCTTGAAGCCTGGGGGCGATGGGACACAGGGACCTTAGGGCCAGGGAGCCGGCGGCCACGGCATTCCCGCTGGAGCGCTGAATTCTGAGCACAGGGAAGGGTCCACGGAAAGGATCCTTGCTGGTGTTCCCAGGGGCGGGGGGGGGGGGGGGTCATACCTGCCTGGGCTGCCCTGAGCACCTGCAGGGAGGAGGCGCTCCTATGTGCCCCAGGCACAGGATGTGGCGGGGTAGAGAGAACTCAAGGCACACGGAGACCTAGGCTCTGCTCAGGGATCAGCGACTTCGTCCTCTGGGTCTCCCACCCACCAGACTGGCCGAGGGGCCTTGGCGAACCCCGCCCTGCCCTGCCCCAGGCCTCAGGGCCCCAGTTTTTAAACGAGGCTGTTGAGAAGCTCAGATGAGAGTCCCAAGGAGACATGAGAAAGAAGGCTCCCTCCTCAGGGCACCAGCTGGACCTCTGCCCCTCATGCCCAGCCGCTGGGCCTCGGTCACCACCACGTGGCAAGAGCCATCAGAGCGGCCTCGGCCGCGTCAAAGCTGCCCAAATGCCCCTCGTGCGGCCAGCAACTGTTCCCCGAGGAGGGGCTTAGCGGGAGGCGGGGTGGGAAGAGGGCAGGGTAGGAGTTAGGGGAGGGCCAGAAGGAAGGGGCGGGGCAGGGAGGAGGAGGCTACAGGGGGAGGGGCGGGGGGGCGGGGCGGGAGACGGGAGCGGGCAGGTGGATGTAGCAGGGTGGAGCATGAGGAGGACCGAGCTGCAGGTGGTTGGGGTCCGGAGGAGGGAGGGATGGGTTAGGAGGGCGCATCAAGTGGAGAAGGAGCCACGAGGGAGCGGGGCAGGAGGAAAGTCAAGCCCCGCAGGCCCCCACCCCACCGCAGGTCCCCGGGGACCCAGCCAGGGGCACAGAGCAGGCAGGGAGGTCCTGCCCCCACGCCCCGCTCCCCTCGCGCACTCACCTCGCTTGAGTAGGCTGGCCCGGTACCGGCCCTCCAAAGTGCAGTTCCAGCGCTCGAACCGGAACTGGTACTGGCACTCCAGCGCGCTCATGCTGACCGCCTCCACCAGCGTCTCCGCCACGCCTGGGTCTCTGCGGCACATGCGTCTCTGCTTGCGCTCCAGCTTCAGCCGGTCGCAGGCCTTGTAGTGCGCCTGGGCGGCGGCCTCTGGCTCCAGGGTCAGCGGGAGGATGGTCAGGGGCTCGCTGCCCGTCAGCCTGGGCACAGAGAGGCCAGGGTGAGGGCCGCCCCGGAGGCAAGCGCCGACTGGCACACACACGGAGGACAGCCCAGCACAGGGTGTGCGCCAAGGGCAGGGAGGGTTGCCGGATCCCAGGCCACAAGGGGACCACATCCGACACACCGCAGCAGGACCCCCACCCTCCGCCGACACACCGGCTGGGATGGCCCAGCCTCACCACGACCCTGAAGCCTCTTGGAGAGGGTCCCGGCTCACTCCTTGCTCTCCTGCAGCCTGCTCAGCTTGCCCTGGGCAGGTCCCAGTGGGGTCTCCCAGAACTCCTGGGCCACCGAGGACCTCCCGGCGGGACCCAGGCTCCTGGTTCTCCTGCAGCTCCAGCTCTTATCTGAGCCAGTCACCTGCTCTCGGGCTCCTCCAAGCCATTCCGTGTGCTCCATCCGGGATGGATTGATCTGACCTCCTGTCTGCTCTGTGCTCCAACCCACAGTTCTCAGTTTCCCCATATGGGTGAAGCCCCATCTGGGCTCCAGGCACACCCATGCCCAGCCTGGGCCAGACCCTTAGCCCTCAGGAGGGAGAGGTGCCCAGCTGGACATGGGTGGGGCTCAGATCCCCTCACATGAGCATCACAGGAAACAAGCATCCCCATCCCAGCCAGCCAACCCAGAGGAGCCAGGGGTGCCAGGCATCCCCACACCTTGCCCCATCCCTCCTCCTGCTGCCCCTCAAAAGCCCCCTCAAGGGCATGGTAGCCACTGGGTGGGCTCCCAGCACCTTTCTACTGGGGAAGAGAATCAGGCAGGGCTTCCTTGAACCCCACCCTCTAGCAGACCCCAGCAGCAACACTGCAGGCCAGGCTCCCTGGAGACAACCTGGGCTCCTGGCTTTTGAAACCCCTGCCTTTGGGGCTGGGCCTGGGGTGCAGAGGGAAGCAGGCAGGCAGGTGGGAGAGAGGCATTTCTGCATACACACTGTGGAGGGTGAAGCCACGAAAGCAGGCCGGAGGCCTATGATGGACACAGAGGGGAAAGAACCAATGCCTCCCAGCCTCTTCCCACTCAGATGTAGTGTGCACCCTGGGAAGACCTACCCCAGGCTTTGGCCCTACTCCCCAGGAGTGCCCTGAGTCAGCACGGCACCAGAGAGCTCTGCGGGGTTGAGAGAGAAGCTGCAGGGGAGCGGGGCTCCAACTGGCCCTGAAGACAAGGGTGTTGGTGAGCAGAACTCGAGGTGGGTTCCTACAAGCTTGAGTCCTATAGACACTGCAGACACATGCCTGGGGCACTTCGAGCCAAGAGGGCTAGCTTGGCCTGTGACCCGCATGGGTACGGGCTGGGGGAGAAGCCCCAAAGGTCCCCAAGGCACAGACAAGCCCCATGTGGGCAGCAAGGCCTTTGGGGAGAAGGTACCTGTGAGCTCGGAGCCAGGACACTGCTGGAAAGCAGTGGGTGAGGGAGGAGGCAGTGACCTGCACCCCCATTTCTCATCCCAGGGTCCGGGCTTCATGCCCAAGGGCGCAGGGATGTGGCAGGGGTCAATGTCGGGCAGCATCGTATGCTTTCAGGCTCATGCCGGAGCTCAGACAGCCCCAAGCACAAGGACCGCTGCCGAGCTGGGCCAGGGGCAGTCAGGGGCCCGAGGACCCGCACTGGAGGCTGGAAGAACCACTGTCCTCACACAAAGGCAGCTCACACGGTGGAGACTTGTCCCCAGACAGGAATGTCAACAGCTGTGCCCAGAACAGTGTGCCACCGTGCTTCGGCAGAGCTGGAGCCCACAACCTGCACGTCCCCCAGACCAGATTCTCCGAGATTAGCCAAGCTCCAGGCTGCTGCCAAGACATTCCTGTGTCCCAAAGGACCAACAACGGCAAGGCCGCCCCAGGGGTACCTAGGGCTGTGCGGGTAAGGGTAGTGGTGAGTGTGAGCAAGGGGAGGGGGAGAGATGGTGGGCAACCCAGCCCCGCAACCCACCTAGATGTGCTTGGCTGCCTAGGTCCATACCGCACCCAGGGCCCAGCCTGCGCCCGCGCTGCACACAGGATCCAGCCTGTGTCCACACTTAGGCTGGCCTCTGCCCCAAACCCCCGTAACTACTGCAGTGTGCTCAGCTCAAGAGCAGCCTGGGGCTGCAGTGGCAGAGGACAGACCCACATGGAGGTGGCAGGTGGTGAGGGTAAGCAGGCAGACGGTGCATGGGGAAGAGGGAAGGGGGGGCGGCATCCAGGACAGAAACCCAAAATTGGAGAGGAGCCCACAGAAGTGCCGGGGGCGGGAAAGGCAAAAGGTTCACAGAACACTCTTAGGGCAGGAAGGCTTTTGTCAGGGAGACTCAGAATCCGGTAGTAAGTGTGACCCTCTCAAAGTGCAGGAGCGTCTGCACAGCAAAGGAGACAATTTTCAGGGAAATGCTGCTTCTGGGATCTCAGACCCAGAGCCGACTTCGTTCACGTGTGTAGGTGTGCGTGAGCGCGCTTTTCCTGTGCATCAGTAGCAAAAGGAAGCGGCTGCAAGTGCACACGGGATAGGGAACACATCTGTCCAGAGTTGTAAGAGGCTCTCCCCCAGTCATAAACACGCAATCGAGCCATCCTGGTGTTATTTTTCACTCCTCAGATGAGCACAAATCAAGACTGTCTTGGACACGGGAAGAGATGCTCCTCCACGGCTGGAATTCTGGAAAGCTCACCCAACAATGCTCCTTCTGGAATTACAGGCTACAGATGTATAATCGTAAAACATACAGACTCACATCGTTCACACAGCACCCAATACCCACAGTGACGCGAGATCCCCGGAAGCATGAGACCAGGGCCGGGCTGAACAAATGGGTCCATCTGTTCCGTGGAGTATTTGTGGAGGCCAGAAAGCCGGCTGGCTGCACCAGAGGGCCTGCAGACATGGGGCAGCCCAGGACAGAGGAGGCCTGGGGCAGAAGAACCACCCTCCTATCTCTGCCACCTGTGAGCTTATCACACATGGGTGGGACAATGGCTGGCCTATTTAAAACAGCAAGGCTCCACATACAAGCCCTTGGCCCTGCATGCCGGGCCGGGGCAGCCAGCCTGTAACCATGGGGCCCGTGTCCGGAGGCTGCACCTTCCAGGCCAGAGAATGCCCCAGGCCACCTGGCCCAGCACAGGCCCCTGCCCAGCTGCCCACCCCACGCCAGCACACCTGCCACCAGGCTCAACGCAGCTGCTGCCCCCGCCACCGGGCGCCTGGCCCAGGACAGGTGGGCAGACGTAGGGGCGCAGGCAGCACGCGGAGGAGGTGAGCCCGGGCAGGCTGCCCACAGGCAGCAGCCCCTCGGCGGGCGGGCAGCAGGACCCTCCCCATCCCCGCCCCATCCCGCTGCCCTCGGCCAGTGCCTGCACTTTCCAGGGAGACATCACGGGAGGTCTCGGCAGCAGCCCAGTGCTTTGTGACAGGTATTTTCAGAAGACAGAGTGACACACTGGGAGCCAGGCAGAGGTCACTCAAGAAACAGCCTGGCGTTGGGAGCTCCGAGTCCCTTCCTGCCCAAGTCAGAGGGGACTGCACTCTGATCCCCACAGTGACCACACGGGCACATGCCTTGGCCAGACAGCACGGGCCTTCTCCTCACAGTGTCTCCCCATAAACTGAAGCTCTCTCCTGTCCAACTTTCTTCTGTAGGTGCCCCTTCTTCCACCCCACTTTGGAAACCCGCCTCTACCATAATGTCATGAGCGCCTTCTCCTAAACGCCGGGACACCCGCGCTCTATCCACTGGCGCCAAGGTCGGCATGTCAGGCTGGGCAGGGTCCTGAGGGCCCCGTCTCCACGCTGCCCTGCAATGCCACTGCAGCCTCACGGCACCTCACTCTGAGCTCTGCCCTGGGCGGGTGATCCGTGGCCTGCTATGTGACTGGGGCCTGTCCTGCAGGCACCTGCTGCCTCTGCTTTTGCACGGGAGGTCCGAGGACCCGCTGGGGTCTGACGGTCGCGGGGGATCTGAGCGCCCGCTGGGGGCTGAGGGTCTTGGGGGATCTGAGCGCCCGCTGGGGGCTGAGGGTCGTGGGAGGTCCGAGGGCCTGCTGGGAGCTGAGGGTCGCGGGAGGTCCGAGGGGCCACTGGGGGTTGATGGTCGCGGGGCGTCCGAGGACCCGCTGGGGGCTGAGGGTCGCAGGGGGTCCGAGGACCCGCTGGGGTCTGATGCTCACGGGGGGTCTGAGAACCCATTGGGGTCTGATGGTCGCAGGGGGTCTGAGAACCCGCTGGGGGCTGCTGGTTGCAGGGGGTCCGAGGACCCGCTGGGGGCTGACGTTCGCGGGGTTCCGAGGACCTGCTGGGGGCTGGCAGTCACGGGGGGTCAGAGAACCGGGCTGATGGTCACGGGAGGTCCGAGGACCCACTGGGGGCTGACAGTTGCGGAGGGTCTGAGAACCCGCTGGGGACTGACGGTCACGAGAGGTCAGAGGACCTGCTGGGGGCTGATGCTCTTGGGAGGTCCGAGAAACCCGCTGGGGGCTGACAGTCGCGGGAGGTCCGAGAACCCGCTGGGGGCTGACGCTCACAGGGGGGTCAGAGAACCCGCTGGAGGCTGATACTTGCGGGAGCGGGGGTCCAAGAACCCGCTGGGGGCTGACACTCACAGGGGTTCTGAGAACCTGCTGGAGACTGCCGCTAGCAGGAGGTCCGAGAACCCGCTGGGGGCTGACAGTCAGGGGAGGTCTGAGAACCTGCTGGAGGCTGACGCTCGTGGGGGGTCTGAGAACCCGCTGGGCTGACAGTCAGGGGAGGTCTGAGAATCTGCTGGGGGCTGACAGTCACAGGAGGTCTGAGAACCCGCTGGGGGCTGACAGTCACAGGAGGTCCAAGAACCCACAGGGGTCTGACGCTCGCAGGGGGTCCAAGAACCCACTGGGGACTGACACCTGCAGGGGGTCAGAGAATCTGCTGGGGGCTGGCGCTCATGGGGGGTCTGAGCACCCACTGGGGGCTGACACTCACAGGAGGTCCAAGAACCCACTGGGGGCTGACGATCCCGGGAGGTCAGAGAACCCGCTCCGGGCTGACGGTCACGGGAGGTCTGAGAACCCGCTGGGGGCTGACTGTCAGGGGAGGTCTGAGAACCGGCAGGGAGCTGACACTCGCAGGGGGGTCCGAAAACCCACAGGGGGGCTGACGCTCGGGGGGGGTCCGAGAACCTGCTGGAGGCTCATAGGTGCGATGGGCTTGCTGGGCAGCAAGACTGAGTCTCTGCTGGGAAGTCCCTCCTGCTGCTCTCCAGGGTCTTCAGGTAGATTCCCCACCTGAGGTCTGCCCCAGATTCCAGGGGTGATGACGTGGGACCTACAGAAGTGCAACTTACCGCCCCGGCCGTGATTCACCTCGGATGGCTTTCAGATGCTCTGTGTACAGCCGTAGGTCTGGCGAGACACAAGGCTGCTTTCTTTCTCTTTCTACCCCAGGCCATCCTGCCACAGCAAGGGCTTTGAGCGCCATGGTGCAGAATCTGCCAACTGCCCCCCGGGGCCCAGTGCCCTGATCCTGGCTCTGCAGCCGCCCACTGGCACAGAGCCATCCAGGGAGCTTGTGGGCAGGCGGCCCCGCGTGGGAGAGAACCATGGGCATCAGTGCCAGGAAGCGGGGACCCTCCCCCCTCGCTCACCCCCTGCATGCCCCCAAACTCACATCTCTGCCACCCAGACCCGGCCAGTGGGAGACGCCCACGCCCTGCAGGCAGGTGGAGGACCAGAGGCCAGAGCCAGGGAATGTGCCCATTTGTCACGGGACAGACACACCCCCATCCTGCCTGAGGGTCTGTGAGGACAGCGGGCATCACACGGGTTCAGACGAGGGTGGCAGCGGCCATCCCTGTCTGACTCCTGGACATAAAAGGGAAGCTCCGGCCATTTCGCCGACAAACCTGAGGTTCGCTGGCTGTCTCCTGGGCACCCCACAGCAGGTTAAAGCTCCCCTCTGCTTTTCGTTTGCTAAGAGCTTTTCAAAACTCACCAACGGATGTCGAAGGTCATCAGATGTGGTCCCTGCCTCTGTTGGCATGGGATTTTTCCGCTTTAATCTGCTAAAACAAGGAATCCCACCCACTGGTTTTCCCGAGGCTAGGCATCAGTGTCCTTGTCCTTCCTCCATGCCCTCAGCTGTAACCCCAAGATGTTGTGTCTAGGCCTTTCACAGCTGCGTTTGCAATTTTCTCTTCCGTGCTCATCCTGCTGGGTGTCAGTGCCTTCAAGAGAATTCGCTTTTTAAATTTCCTAGAAGACGGGTCAGGTTAGAATCACGTCTTCTTAACTGCTCAGGAGAACTTGCCACGAAGCCACGCAGCCCGACCTTTTCTGAATGAAAAGATCTCCCTTCTGATCCAATCACTTTTCTTTTTTTCTTTTTCCTTCTCTTTTCCAAACAGCTTTATTGAGATATAAATCATATGCTATAAAATCACCCATGTAAGGTCTACAATTCAGGGTTTTGCAGTATAATCTCAGACGGGTGCAAACACTGCCACGGTCATTTTTGGGGCATTTCATGGTCTTAAAAAGAAATGCACCCCTTTAGCTCCCAGCCCCCCAGCCCCTGGCCACCAGTAATCCACTTTATCTCTGTGGGTTTGCCTGTGCTGGACATTTCGCACGAAGGGAACCATACGGCACGTGGCCTGTAACAGTGCACTCGCACCAGCAGCATCATGTTTTGGGGGTGCACCCATGCTGCTGTTAGCGGGTGCTTCACTCCCTTGCATTTCAAATACCATCCCAGCACAGGGACAGACCGTGTCCTGCTCAGCTAGTGCTCAAGCCCTGCACTGGAGTCATCCACATGTCTGTGTGTGCGCATGTCTACAGCTCCTGCAGGCATTCACCGCGCCCAACTCTGCGGGTCTTGCCACACAGGGCTCCTTTCGTCTCCAATGCACAGGTAGGGTTTTGTTGCTCCTAATTTCTTCCCTCTGCTTTCTCTGGATTTAGCCTACTGTTCGTTTCCTCAGATCTGTGACCGACACTTGCTGAGTGCTTCCAGGCTTCTCTCCACTTCTCAAATAATGCATTCCAGCTCCTACTGCACCTGCCTCCGGATCAGATCACTGTGCAGAGCCTGAGTCACAGCCTGGATACTGTGTACGGCCTCAGTCACAGCTCAGGTCACTGTGCAGAGCCTGGGTCACAACTCATGTGACTGTGCAGGGCCTGGATCACAGCCTAGAGACTGTGTACAACCTCAGTCATGCTCAGGTCACCATGCAGAGCCTGGATCACAGCATGGGTCACTGTGCAGAGCCTGGATCACAACTCATGTGACTGTGCAGAGCCTGGGTCACAGCCTGGAGACTGTGTACAACCTCAGTCATGCTCAGGTCACCATGCAGAGCCTGGATCACAGCATGGGTCACTGTGCAGAGCCTGGATCACAACTCATGTGACTGTGCAGAGCCTGGGTCATAGCCTGGAGACTGTGTACAACCTCAGTCATGCTCAGGTCACCATGCAGAGCCTGGGTCACAACTCATATGACTGTGCAGAGCCTGGGTCACAGCCTAGAGACTGTGTACAACCTCAGTCATGCTCAGGTCACCACGCAGAGCCTGGATCACAGCATGGGTCACTGTGCAGAGCCTGGATCACAACTCATGTGACTGTGCAGAGCCTGGGTCATAGCCTGGAGACTGTGTACAACCTCAATCACAGCTCACATCACCGTGCAGAGCCTGGATCACAGCTCACATCACCGTGCAGAGCCTGCATCATGGCCCAGGTGGCCGTGCAGAGACGGGATCGTGGTGCATTCTTCTCTGTCTCTTCTCTGGTTTTGCTCTCTCCCTATGGTCCACTGAGTTGGTGTGTTCTCTCTCCACCCTCCTGCATTCTCCATGCTAACTGCTTCCCTGTGTCTCTCCCAGAACCGGTGATCAGACCCAAGACACCCCTATAACCCCGATGTGTTCAGCCTCACAGCTGGGGCATGTCCTCCACTGTCTGCTGGCCCTGCCCGTTGTTTCTGTTCCTCCTGTCTTGCCTCGTTTCGGGTTATTTCTTGTTACCCCATCTCCGCCTGGCAGTCTGAAGTCACATTCCCATTACCTTCATGGCTGCCTCACAAGGACACGCCTGAGGGTGGCCGATGCCAGGCCTGAGGACACAACCCTGCGGACTCCCCGAATTGCATGCTAGTGTGCATTTTAGTCCCATTGTCAGGAGCTGACAAGAAGCTGTTCAGCACCCGGTTACCTGCTCCTGGACACTGTCCTCAGAGCGGCTCGTAGCTTGTCAGAAATGCCTTTCTTTCAGCTCCTTGCAGGGTAGCCACCCCCCAGCAGGTTCCTGGCTGGCCACCCTGCAGCCCGCCACCAGGCTGACCAGCCTTGAGAGGTCATCTGTGTTTGTCTTCCCGGACTCTGCTCTTACGGTTCTTTGTTTTGGGCATCTTGTGGTTCCGGTTCTGTATGTTTTGGTATGATTTTTGTGTTTTCTGCTCAGGACTCCTCCTGAATCCTGTAGATGATACTGACAAATTCTCAGAATTTCAGAAAATGCTCGGCATTCTCTTCAGATGGGACCCCTGTCCGCCAGTCCCTGAGTCCGGCCTCTGGCCTCCATGGAGGCGTGAAGGCTCCCCCACGGGCCACGCCTGGGGTAACCTTTCCTGCCCCATCTTCCAACTTTGCTAATGCTCTTCGGCTATTTCTAATCTGCTTTCCAATCGACCAGCACCTCACATGTTTCCCCCCAGTTCCACTTGGTTTTTCCAAACCTGCTGGGTCAGTTTTTGTGGTCTCTTACTCCTTGCAGAAATTCCAGGCTTATCGCACTCCAGAAAGCACACCAAGAACTTCCATTTGGCCTGCAACGTTCAGCTCACAGGTCCACTGCCACGCTTGCCGAGGCCCACAGAGGCATCTCCATGCACGCCCACCAGCTACCCCTGACCTGTACTGGTCACTGAACACAGAGGCAGGAGACAAAGGTCCCCAAAGTCACACCCTCTGGAAGCTTGGAATGCGCCCTGTTTGGAATAAGGACCTTTGTGGATGTAATTAAGATAAGGATCTTGAGGCACGGTCACCCTGGACTAGGTTCTGTGCTGCTGAGGACCAGCCTGCTGCAGCTCCGAGGAGACCCCACCCCAGTCCCACCAGGAGTGGAAATAACCCAGGACAGACACGGCCAAGTCGAGGCACCCATCTCCCCACGTGGGCCAGGTCTGAGACTGTCATGCTTGGCGGCCTGGGGACAGGGCCACCCCTCTGAGCACCTAGCGGGTCACACACGCTCCCAAACCTGCCCCCAGGGGCAGCTAGGTGGCTGGACGGGGGCTGCTGCCAAGGGGTGTGGGAGGTCCTTGTCCTCAGGCAGGAGCCTGGGAGCCACGGGGCCCCGGTCGGCCTGGTCCCCAGAGCTCTTGCTCTTTCTGCTCTGCAGTGGGGGCAGATCCCAACAGCCCTTCCTCCTGCCAACAGGCCCGGCCATCTCAAGGGCCACCCTGCCCACACACCCAGCTCCCTGGGCTGGGCGGAGGGAGAAGAGGCCAGAGTTGCCGAAGCCACAGCGCCCAGCCAAGGAAACCTCAGCCCCACCAGACGGCGTTTAATTTCTGTGTGAATCAAATTCAAAACAAATTCCAATGCTGAGACGCTGGTTCTGAGATTAACCCTCCATCCTCCCCAGGCCTGCTGCCTGACAGAGCCCTGTCCGGTCTCCCCGCCAAGCACGCAGGACGTGGGGGTGCTGACAGCCCCAGAGCCTGGGCGCTCCCTGCAGGCGGCACTGTTATCTGGTGCCCAGACATGCCAAGGGGGAGGCAGGGGCCACGGGCCCCGGGGAGCAGGGTGGGAGGGTGGGCCCATGCCGATGACGGGCCGAGCAGCCCTGCGTCTACGACAGCCTGTCCCCTCCGTCAGCTGTGAGAGCCGCGGGGCCCCGCCATTCCAGGGCGCCCCCTCCCTGCTCCCTCACTGATGGGCTGCGTCCATGCGGGCGCAGCGAGCCTGCAGCCTGGATGCTTCAGGGGAGCTCCTGGCTCAAGCTGGTGAGGCCTGGGGGTCGGCCGGCAGACGCAGGGCTCAGCCACGCCTGGCGAACTGCACCACGCGAGGCCTGCTGTCCGTGAGCCCAGCCCCAGCAGGGCAAGGGAACTCCCGGGACCCCAGGCCCTGCAGGCCTCTTCCTGGAGCCCGGGATGGCGGGCTGAAGGGGCCCCAGACTCACGGACAGCCGAGGGGAGAGGTCGGGGAGCTGTGGCTTCACGGAGGGACAGGGGTCCCCAGGCCGTCCCGGTGCCCCCATCGGCCTGGCCCAAGTCCCCACGAGCTGCCACAAGGAGGGACGGGCAGGAGGTGGGGTGGGCGCGCTGGGAAGGCCACCAGGACCGTCAGCTCCATGAGCACCTCGCTGCCTGGGGCTGGCCTCCCACGCGCCCAGCGCGGACGGGGTCGCCTGGGACAGCTGCTGCCCGGGTGCCCAGGAGGGCGCCGGCTCTGACGTGCTCTGGTCTGGGAGCCCTGGCAGCCTCTCGTCCCGGGCCAGACCACTTCCCTGGCCGCGTCTACCTCAGGTATCGCTAAGAAAAACAAACGCAGCTTGAGGCTTGCCTTTTTCCATTCCCTCGTCCGGCTGCCGGTCTCGAGGAGCAGGGCCTGCCAGCTGGGCGGCCAGGTTTCCTCCTGTGGCCAGGGCGCAAGGCCAGCCAGGAACCGCGCTGGGAGGGGCCGGGGAGGACGGCGGGCCGGGCCCACGGGTCGCGGAGCCAGGCGGCCAGCACGCCACCCAGGTCGGCGCTGCCCCCCTGTGGAGGCCCCTGCGCGGCCCACCTGCCACTGGCCGGCCCCCCGGATATGCCCTAATGATGAGCCCCTGCGGGAAGACGCTGCCCTGCATCCAGCCCAGACCATGGCCCCCACCTCCTCCGCCCATACCCGGGGGTGCTCCAAGCCCTCGATCCACACCCCTGCCCTGGGGGCTCCAGAGGGGCCTCCACCCCTCAGCACAGGGCCCACAAAGCCCCCATCTGACGGCCCAAGGCGCAGGTCCGGGGCACCTTGGCCCACTGTCTGCAGGCCAGAGGGTGGGGTGGGGGGTGCAGCTGGGGAAGTCAGGGCCAGGGGTGGGCAGGGGGCTGGCCAGCCTGGGAAAGGAGCCCCTCAGACCGCACAGGGGCTCCCGAGTGCAGAGCGAGGGAGCAGAGGGGCAACGGGGCCCCCCACGGGCCGTGGACACACCAGCCCAGGGCAGCTTGGAGGAGAGCTCTGGGCTGGCTAGAGGTCGGCTGCAGGGAGGCTGCGGCTGGCTTCCTGGAGGAGGTGACAGCTGAAGCAGACCCTGGAGCAGGGGGAGGCCAACAGCCCTGTTCCACAGCCCGCAGGGGCCTGGCCTTGCCCACTTCCCAGACAACTGTGCCTCCCCGAGCCTGGGCGGGCCCTGCAGGGGCCCCGCACTGCCCACCAGGACAATACACAAAGGGAGCTCGTGCCCCTCCAGGATTAAGGGGGCCGGGTGCTGGCCGTGCTGACAGGTGTCATTTTTCGAGGGCCAGGAAAACCAGCCCAGGCCCCTTATCAGCTCATCGTGCCTCCCGAGTCCAGGTCCCACAGCCCCCCGGGGAGGAATCGTGTGCACGCATTCTTTTCCAGGAGAAAAGCTGCCCACACACTTCTCCCATTGTCCTCGACATGGGGGGCCCCCCGGGGCAGGCAGCGGGCGGCGCCCTGGGCCAGGGTGCCCTCGGCTCTGGAGTGGGGTCCCGGCCACAGTCCCGGCCACAAGATTAGGCCAGCTGTCCCCCTGTCCAGACGGCCGCCGGCTGTGGCAGGACATCTGCTCCCACAGCTGAGGGGGGCCAGGTGGCCGTGGCTTCCTCCTCACCTCAGGTTCCCCACGAAGCCTCGGGAGGCCCCCAGCCCAGAGGCCTTGTCTGGGCTGAGGCTCGCACCTGCCTCTCTCTACTGGCCTCTGTGCTGGGCGGTGGGGGGGGGGGGGGGCAGAGCCCGCAGAACCGACTGGCCAGGAGGACAGGGAGGAAGGACAGACTCTGGAGAGCCGAGATCCAGGGGCGCGTCCCCACCCTTGCCCCCCTGCTCCTTCCACCTGCCTCCCCACACCTGCCCCAGCCCCAGGGTCCAGGCCCCTCCATGCTCTCCCTCCCGGAGCTCCCTCCCCACCTCACATCCCCCCTTGCTCACCACTCTGAGGTCTCACCCACAGGGCCACTCTCCCTGCTGGCCACTCGGCTGCCCCGGACACTGTGGAGAAGGCCACTCGCCTGGACCCTCCCTCTCCCTCAGCTCCCACTGCAGGCCTACGCTCTCCAGAGCCTCTGGAGTTCTCCATGGCCCCCCCACCAAACGCTGGACCTGAGGCCTCTCAGGGCTGCTCCCGGCATGTCTGTCCTGAGGTGGGTCCTCTGGGCGTCAGCCTGGACTGCTGCTTACTCAGCTCATGGCTCCACCACCCCGGGCCCCCCACCACAGGATCACTGGGGACACCTCCCCACTGGGCAGCCCCTCCCCAGCCCCAGCCCCAGGGGGCTCTGGGTCACCCCAGCTTCACCACGCGGGGCTGGCTTCCCCCACTGCTGAGCCTGAGCCCCCAGCCTTCCATAGGCCTAACATGCCAGGGCTCCCTCCTCCTGCCCTGGAGCCCCTCCCTCTTCTACCACCTCCAGGGACCGGCCGGGCACCCCTCCTCTCGGCAGCCAGCAGGCATGTGGCCACACGGGACCCCAGCTGGGCCCCAGGCTCATACAGAGGGTGCACCCACACCCTGACGCAAACCCCACACACACAGCCACCCCCACCAGGACAGCAGTGCCTGAGGGCAGGGCCAGGGAAGCCTCCTCTGCAAGTCCCCAGAACCCCTGACCAGGCCCCTAGACCAGACCCCAGCAAACAGATGGTCACCTGCACCACACAGTCATGCCGGGGGCCAAGCAGTAGCCTGTGAAGGCCCACGCGAGTAGCCTCTGCACGCACGCGTGAGAGACAGTCTGCGGCTCACGGTTCAGCTTGTCCTCTGTCCAAGAACAGATCCACACATATAAAGAGCTCTTACAAATCAACAACAAAGACCCACAACCCAGCCAAGGGCTGGGCAGCGAAACTGAGTAGAGATTTCTCCAAAGACGACGTACAGATGAGTAAGATCCCCACGAAGGAGGCCCAACATCGCTAGTAACCAGGGAAGTGCAAATCAAACCAGGATGAGATACCAACCCACACCCCCTAGGAAGGCTAGACTAAAAAGCAGAACAAAACAAAAAGCCAGAAACAATTAGAACTAGCGACTATGTGGAGGTGCGTGGCCGGTGGGAGCGTTCTTCCAAAGCAGAAACAGAGTTACCACGGGATCCAGAGATTCCACCTCCAGGGATTACCCAGCAGAACGGAAAACACAGAGAAGCTTGTACACCAGTGCTCACTGCAGCATGACAAGAGCCAAACGGCGGAACCCACCCAGGTGTCCGCCAGCAGATGCACGGAAGAAAAACTAGTCCGTGTCCGCACAATCGAATATCATTCGGTCACAGAGGGAAAGGCGCATGGATTCACGCTACAGCGTGGATGAATCTTGAAAATGTTATCCTTGCTGAAATAAGCCAGGCACAAAGGCCCCATGCTGTATGATTCCACTTACGTAAAATGTCCAGAACAGGCAAATCCACAGAGACAGAAATTGGATTAGCGGTTGCCAGGGGCTGGGGGGGAGGGGGAGACAGGATGTGAGGTTTCTGGGGTGATGGAACACTCTGGAATTAGATAGTGGTGCTGGCCACACCGCCTTGTAGATGTACCAAATCCCACTGCACTGCATGCTCTACCAGGGTGAGTTTACGGGATGGGAGTTATATTTCCATCACAGAAAGAACGTGGGCCCTAACCAGCCCCATTCGCAGTGGCCCAGAGCACCTTAGCTGCCTTTCACGCCGCTCGGAGCGCCTCCTGCACTGACGTGTGGCCTGGCGGAGGGAGCCCTCTGGTACCACACCCACCACAGCCAGACCGGCTTCCCCAAGCCAGCCTGCAAAGGTTTCCCGTAGAATGTGGGGTGCTGGGACCAATCCCAAGAAAGGGCCTCAGGGCCCACGATAGCCTGCCCTAGTTCTCGGAAGAGGGCCTACGTTGGAAGCCTGAGGCCTCTGCTCCCCTGGCAGCCCCTGGAGGCAAGTCTAGTAGCCGCCCTGGGAGCCTCCGCTGGGGTCAGCTTGACACACGTGGGGAGGAAAAGGGCACTGAGGTACCCACTCTGCTGGACCCAGCCCCTGGCTCCATGCTCAGGGGGGCAGCAGGGCCCCTCACCCTGGGTTTAGGGGCAGCCCTTCCTGAACAGATTTTCAGCATACACAGAACACCCCTCAGCTCCCTCTTCTCCCCTCTAAGGCCCGAGGCAGGGCCGGACGCAGGCAAACTTTCAGCCCACCCAGGTGCACGGGGCATGGGGAGGTGGGGGTCTGAGTCTGTTTCCCAAACTCGCCCGGAGACCTCGAGTCGGCCCCTTTCTGCTGGGAGCCAGGCACCCCCTCCTTCCAGGAGGGCATCAGGCCAAGCTGTCTAGGCCCCTGGAGAACCAGATGGAAACGCCACCTGCTAATCACACTGCCAAGAAGCAGGGCCAGGCCACAGAGGAAGAGGGAAGAGCCCCTTCCCCACGGCCAGGCGGCGGCCTGGAGGGTCTTGCCTAGTGGCCATAGACAGAGAGGGCAACCGGAGCAGGGCGGGTTGGGTTGCAGCCCAGGGGAGGGGGGCAGGGAGGGCTCTGCCGACCACGTGACACGCCCCCCCCACCCAGGCCAGCCTCTCTGGGTTTCTGGGCTGTAACTGGAGCTACCCTGCCTGCCTGTGAGCCTCCGTGCCAGGCAGAGCTTTTGGAGAGGGGGGAAGGGAGAAGGCGGGCCTCAATCCCCGCTCCGTCCTCCTACTCCTTTGGCACTGCAGGTTGGGTTGGGAGGGAAGCCCCCGGTCTCAGCCCTGCCCTGCCCACCTTGGGCCATCTCCTCCCTCCAGCCCTCCAGCTTCTGCCACTTTGCTGGGCCGGGAGAAAGGGCCCCAGAGCAGAAGGGCTGGGCCTCCACACACAGACCACCAGCTCAGAGCACATCTTGCCCCCTCCGCTCCTTCTGCATCTGGCTCCACCTTGGGAATCACCTCCCCGAGGAGCTTGCTGGGTAAGGACCCCTCCAGCGCCGGGTCCCTACCCTCCCCTGCCCGTCCAGCTGGCACCAGGCCTGCCCCCGCCCCAGGACCTCTGTCCATCATGCAGAACCCAGCTCTCCTGCCCGGTGCCGGAGGTGGCAGGGGCCCCAGCGGAGCCAGCTATCCCTAGGGCAGCACGTCTGCCCCCTATGCTCCCCACAGGACAGCCTTTGGGGCCAAAGTGCTGGGCAAGAGAGTTGGCCAGAGGGGTGACAGGGGCACCAAGGCCTCCCTGCATCCCACCCACTCGCCCACTGGCTAAATGGCAGAGCTCAGAGACTCCCCCAGGGGTGCAAAGTGCCCGATGCTGCCGGGGGTAGGGGTGGGGGGTGGGAGCCAGGAGCCAGGACCCCCACCTCCCCTCTGTGGGCCGGCAGCAGGGAGACTCGCAGAGCAGACAAGCCTAGGGTGTGTCTGAAGCCTGGTGAGCAGACGGAGCGGGAAGGCACAGCTGGCTGACTCACCGAGGACCTGCGGCCAGACGGCCATCCTCTGACCCTCCCTCTGCGCGCGAGGGCGAGGCGAGGCTGCACAGATGGCGCGCAGGGGCGTGCGAGGCTCTGCACAGCCCAGGCCCCAGGCAGGGCCGGGCCCACAGCCGGAGCCAGGAGAGCCTGCCGGGTGGGGTCTCCAGGGGAAGGAGACACGGAGCTGACCCTGGAAGACGACCCAGGAGAGAGGAACAGAAGGAGAAAGGGGGGAAAGAAAAACACAAAGGGAAAGTTTCCCATGAAAATATTTTATTTTCTTTGAGAACAGGATACACCTGCAGGGCTCCTCGCCCAGTGGCCTCTCCCCGCCCTGGCCGTGGCACATTTCTGGACCAACGGGGCCCTCTGCCGGCCAGCTGCCGCGCGACTGCGCCCGGGCCCAGGGCGAGGGAACAGGTGACGGGCAGAGGGCGGCGGCCAGGAGCGGCGCCGGGCGCCCAGCGCAGGGGCCAGGGCGCGAGGGTGGGCCGCGGCTCCAGGGGCGGTGCCTGGGCGGCAGGAGCTGACGCTGAGGGGCCCAGAGGGCTGTTCGCGCCGTGCCACCCCGGACCTCAGGGTCCCGTCTGCGTGGCACAGCGACGGAGGGTCCCCAAAGGTCTCTGGGCTGGACATCCCAGATCTGGGAGACAGGGACGAGGAAGGGCAGGAATGAACGACGGAGAGCGACGCGCCGAAACCACGCAGACTGCTACTACGGAGAAGCGCGCGGGGGCAGCGACCCCTGAGACAGCAGCGGGGGGCCGCGTTCACGCCCGGGTCGGGCCCTGTGCAGCCGGCCGGGTCCCACAGAAGCGCTCCTGCCGGGGCCCGAGCGGGCGTAAGAAGCAAAGCGCAAGAAAAATAAATTCCTCCAGCTTGGAGTTATTTTTTTTTTCCCTTTGGGGCTCAGTGCAGGGAACATCTGGATTTTGTACGTATTTTTTTGTTGTTGTTAAATTAACTTCTCGAGGAGAGAAAGGAGGGGGAAGCAGCAAGGGGGGTGGGTGGGTAGGGGCCAGGAGAGGCTCCAGCCGTTCCGCCAGAACTCGGCGGCCTAACAGAGCGCCAGGACCAGACTTGGTCCCCGAGCTCCAGGGAGCCCCGCGCACGGGCGCGTGTCAGCGACGACGACTTCGGGGTCACCGAGGACCACTGCCCCGTGCCAGCCCGTCGGGTATGCCGGCCCCTCTCCCCACGCAGCGCCGCGAGGACACTGACCCGCTGACGGAGCGACGCGCACGCCGCAAACAGTGCCCGGCAACCCGTTGGCCCGCGCCAGCGGGCCCGGGCCCGCGCACCTGGGCCGCCCGCCCCGCGCCCCGTCCCCGCGCCGCCCGCCCGCCCGCCTGCCGGCCGGGCCGCCGAGGCACCTACCCGAAGTAGGCGGCCGAGGGGCGCAGCGCGGCGAGCAGCAGCGTCAGCGCGAAGGCCGCGGCCAGCCAGCGCGCCAGCAGGGGCCCATCCAGCATCTTGCCGCGCCTCGGCGGCTGACCATCGCGCTCCCGGCCCCGTGCAGGGCGCCCCGCGGCCGCTGCCCTCTTATAGCGCCCGGAGCTCCGGGCCGGGGGCGGGGCGCCGGCCAGCTGGGCCCGGCCCGCCCGCGCCCAAGGAGGGGTCACGCCGGCGCCGGGGGCGGGCCGAAACCCGAGCCGAGCGCGCGGCCCCGCCGCGCCGCCGCCCGGCCCCTCGGGTGTCGGGGCGCGCCCCGCGCGTGGAGGCGGGGCGCGTGGGGGGCGGGAGGAGTGGGGAGCAGGTGGGGGGGCCAGGGGCGGGGCTGGAGCGGAGCGTTGGCATTGAGCCGGGGCGGCCGGGGTGGGAGGGACGCGGGGCGGACGCGGGGGCGGGGCTGGGGGCGGGCTGGGGGCGCGCGGAGGGCTGGGGCGGGGCCGGGGCGGAGCGTTGGCTCTGAGCGGCCAGCCCGGTTGGGGGGACTCGGGGCGGTCGCGGGGGCGGGCCAGGGGCGCGTGGGGCCCGGGGGCGGAGTCGGGGCGGAGCTCGAGGCCGAGACGCGCGGGGAAGGGCCCTGGAGGACCCAGGGTTAGCCCGGAGCTGAAGCGCTCGCGCCCGCTCCCCTGAAAGTTGGCGTGGAAAGGGAGGCCGGTGCAACAGGTGATGCCCCCGCTCTTTGAGAAGCCAGATCGCTCGGGACGCGAGGCCGGAGGGGCGCTGCTCCCTGGGAATGAGGCGACCTGGCCAGAGGAGGGCAAAGGCTGAGTCGCTTAACCTTTTGGGACCTCTGTCTCCCCATCCGTATTAAATCGAGGGAGGTGAGCCGATGCTCGGGCGACCCCCCCGTTCTCAGGGCCTCTTTACAGCGGGGGCTGGGGGAGGGGAGCTCGGGGGACCAAAGGCGGCTCTCGCGGCCGGAGGCCAGAGGAGCCGCAGGGGACGCGGATGAGAGCAGGCATGGAGCCACTGCTGAGACAAGGTGGTGTCGGAGAACCCAAAATCGAATTAAGCAGACACAAGACCGGGTTCGAGGAGAAGCGGCTAGAAGGCCCCTGGGTCAGCAGGCACATACACCCGCACAGCTCCAGGGCCGAGGCTGCGGTGTAGGTTCCCGCGAAGTGCCTGTCTCCAGATAGTATCAAAGACCCCTGGGACTAGCCAGGCCCTGTTGCCAGGGGCCACTAGCCTTGGGCCTGCAAGGGAGAGCCCAGCTCCCTACCAGTTTGTCTGGACTTGGAGGAGCTGCTTCTGGGCACAATGAGCCTGGATTGGGGGTTCTGGGCACCTCCAAAGGCTGGGCCGGTGGGCTCCGAGAATCTACCACTCAGTGACCCGTCTTGGAACGGTGCTCAGAGGCAAAGCAGGGGGCAGAAAAGGCACTGCAGAGTGGCCCTTTGGAGCAGGACAGCTTCGGGGCTCCTGCATGTCTGGGAAGGCCACCCAGGCGAGCATGCCGCGTCTTGCCTGGGGAGCTCCTGGTGCATGACCGAGTGAGGTGGGGTGCAGATGGGGCAGGGACAAACCACTTCCTCTCAGGGACTCAGTTTCCCCATCTGAGATCCATCTAACTCCAGGTCGCTGTGGCTTTTTCTACGTTGTGATGTCATGTTGTAGAAACCCCCACGCATGGTTAGCCCTCTCTGCGAGTGCGACTGGCCTCACGTCATTCCCCTCTTCCGGAACCCCTGCTGCGGGTGGGGGCTCTCCGTTGCCCTCATCTGCTCACACCCTGCTTGACCAGCTCAGCAGAGGAGCTGGCTCCGCAAAAGAAGGCTGACCAGAGGCAGCCCCAGCCCACCCAGGC
Source organism: Zalophus californianus (assembly GCF_009762305.2). Classification (NCBI taxonomy): domain Eukaryota; kingdom Metazoa; phylum Chordata; class Mammalia; order Carnivora; family Otariidae; genus Zalophus; species Zalophus californianus. The sequence continues at coordinate 371,630 of NC_045599.1, forward strand.
TGCGGGGTCCGGGGAGGGGGGGGCACCCTGCTCCGCCCCCCATGACCACGGCTTTGTGCAGCCTGCCTCCCACACCCGGGAAGTGCTGGGGGTGGGGGGGAGACACAGAGTGATGACATGTTTAAAGGCACGGAGATTGCGTCCAAGAAAAATGAAGTGTGAGATTGTAAACGTGTGTCTGGAAGGCGCTGCAGGCATTACAGACCTCTCTTCCGCGGGGAGTGGAGGGTTCTCATGTCGGCCGCCCAGTGAGTCCTGAGGAAGGAGGCGGCCGTGGAGGTCCCAGCCCAGGACCTGGTGGGGCCACAGCTGCAAGGGGGAGTTGGAAAGGATGAGCGCCATCTGTGGGCTCTGAAAGGGGAAGACCATCTGGCGGCGGATGGTGCCCAGGCCAGTCCTGAGCCCACCCGCCACACCCCGCCTGAAGTCGTCACTAAGCCACCCCAGATATCAGCAAGGATGGGGTTCCGAGAGACCCCTCCAGTCTGAGGAGTGCGAACCAGGGCCCGTGGGACCCCAGGCTTTGCCAGCCACGAAGTGGGAGGGCCCAGCGCCTGGTGCAGTATGAGCATACCTAAGGGTCTGGGCTGTGCCAGCCCCCATTCCCTGCACCTTGGGGAGACACCCCCACCCCAGCTAGACCCTGGAGTCAGGCTCCCTCTCCCCAGCCTCAGACTGCACCCTGCCTCTGCCTACATGCCCACCTCCCCAGTGAGTGATGGGCCTTCACAAACCTTGCTCCCAGGCCCTCGGAGCTCTGCAGAGAGGCCTGCCTCCACCCACGCTCAGCCCCAGCCCACCCCGGCAGCCCCCTGTCCACCTGGAACACCTACCCTGGCTTGTCCCCAGTAAGCCAGCCGCGCTGCCAACAGACTGGCTCATTTGACCCCGATGGTAAACCGAGGCCCAGAGAACCACAGTGAAGGCTAGGGATATGCATGCCTGGTCCTGGCCTCCCAGCAGATCATCTCACGTGTCTTGGCGTGAGGAGGGGATGCTGTCCAGGGAGGGCAGACGTTTCTCATCAGCATTCTTGGGCGTGGCCAGTGGCGTCTGGCCAATTGCAAAGGGACCCCCTGTCTCTGTTGAAGAAGTCTGGGCTTGGGGCTTCCCTGGCTGGAAGCACTTTGTCCCCCACCAGGGCCGACCTCGGACTGCCTGGGCACAGGTCAGCTTGCCGGGGCAGGATATCCAGAGCCAGCGGCAGGACAAGCTTCCACCGCTGGTCCAGGGGCTGCAGCTGCCCTGTGTGGCTTGAGGGAGACCGAAGAATGGTCCAGACCAGGCTGGATAGTCTCTGCCCTGCACACATCCCTAACACAGGTCGGGATTGGGAAACGCGGCGGTGCCGTCTATGGGGCTAGGGGTCCAGGCCCAAGAGGGCTATGTCAGGGCCCCAGAGGGGCTTGTGCTCTGAAAAGAAGCCTACTTGGGAAGGGAAGATCCAAGGCGATGGGCCTCGGTGCTCACTGGATCCTGATGCTTTCGCAAATGTCTAGCTTCGTGGGGAGCCCAGCTCCGTGAACTGCTGTAATCCCACACAGCCATGGACCCCGAGTGGGTCCCCAGCCATGCGGAGAGGGCTGCCCAGGACTCAGCAGAACAGCAGACTCCTGCAAAGTCAGGGTGTCACCAAGACCCCCGGCTGGGCGAGGGCAGGCCCGCTCAGCGTCTCCAAGGCCCCGTCTGGATGCGGTGGCAGAGTCTCAACTGTCTATCAATGACAACCTCCGTCCCCTCCTCTCTTGGAGGAGATCAGAGACAGAGACCGAGAGATAGCAGGAGGAAGCCTGCCTTCCCCACTGGCACCCACCCAGTCTTTACGCCCTCTGTGAGCCTCAGTTTCCCAGTAAACAGCCACGAGGGTGGAGTTCTGGGAGATTCTGGGAGGGCCAGCCTGGGGAGGTATCGCCAGCCACTGCCAGGATGGGGAGGGGGTGTAGTTCTCCGGGTGGTCTGGAAGGAGCGGACAAGCAGCCGCTTATCAGGAAACATTGCCTAATTGGGAAGGTTTATGGGGCCAAGCAGGGGGTCTCCCTGGGGGAGACGGTGAAAGCCACTCATGAGTCATTTGAAACTGAGCTGGACAAAGAGCTCAAGGAGAAATGATCCCACCCAGCCTGCCAGCCGTGGGCAGAATGAGCTCATGGGCTGTGGGGCACGTGTATGTGTGCTCATGTTCGTGTGTGTGTGTGTGTGTGTGTGTGTGTGTGTGTACGCTCATGAGGGAGAGAAGAAGGAAGAGAAGACTGGTGCTCTTGCAGCTGGGACTGGGAAGCTGAGCCCAGTGGAGCCTCCACCATAGCCCATCCCTACGTGGCCAGGCTGCCCCCTGCAGGTCAGCTTTCCCAATATCCCAGCCAGCACCCAGTCCAGCATCCCGGTCAGCATCCAGTTCAGCATCCCAGCCAGCGCCCAGTTCAGCATCCCAGCCAGTGCCCAGTTCAGCATCCTGGCCAAGCATCCTGGTCCAGCACCCCAGCCAGCATCCGGTTCAGCATCCCAGCCAGCGCCCAGTTCAGCGTCCCAACTAGCATCCTGGTCCAGCATCCTGGTCCAGCATCCGAGGCAGCATCTCGGCCAGTGCACACACCCTCTGGGCAGTACCCAGTACAGGACCTGTCCTGAGAAAGATGCCAATGGACATGGCGCTTTTTCCTCATAGTAGGACACCATCTGTTCACACCACCTTGCCCTCTGTGAGATGTGTGTTGGGGAACTTGGGAGCATAATAAACATTTCTTACCATGTTTCAAAGTTTTTAAAATTTGTTGTTTTGAGAAAACTGTAGATTCACATATAATTGCAAGAAATAATAAAGGTGGCCTTGTACCCTTCACCTGGCTTCCCCTGGTGGAAAAACGGTTGCAAAACTCCAGGACAACATGACTCCAAGGAAACTGCCATCGACCCTAGTGCATGCACACATCGTGTGCTGTGTTCAGTCCATGCAATGTCATCACACATGCAGGTTGATGTGTCCACCACCACAGTCGGGTACTGAGCATCTCCATCACCATGAGGTCCCCCCCTGCTTCCCTTTTATGGCCACACCCACCCTACCCCCTACCCCCGGCATCCACTAACCTGTTCTCCATCCATCACTTTGTCAGTGCAGGAATGCTACACACTTAGAATCATACAGTCTGTGACCTCTGGGGACTGGCTTTTGCACTGAGCCTCATTCCCTGGAGACCATCCAGGTCATACATTCCTTTCCTTTTTATGCTGCATAGGATTCCACTCTACAGATGGACCATGGTCTGTTAGGCACTCACCCATTGAAGGACACCTGGGCTGCATCCACTTTCTGGCTATTATGAGTAAAAACTGCTGTAAACATTCATGTAAAGGTTTTGTGTGAACAAAAGTTTTATTTCTCTGGGGTGCCATGACTAGGTCATATGGTGGTTGCATATTTAGTTTTGTGAGAAACTGCCAAACTGTTTTCCAGCGTGCTGCACCATTGAGCACTCCCACCAGCAGCACACAAGAGATCCAGTTTCTCCACATCGCTGCCAGTATTTGGGATTGTCACTGTGTTTTTATTCTAGATGTTTTTATAGGCATGTGGTTGTGTCTCATTGTGGTTTCAATTTGCATTTCCCTAATGGCTAATGATGTTGAACATTAAAGATTTGTATTTGCATCTGTATTTCCTCTTTGGTGAAAGATCTGTTCATCTTTTGCCCATTTTCTAACTGGGGAGGCTTTTTTGCTGTTGAGTTTTGAAAGCTCGTGATATATTGTAGGTATGACCGTTTTGTCAGATGCCTGGTTTGCAGATGTTTCGTCCCAGGGTCTGCAGGGTGCCTCCGCAGATACCACACCATCTTCATTTCTGAAGCTATATAGCAAGCGTTAACTTTGAGAAGACTGGTTCTTCCACTTCATTCTTCTTTTTCAAGATTTTTGAGGTAGTTCAGGATCTGTGCCTTTCCGTATAAATTTTAGAATAAGCTTGTCTGTGCCTGGGGGGGGGAGGGAGCTTGCTGAGATTTTATAGAGATTACATTAAACCTATAGATCAATTTGGGGAGAACTGGAATCTTTGCTATGTTGAGTCTTCCAACTCATGAACATGGACATTTCTTTATTGAGGTTTTCTTTGAATTCTTTTATCATTGTTTTGTAATTTCAGCACATACATCCAGTATGTGTTCTGTTAAGTTTATCAATGAGCATCTCCTTTCTTGGAGGAAATTGTATTTCTTTTTTTTTTTTTTTTTAGATTTTATTTACTTATTTGACAGAGAGCAGAAGAGAGAGCAAGAGCAGTAGAAAGAGGCAGAGGGAGAGGGAGAAGCAGACTCCCCACTGAGGAGGGAGCCTGATGCGGGACTCGATCCCAGGACCCCAGGATCATGATCTGAGCTGAAGGCAGACGCTTAACCACTGAGCCACCCAGGCGCCCCTAAAACTGTATTTCAGTTTCCACATGTTCGTTGTAAGTATACAGATGTAAGATCGATTTTGTGTGTTGATCTTGTATCCTGCAAACTCACAGAACTCATTCAGTTCTAGGTTTTATGAGTTGTTGTTGTTGTTTTTAAGATTCATTGGGATGTCCTATGTAGATAATCATGTCATCTGCCAATATTGTTTTTCCTGTCTTACTACACTGACTAGAACTTCCAATTCTATGTTGAATAAGAGACCAGATATCCTTGCCATGTACTCCTTCTCAGGGGGAAAACTTATTTTTCACCATTAAGTATATTACCTACAGGGTTTGGTTTATGTTTTTTTTTTTTAATGGTCTATATCAGTAAAAGAAGTTCTCCTAAATTCCTAGTTTTCTGAGACTTTTTGTCATGAATGAGTGTTGGAATTTTTCAAATGTTTTTTCTTCAGCAATCAATACAATCATATAATTCTTCTCCTTTGGCCTGTGTATGTGGTTTGCAGTGGTTGGTTTTCAAATGTGGACCCAGACTTGCACATCTGAAGTGAATCCCACTTGGTATGGTATATAATTCTTTTTACACATTGCTAAATTCAATTTGCTAATATTCTGATGAGATTTTTTCTTCTAAGGTCATAAGGAATATTAGTCTGTCACTTTCTCTCTCTCTCTCTCTCTCTCTCTCTCTCTCTCTCTGTCTGTACTGTCTTTGCCTGGGTTGGGCGTCAGGAGGGTAATGCTAGCTTCCTAACATGAGTTGGAGTCTATTTCCATCTCTTCTATTTCCTAGAAAAAATTGTATAAAGTTGGTGTTATTTTTTCCTTAAATGTTTGATAGAAGTCTTCAGTGAAACCACCGGGCTTGGAAATTTCTTTTTTTTTTTTTTTTTTTTGGAGCTTTTTATATACACAAAATTTTTAAATGGTTGTAGGACTACCCAGGTGGTTTCTTTCATCTTGGTTGAATTTCAGTAATCTATAGTTTGAAAGGAATTGGTCTGTTTCTTCTAACTTGTTGAATTTTTGAGCATAAAGTTGTTCATAGCATTACCTCATGATCCTAGTGGTGTCCCGGGATCTGTACTGATGCCTCCTATTTCATACTGATCTTGGCGGCTTGTGTCTTCTCCCATTTTAATTTCTTCAGACTCGCTGGAGATTTATAAACATGATTGAGTTTTTTGAAGAGCCAGCTTTTATTTAATTGATTTCTCTATTTTCTGCTTCTAATTTCATCCATTTCTGCTTTTAACTTTATTTCCTTCCTTCCTCTTGCTTTGGTTTTATTTTGCTCTTCCTTTTCTAGTTTCTTAAAGCAAGAACTGAGAATATTGCCTCCTTTCTAATGTAAGTACCCAGTGCTATAAATCCACCCCACCTGTGTCCCTCCCACGCGCAGTCTCGCAGTCAGCCAGTTGGAGGAGGAGAGGACCCACAAACGCCCAGCAGGGCAGTGCCGAATGAAACCCAATTAAAAGGGAATGAATGAACTATTTGACAATGAGAAAGAAAGTTGCAGCCCTAGTTCTGCCATAAACAATGTTCATAGGGTGTCAGAAACTTAAACAAAATGAGAATGAAATACAGAACTTTCTGTTGGTTTCAGGATGAGAAAGCCTTCCTTAAGAAGGAAATGTAGGTGGTGGCAGGGCAAAATGCTGCACATTTTTTGTAGGGCATCTGGCAATGTACCTCAGAAGTTTCAGCCTTGTCAAAGCACTGGCCCGGTTTCTAGACATATATGCTAGAAAAATAACAGAGATGCACAAACATTCTGGACAGGGATCGTGACCAAAGCATCATTTGTAATAGTACAAAATTACAAGCATTATAAATGTCCCCCAGAGGAAATCTGTTTTCAAATAATGTTTCCAGGAAAATTTAACTGTTTGAAGATGCAATAAAACTTCTGGTTGAAATGGCTGTGGAGCTCACACACTGACTTCTTCCTCTTCCCCAGGCCTCACGAAAATGGTCATAAATGAATGAGAAGATATAAGGCCCACAGGACAGAGTGATCAGAACAAGCTGGACAGAGATTATAGCAGACTTTTGGAAGAGAGAAAACAGATGGGTGAGCTGGGGGTTCCAGAGAGTAGTGCAGGGCAGGGCTCAGCAGACCCCCAGCTGAGGAGACAGCTGGAGTCCACAGAGGTGTTTGTGAGCTCCCAAAATCCATAGCCTGCAGGACCTCAGACTGTGATCGTGTTTGGAGACACAGCCGAGAAAGAGGTGATTTGGGTAAACTGAAGCCACTGGAGGGCCCTGATCCAAGGGAGGAAGGAGGCACGGCCCAGGCCACGCACTCTGCTGCATCTATCAAGCCTCGAGGCCTCAACTGCCCACCCGCAAGGCGTGAAGCCCAGGCGTCTGAGCTGACATTCCGTGGTTCTCTATTCCATAGCATGCCCAGGAGGGTAAGACCCTGCCAAGATGTAGCATTGGCATCTGTGTTCCCTGCCATGCCCCAGCAGCATCGACAGTGGGTGGATGTCAGAAATGTCCTCGAGCCCAGGGTCCTGCCGAGCATCTCTCTGCTATGTGCTGTGCACCTCAACCAGACTCGTGAGGCCCACAGCCTGAGCACAGGTGAGCTCCCTGCGGTGGCGTTCTCATCTGACCGAAGCCAGCTGAGGGTGCCTGTGCTTGGATCAGGGACCTGGGGCCTCAGACCTCAGGGAGAGACATCCCAGGGCAGGGCACACTTCCCAGAAGAAGAGCTGGACCTGGCAGAGGCTCGACAACCCCACACATGGCAGCTCCTTGTGCCCCCATCACAAACCACACACGGGTCCCAGCAAGCTGACATGTGCTTTTGTGCCCGGCACCCACAAAGCTGGGGGTTTCTCTCAGGCATGTATGGGAGAACACAGTAGACAAAGGGCCCCCCTGCGGGACTGGGGAGCAGCCTTGGCAGCCCGTGGGTAGGTTCCTTCCAGGACTGAATCTCAAGGGGTTACTGCAAACAAAGCACTGGCCGACTCCTTCATGGTGGGACAGTGGACCTTCAGCAGATGCTGCTGGCATGCCAGGCCCCTGCCAAGCACCGTAGAGCTACAGCCGCCTGCTGCATGTGGCTACTTAAATGTAAGTTAAAATTCATTAAAATTGGCTAAAGCTAAACGCTGAGGTCCTCAGCAGCACTGGCCACATGCTGGGTGCCTGGAAGCGACTGTGGCCGGCAGCTTCCGGAGTGAGCAGCCCAGGTTCAGAGTATGCAGCAGGGGGTCCTGCTGGTCAGTGCTCCTTTGCGTGCATTTGCTCACTCGATTAACAAGTATTTATCATATGCGAAGGGCTGCAGCCTGTGGCAGGAACTGGTGATCCAGCAGGGAACAGGCAAGCCAAATATTGCCCTCTTCTGCTCTACTGTGGGGAGACAGTAAGTCAGATGGATAGAGAGACAGGAGTTCGGTAGATTGATTGATAGATGATAGGTCATGATAGATGATACATGGTACATGATAGATAATAAATAGATTGATAGATCAGTGGTAGGTAGAGAGGCCCATAGATGATTAGATAGATAATATAGATTGATGGATGAATAGATAAATCGATAGATGGATGACAGGCAGCTACGTAGATGACAGGGAGAACCCACGTGGTGCCACTCGGCACAGGGAGCTTAGACCCGGGAAGAGCTGTCGGGGGTCAGAGAGAGCTTCCCTGGGACAGCAACCCCTGCTCCAGCCCAGAAGGCAGTGAGGGACGAGCTCTGAGCAGCTTTGGGGTGCGGCACGTGGGGTGCTGGAGGTCAGCAGGGTGGTGAGCGAGGCCCGGGCGAGGGGTCCGTCAGACACTAGGGAAGCAGAGGACACACACGCGTCGGGGGGCCCACAGCGGGGTCACTCAGGCTCAGCACTAAGATCAGACTGCAGAGCGAGCACGGAAGCAGGAAGCCAGAGAGGCTCCCGCCCGCCCTGCAGGTATTGCAGGCAGGCCTTCTGACACTCATGGGCATGCGAGGCTGGGAGCCAGGTGACCTCAAGGCTGGGCTGCCTTTGCTTGGCTCAGACAGGAGCACCAGCAACGTGACACGTGAGGTGTTGCATTGGTCATCAATATCAAGGTTGGAGTGGAGGAAAGACAGCCATCAGCATGGCAAATCAAAACAAGGTGCAGCCTCCATCTCACAAAGTCAGCCCTGGATTCCAGAGACTAAGGACACCTACAACAAGACAGACAGTGCACCACACCACAGCCACAGAACCCAGCTAGCACCCAAGATGCCTGGACACAGCAGCCCCAAGGTGCAAGGAGAGGCCACGTGAGCCTGTGGCCTTGCATGTCCATCTGCAGAAGCACCTGCTCTGAGAAGCCTTGCCCCCAAACTCTTAGAACCAGGGACCTTGTTGTCAGAAACCACCCCAGTGAAAATGCACAACCCACTCTTGCCTGGAAGATCCAAGCTCCGTGCATTACTCTGACATAGACAAGCAGCATCGGTTTCCAAGGCCAGCGTGGTGAGCAGTGTTCCAGGGTGTCCCCAAGGTTCCCAATCCCAGGTGTGCACACCTTAGAGAGGCCTCAATCCTTGAGTGGAGGTGAACCTGTGAGTGTAATGGGGCCAGGTTACTGACCAGGTGACTTTGAAAAGAGCTGAGTGTCCAAGTAGGTCTCGCTTCATCAGGTGATCCTGTAGCTGGGACCAGTCCTCCTAGAGGTCACAGAGAGTGGAAATGTGTGAGTGGCCAGGACAGGAGGATAGTTCTTAGCTGCTGAGAGCACTGAGACAACAGGGACCTCAGCCGTAGAACCACAAGGACACCGGTTCTGCCAGTGTTGCAGGGGGATTCGGGGCAGCTCCTTCTGCAGCCCAGCCCCCAGATGAGGACACAGCCTGCCTGCCCCCTTGGTTTTGCCTGGTGGGACCCAGGGCAGGGGACCCAGCCACACTGTGCCCAGACTCCATCTACAGACTGGTGTAATGCATGAGTTTTGTTGTGCTGATTTGTTACATGTCAACAGAACACTGACACACCTGTGCTGAGCTTTGGTCAAGGGGCTCCACACCTGACTTTCCATGTTGATTTTCACTTAGGGTTCCAGCAAGCAGAGGCGATGGGAGCGGCATTTCTCCCCAGGCTGCACTGACCACTCCCTCCCTCCAGCCCCCACTCTGCCCCACCTCCACAAAGACGGCCAGGGCCCCAGTTACTGACGGCACATGACCCAGACCTGACCCCTATCTCGCAGGTGCTCTCAGGATCACCCCGCACAGCACCAGGCCTCCCTGTTCCCTTGGGTGCCCTGCAGCAGTGACCTCAAGGAGGTTTTGCTATGAGGGTGCCCTTGGCAGTCTTCTCCACTTCACCATCAGGTAGGAATACCTGCAGTGTCTCACCTCTGCTTTTTCCATTGTCTACATCTGCCCCTTGAGCACAGACACCGGTGTGGATCTTGACCCCTGCGTCTCGTGTACCTAGATGGACTAATCCCAGGGCCGTCTGAGGGCTCTGGGTGGGGTGGATACAAACAGGTGTGGGCCACCTGGGGCCCTCTGCAGGTGGAGACATTGGTCTTGTGTTTCCCTGAGTGTCAGTTTCTACCACACCAGAGTGTGGAGAGAGAGTGGGCACTGTGACTGCCTTGGGCCTGTTGCTCTGGAGCTCAACCTGGGCCATCCTCTTAGACTCACGGATTGACCCAGACCAGGGCTGGCTCTGGCCTTCACAGCTCACACTACCTGACGGGGGGCTGGAGCCCTCAGACCTGAAATGCCAGCCATCTCTGACCAGAGGCCCCTGGACACCATCGCCATCTGATGCAGAAGGAGCATGACACACTGCTTAAGGAGGTGATATGGAACATGAACAAGAGAGCAGTGCCCAGAGGTTATGAGCCCCCACCTCATCCTTTTGGCACAGGCAGAGGCCATGTGGGGAGCAGGGGGGTGTGGTGAGGAGCCACATCTCCCCCCTGGCCGCAGTGAGCAGCGCCTCCCTGTTCCTACTGGCTGGTGTCACAATGGGCCAACAGACTTGAACGTAGCACACTACACTCAGGCTGCCAAGAACCAGGAAATCCTCAACCTGAATGGCAATCAGGAGATGCCAAAATGAACTTACCTGACAAGGAATTTAACAAAGCCATCAGAAAAGTGCTTCAAAGCAATTACAAATGTACTAGAAATAAATGGGGGGAAATTTGTCAGCCAAGAAATAGGAGATATAAACAAGAACCAAACAGAAATTGTAGAACTGAAAAAAAAATGCTACTAAATAAAAATCTCAAAGCATGGGCTTGACAGCTGAACAGAGAGAGGACAGAAAAAAGAATCAGGGAATGTGAAGACAGAACAATGGAAAGCATCCAATCTGAACAGCAGAAAGAAAACAGACAGAAAAAAGCAGAGCCCCCAAGGGACCCGTGGACAACAGAAGGTCTCCTGTGTCACTGGGATTCTGCAAAGACAGGAGAAAGAGGGCCAGGCTGAGAAAGTTGGCAAAAGACATAAACCTACAGATTTGAGAAGCTGAGCAAATCCTGACCAGATCAGTGGGAAGAATGCCCACCAGGACCCATCAAAGTCAAACTTGGAAAGCTAAAGGCAAAGAAAAAATCTTTAAAGCATCAAGAGGAAAGAGACACCTTACCAACCAGGGAAAACCATTCAAATTGTGGTGTATTTCTCATTAGAAACCACAGAAGCCAAAGGAAGTGGCATATTTTTCAAGCACTAAGAGAAAAGAATTGTCAACCTAGAATTCTATAGTCAGCCAAAAAAATCCTTCTGTAATGAAGAGGAAATGAAGGTATTGCTAGGGAAGGAAAATGAAAAGAATGGGTCCCCAGTTGACCCACTCGGAAAAGATGGTTAAAAGAAGGTCATGGAACACAAAGGAAATGATGGACGGAATCAAGGAATATTATGAAAGAAGAATGAGTAAAAATTTGGTAAATACAATAGGATTTCCTCCCCCTCTTGAGTTTTCTAAATTGTGTTTGATGGTTTGAGCAAAAGTTAAAAGATTGTGTGGTACGGTTCTCAAAGTTTGAAGAGGAAACAATTAAGACAATTATATCATAAATGAGGGATGGCAAAAGGATGTTCTTGAACCAGTACAATGTTTGGGAAAGGAAAAGGAATGTAAATTTTCTACACTGTACTCAAATTGGCAAGATGTCTACTCCAGCAGACTGTGATGTTATATATACAAAATGAGATACCTAGACCAACCAGTAAAAAAGCTTTACAAAGTCAAGCACTAAAAAGCACAGTAGATAAACTAAAATGGAATTTTAAAAAGCGTTCAAGTAACCCACAGCAATGTATGAAGAAGAAAACAGAAACAGAGGGAACAAACAGAAAAGAAAATAATGTGGCAAACATAAGCCAAAACATATCAACAATTACATTAAAAGTAAATGGCCTACTTTATCTGTTATAACTAAAACAACACAAACAACCAAAATATCCCTAAGTAAGTGAATGGTTAATCCAACTCTAGTATACCCATTCAATGTAGTACTTACCAATATAAAAAAATAACTATTGATTCACACGACAGCTTAAATGGATCTCAAGAACATTATGCTGAGTGCAAAAGCCGATCTGAACTAGCCATATGCTGTATGATTCCATGCATACAACCTTTGTGAAATGATGAAATTATAGAGATGAAAAACAGATTTGTGGTGCCAGGGTAGGGATTTGAGGGGAGGGGCGGGTGGGTCTATAAATGAGGAATCCGAAGGGGAGCTGTGTGGTGATGGAAGAGGTCCATATCTTGGCTGTGGTGGTGGTGATGAAATGCAGGTGAAATGAGAAAAGCTAACAGACATCATACCAATGCCAATTCCCTGATTTTGACACTGTACTATAATTACATAAAATGTAGCCACGGAGGGAAAGTAAATGAAGGGCACCTGGAAACTTTATGTACTATTTTTTGTGGATCTATGGTCATTTTATTTATTTACTTTTAAAAAGGTGTTTATATATTTGAGAGAGAGAGAGAGAATGTGTGTGTGTGTGTGTGTGTGTGTGTGTGTGTGTGTGTGTGTGTGTGTATGACGGGGGAAGGGGCAGAGGGAGAGGGAGAGCAGAAGCCAACTCCCCACCGAGTGCGGAGCCTGATGCTGGGCTAGATCCCAAGACCCTGAGATCAGGACCTGAGCTGAAACCAAGTGTTGAAATTTTAACTGAGTGAGCCACCCAGGTACCCCAGAAACTATGGTTATTTTTAAATAAAAAGTGTTTTTTAGTGCGTAAGAGATTTGAAAAGATGCATCACCAAGCAGGATACCCAGAAGGCAGATTGGTCCATGCAGAGATGCTCACCAGCAGTAGCCATTGGGAAATGTACGTGAAGACCACAACAAGCAATGAGTACACACCTCTTGAAACAATGAAGATAAAACCAAAAACCCTGACAATAAAATGCAAAGTGTTACCAAGAATGTGGAGCAACTGGAACTTGTCTGTGCTGGTGGGAATGCAAAATGGTGCGGCCACTCTGGAAAACAGATTGGCAGAGTCTCGTATAAAGTTAAATACACACTTACCATGTGACCCATCAATCCCACTGCTAGGTATTTATTCCTGGAGAAATAGAGCTTTTGTTCACACAAAAAACATGTACACTAAAGTTTGTAGCAGCTCTATTCATGGTTGCCAAACACTGGCAAAAACCCAAATGTCCTTCAATGGGCAAATAAACATGGTGTCTCCATATAGTGGAATACTCCCCAGCAACAAAAAGGAATGAAGGATTCATAAATACAATAATGCGAATGAAGATCAAAGGCCTTATGCTGTGGGAAAGAAGGCAGCCTCAAAGGGTCACATGCGGTATCATGACATTCTTAAAAGGACAGTACTGAGAATGGAGAACACATCGGTGGTAGAGCCACAGAGGGAGGTTTTCGAGGTGATGGAGTAGTTTCATAAGATTGCAGTGGTGGTTCTACACACGTGGTAAAATTTCATGAAACCACACACACACACACACACACACACACACACACACACACAAAGGACTTGCATCCAGGATGTATGAAGAATTCCTACAAATAAAAAATAGACAAAAATCTCAAAAAAAACAATATGTAAAACATTCAAACAGATTCTTCAAAGTAAGAAAATACACAAATGTCATTACAAAAAAATGCAAATGGGGGCACCTGGGTGGCTCAGTCGTTAAGCATCTGCCTTCGGCTCAGGTCATGATCCCGGGGTCCCGGGATCGAGCCCCGCATTGGTCTCCCTGCTCAGCAGGAAGCCTGCTTCTCCCTCTCCCACTCCCCCTGCTTGTGTTCCCTCTCTCGCTGTGTCTCTCTCTGTCAAATAAATAAATAAAATCTTTTAAAAAAAGAAAAAATGAAAATGAAAACCACGATGAGCTACCACTTCACATCCACTAGCAGAACTAAAATCAATGCTTCCATCCGAGGCAGAGTAATAGGGAATGGATTTACCTTCTTATATCAAAAAACAACAAAGAAATAAAACTAATGGGGAAAATATATGAAACCACAGAAAGTGAGTGTCAAACAATGCAGGACAGTGATCCCTAAAAGAGGTAAGCCTTACAATTGCCAGGCCAACCGGGGACAGTGCCCGCTGCAACAGGGAGGAGGACCCAGTGGGAGCTGCAGCCTTCCTGGAGCTAAGGAGACCAAGCTGGGAGCCCAGGAATCCAGGCTGGCTGGAGCTCACAAGACTGAGCACCGGAGAAGACAGAACTGCATGGACAGCGCTCCTGAGATCTGCAGAGTGCTCCCTCAAGTCCTCCCTGGGTGCTGATCAGCACATGTTCTACTAATCATTCAGGAAAAATGTTAACAATTCTCCACAAACTCTTCCAGAACATTAAAGTGGTTGTAATATTCCTAAGTAGTCCATGTGGCCAGAATTATCCTGATGCCTAAATCAGACATATATTACAAGAAAAGAGAATACCAGAACAATATCTCTCATGAATACAGATGCAGAAATTCTTAACTAAGTTTTAGCATATCCAATTGAACAATATATAAAGAGTACAGTAGGGCGCCTGGGTGGCTCAGTTGGTTAAACGTCTGCCTTCGGCTCGGGTCATGATCCTGGAGTCCCGGGATCGAGTCCCGCATCGGGCTCCCTGCTCGGCGGGGAGTCTGCTTCTCCCTCTGACCCTCCCCCCTCTCATGCTCTCTCTCTCTCTCTCTCTCAAATAAATAAATAAAATCTTTAATAAAAAAAAAAAAAGGACAGTGCATCATGACCAAATGGGATTTATCCCCGGAATGCAAGGTTGGTTTGATATTTGAACATCAGTTAATACAAGTAGATATATTAACAGACTAAAAAAATAAAAACCATCAATTGTCTCAATACATGAAGAAAATCAGTGGACAAACTCTGACATTTGGATAAAAACTCAGCTCATTAGGAATACAAGAGAACTTCCGCAACCTGATAAAGGGCATCTATAAAAAACCTGCCACTGACATCATACTAAATGAAACAGTGCATACTTGTGCCTCCAAATCGAGAAGAGAACCAGGTTATTGACCCTCACCACTTTTATTCAGCACTGTCCTGGCATTTCTAGCCAGTGTAATAAGGCAAGAAAAAGAAATGAAAGGTATCCAGAATTGAAAGTGAAACGTACAACTGTCTTTACTCACAGTTGACACCATGTCTGTGTAGAAAATCATACAGAATCTATGAAAAAAGACCACTAGAACTAACAAGTGAGTTTAGGAAGGATACACATTCAATGTACTAAAATCAGTGGTATTTCTACATAGTAGCAACAAGTAATGGAACTGGAAATGAGAAGAAATAATACCATTTAAAGTAGCATCTGGCTTCTAGACTAAGAGGAAGGAGCTCGACTATAGAGCAGGTGGAAGATTCAGAGACAGGGGATGGCTGCTGAGTTGGGACATGGGAACACATGCTTTCCTGAGTCTTCTGGACCAGCTGGAAACACTCTCCTCTTGGGCAGGAGAGAAGCTGATGGGGAAGCTGGGCAGGAGGTGTGGGGAGGTGACACCCCACTTCCTCAGCCTGGGGAGGGGTGGTCGAGGGATGCATACTTCCTCTGCTTTTGCTTATGGGGCCCAGAGGTGGCCCTGGGGTGCACAGAAGGAGTGAGAATCTTGGTGTGGAGGGAGTCGGAGATTGTGGGCAGGTCATGGGCAGCGCAGGAAGAATGCCACCACCCAGGCCATGTCCTACTTGGACGCTCTGAACCGCTACCCCATGAACCTCAATCTTGGCCCCCAGGGGGCCTGAGCTGTGATTCATGCCCTGAGGGTAGTGACACCACCGTCTCGACTCATCTCAGGATCAAGCAGGTTGCCCTCTGCACCTAATGCAGACCGGCCGGGGCTGTGGGCACCACTGTAACCAGGAGGAGAGACATCCACATATGGGGGTCAGGCACGCCGAGGGCTGAGGAGGGGCTGGGCCTGCTCCACCCACAGCTGAGCCCAGACACCTGCAGGTGGGGGACCTAGAAGTGACCCTGGCTCCTGGTCCGCAACACCTCACTCAGCATCTCCACGTGGTGGCGCCGTCGGCCCAGAAGTGCAGCTGCGACAAACAGCCCGTGGGACAAAAAGGCTGCCGTCATTTTGCAGGTGAGCGAGGCCCCAGTGGCTCCCCACGGGAAGCCAAGACTCCAGGACAGCAAACTCACAGTGCCCGCGGCGGTGATGACCGGATGGCAACTCCACTGTGCTGATTTTTACCCCCACATTCTGCTCTTTACGGTTCTAAGACTCTCCATCCGTGGCTTCCTGCATTGGGAATCAGAGGATGCAGAGATCCAATGATCTTCTTCCCAGCTGCTTTGGGTCCCATGACTCTGTGGCTGGGTGACACCAGCTCGCTCCTTCAAGGACAACGCACAGCATGGTTACTAGGGGAGCTAGAACCTGGTGCCCCCTCTGTGACTCTGGGGTTCCACCCTTCTCCCCCAAATTCCCACATCACCAGGCCACTTCCGCCCATCCGACTGACTCAAGAATAATGCAAGCTGCGAGCGGCATGGGGTCTGCCACACCTGCTAGGTGACCATGTCTTAATTGGAGCCAGGGGGCAGGAGGTTGGGGTGCCCAGGCAGTGAGACACATGAGCAAGGGCTGCACACCGCAGAATGCACACAGGAGTCTGGGTCGTGGGGGACATTCCCTCTCCAGATCTTTGATGGCAGCCTCCCACAGGACACCCCAAGGTGCAGGCTGCACGGCTGGTGATCCCCCAGTGGAAAGGCATGGAGGTCCCTGGAGGAGGGGTCCAGATGCTCCTGACTCCCTGTCACCACCCTGCACCCGGTTCCTCTGTGCAGAGGGCTTCAGTCTCGGCCAGAGGTGGGGGGAGCACCCACCGTGGAGGATAACTTGCGGTGGGTAGGTTGGTTCCCTGAAGGACTGCCCCAAACTTGGGCAAACTCCCTCTCTCAGAGAAGCCCAGCACACAGAGGCAAACCACATGACCACGCGTGCTCCCCGTGGGAACACCCCCCACGCACCCCCTCTCTGCCCCACCTCGAGGCCCCGAAGCCCCCCACTCAGATCTGGAGGGACTTACTTTTGTGGCGCATGTAACCCACAGAGACCCCCATCCTGCCTGGAGTCCCCCTGGGGCATGGGGAAAGTTGGCCGTGAGCCGCTCTGAGCTTCCTTGCATGTGGCCCTGGGGCGCTGGGTGGGACCAGGGCTCCAGAGCGCGGGGCATCGTCACTACACCCAACGGGCCTCAGAGACGGCGTCCGAGGGGGTAGCCTAAGTTTACATGGAGAATCTTTCGGAAACCAAGAAGGGATGAAAATTTGATGCAGATCTGGGCTGGAGAGGAGGTGCTTAGAGCACAACACGAGAGGGAAACTGCGAGTCAGTGGTGATGGCAGACCTCAACCTCCCCCAGCCCCCACCACCGTCCTTAGAGCCATGGTTCCCACTGTGTGTGCCACGGCACCCTGGCGTGCCCCAGCAGATCCCCAGGGTGCCGGGGGATATTTCCGGTGCTCAGGACACACAGCAGTAGTGTCACCTGCTGGAGAGACACCGATGGTCCCCGCTGGGCTCCCGGCTGCCGCAGTAACGGGAGAATGAATTCTGAACCCACTTTCTCCAAAGACCTCCCGATGATTGCTCAGTGTTCGGACCGAGTCGCTTGCTAAGCCCAGCAATGAGGCGTTTCTTTGGGCCTGGGTTCTGTGAAGGCTGATGAGGGACAGAAGGTCCAGCTCTGAGTGCAAACGGCTGTCCTTGGGTGACCCCTGGGTGGATCCTGGCCCACCTGCAGGCCCTCTGCGTTCACAGCCTCAGGGCTCCAGGCCTCCAGCCCTCCGGCTGCCCAGACCCTCCCCTGCCAGGAAGCAAGCGTGTAGACAGGGAGGGTCTGACGTCCTGGCTCCCCCTCCCCAGGACAGTAAAGACTGACCCCTGATACCTGACGCAGACAGGGAGCTCACTACCTCACAAAGCAAACTGCCCTCCCATCTGGCCTCCAGGAGCTCCTGGGCCTGTGCCTTCTTCCCCCAGGGGCCTACTCCGGGGCCTTTGGGAGCCCACTGTGGGACCCTTCCACCCAGGTCATCCATAAAGGGGGAGTACTTTGGCAGATCTGTGGCGCAGTCCACCAAGGAAGCGCCCCCTGTGCGACAGCAGGAGGCGCAGCCAAGAGCCAGGGAGCCAGGCCCAGGCCCCGTGGCAGGCACCGACCCGAGCAGCGGCACCCGAGCAGACTTGCCAGACTGCCCTCTACCCTCATGCCAGGCTGCAGAATTTCCGGCTGAAGATCAGGGAGCTGGAAAGAACACCACCCCACCCCCATGCTTCTGGGGTCTTGGGAAACAGACTCCCCGAGCCCCCACTGCCCCTCTATGTGAGCCTCCCAGGATCCCTGGAGGGCTGGTGGTCCCTGCCATCTGGACCCAGGATGCCCCACCAGGCCAGCCTTCCCTCCAAGGTCCTGCTCCCCTCGTCTCTGCATTCAAAGAGAGAGGCCAAGACTCTCACCAAGACCGCGGTGGGGGGAGGAAGGGCCGCCACCGAACACATGCCAAGATGCACATCCTCAGGGAGCTCTTCACTCTCTCCCCTGCACCACAGGGGGCTGCCCAGCTCACTCTCCCCTCCCCATCACCTGCGCAGCAGAGGCAGGGGCACGGGAAGCCCAGAGGGGCCTGGCAGGTGAGGAGACTGTGCCCACCAGCTCCATTCTGCATAGAGCCTGCCCTGGCTGGGTTTCTAACCCCTTTGTGTGCACAGAGCCAGCAGCCTCTGGGAGCTCCCCATAAAGGCTCTAATCCCCTGGCCCCATAGCTGGGGAGGTGAGGGCGGGAGCCTGCTGCCTCAGCTTGGGCCCCCACCCCACTCACACAGCCCAGGTCCCCGGTAATGCGATAATTGGGTGGGATTTTCGCTGAGAGAGAGGGGAAGTCCAGAGGAGGGTGAGCCAGCTCCCCTCCCGCCCACCCCACTTCATTCCAGAATCTTCCCTCCTTCCCGCTGCAGGTGGGGGGCTTGCAGTGACTGGGGGAGGGGGGCGGGTAGAGGGTCCGGGCATGCATAGACTTAACTGGATCCCAAAGGCGGTGTGGAGGAAAGTTTCCTTGAAAGAGAAGGGCTCTCGTTCCCTACCCGGGAAGAGACTCCTGACCGGTCACCCGGGTGACCCTCCCCCGAGGCTAGCCTACCTCGCAGATGCGGAAACCACGGCGGGTGGGGGCAGCATGCCTCTGGTTCTCAGCACCAAACCTGGAGGCTCGCATAGCCACCCCTGCCCAGAGAAGGGGCCACATGCCTACCCCACCACCTCTCCATGGGGCCCCCACACTCAGACCAGGTAGCGAGGCACGGCCTGAGGGCACTCGTGAGAGGAGCGGGTGGTCCACAAGAAAAGACACATCAGGGAAGAGCCGGGAGTTGGGATTTCTAGCTGCAGTTCTGCTCCCCTCACCTCCGAAGCAGGGACAGGAATTCCTGCTGTGTTTACCACACAGCGGATTGAGACGGACTGGTCTCCCACCCGGCAGGGCGCGAAGACCCTCTCCCCTGTTACCATGTGCCCAGAGGAAGCTGCGGAGAGTTCAGGATTTGGTCTTCCGTTCCCCAGGAAAACTCCCCTGGTGTCCCTCTCGCCTACCCCAGAAGGCGCAAGCGGGGCTTCGAGGTGGCGCGCAGGGTGGGTACTGGCTAGCTGCTCCTTGAGACGTTGGATAATTCACCTTCCTTCTCTGGTCTGCCCTTCCGCCACCAACTAAATCATAAGGCTTACCTAAATTGTTAGACACCCCTTCTGGCTGAAGAGACTAGCAGAGCGCTGGGCAGACCCCGAGGGTGGAGGTCCCAGAGTGAGGAAGGCTGGGCTGCACTGCCTCGGCTGGGAAGCGCCAGGGACTGGGCGTCCTCTTTCCTGGTGGGGTGTGGGGGAGAACGCGGAGGCGTCCACACCTGCGCTCCCGACCGCCCGTGTCCCGATCTTGACCCTCTGCTGAGGGGCCGCAGCCCGGCCGCCCACCCAGCCACGGTCCCCACGGCAGGCCGCCTTCGCCGCCGCCGCGGTCCGCAGAGGAGCCGAGCGGGCAGCTCCGTTCCCAGAGCACCAGCGAGGAGCGGCTCGAGGTGCTGGCCTCGGACGAACGGACGCCCCTGGCAAGGGGATGGAAGAAAGGCAGGGCAGCCCCGCCACCTTGAGAGCAAGAGACGGAGCGCACGACAGAGCCGCCGCAGGAGCGAGAGCCGGGCATTGCGTCCCATGGCGAGCGCAGGGCGCGCGGGGCTCCACACCACCGCGCCGCCCAGGAGTTCCGAGCAGGCGCGGCCCCGGAACTCGGAGGGGGCGCCGGAGGACCGCGCTGTCCCGAGCCCCAGGCTGCCGCCCGACCAGCGGCCCACCTGGCCCAGCGCGGCTCTTGGAGCTGGCGCATCCCCGCGCACCCCGCAGCCACGGGAGGGGCCGGCCGCCGCCGCCCCAGCTCCAGGGCCCCGCCCGCCCCCTGCCCGCCCCCTGCCCGCCCCGCCCCGGCCCTGGCCCCGGCCCCGGCGGGCGCCCCCCGCGGCGCTGCCCCGCCCCCGCCGTCCCGCGCCGCCCCGGGCCCCGGCCCGCCGCCCGGCAGCCGGCCCACCTGGCGCAGCGCCGCCCTCGGAGCCCGCGCACCGGCGCACACCCGCGCACCCCGCGCACCTCGCGGCCGCAGGAGGGCCCAGCGCCGCCGCCCGCCAGCTCCCAGGGCCCGGCCCGCCCCGGCGCCCGTGCTCTCGGGGCGGACTCCCGGCCCTCCGCGCTCTCCCGCCCGGCGATGGCCCTGCTCGGATACTTCTTATTCCTCTACGGCCTGAAGCAGGCGCTGGGCAGCTACCCGATCTGGTGGTGAGTCTTCCTCGCGTCCGCCTTGGTCTCCCTCGGAGCGGCCCCGAGCCGCCGTCCCCTCGGGCAGGGCCCCGCGGTGGCCCGGAGCCCGCGCCCTGCCCCTCCGGCTCCGCGGGCGAGGGCGGGTTGTTTTCCTTGGCGGCCACTTTCGACCTGTTCGGGCCGGGGCTGGGACGCGGGTGTCGGAGCTTCCGGGGACATTGGTGTCCCGGGCCTAGAGGGGCCCCCGGCGTCGGAAGGGGCGCAGCGGCTGGGGAGAGGCGGGAACACGGTCCGCACAGATGGCACCAAGAGCCAGGCAGCCTGCGGCCAGGGGAAGCCGGGAGGGCGAGCGGGTGCAGCGCGGGGGAGAGGGAGACGTTCCTTAAGGACCGTGTCTTACACACACGCACACCTTAAAACAAAGTCGATGAGACAAGACCGAACAGCTTGGAGCAGCGCAGTTACGTAAAGACAGCGGGACCCGCCGGGAGTCCCGGCCGCCTCTCGGGCCGGCTCCGAGTGTGTGTGTGTGTGTGTGTGTGTGTGTGTGTGTGTGTGTGTGTGTGTGTGTGTGTGTGTGTGTAGGGGGGTGTCCGACGGCCCTCTCCGTCAGCCCCGGTCTGGAGCAGGAGGGAAAGGGGGCTGCCGTGGGAGAGCGAGAAGGCATCCAGTTTGGAGGCTCTTGAGTGAGGCCCCACGTTTGAGAAGGCTGGGGGTTGCATCCTCCACCCAGAGGAGGAGCATTTCAGGGAGAACCTCAGAAATCTGACGATGGGAATGCAGATAAACCAAAGAAAGGGTCCTGAGGGTCCACCGCACATGTATCGGAGCCTGGGGGGAGTGGGGGGGAGTCAGGGTTACCCTCCCTCTGGGTATCTAATTTGGCAGAGCCCCCACCCGCGAAGGTCACCCAGCTCGGGGGCAGGGGAAGGGGAGGAGGTGGTGTGCGGAGTTGCGCTCTGAGAAGCCCAAGATCTGACCAACATAGTTGGGGGGATGCGGCCAGAAGACCCAGAGTTGGAGAGAAGGCGCCCCACACACATGCTTGTGGCCGCGTGCGCGCGCACACACACGCACATGCACACACAGGAACCTTCTCCGACGGCTTGCCTGGAATTATAATAATTACGCCGAGGGGAAGGGGGGGAACCGAGCGAGCCGAAGTACATCTAATCCGATAATAATTTTTCTCTTCGAGATGGTTCAGTAGCAGGGGCTCTCGGGTGGGGACGCGGGTCCAGGCGCAGCCAGGCGGGGCGGGTGGGAGGGAGGGGAGGCCCCGGGCCGGTTCAACGACCTGGGAGATGTGGCTGGGCCGCAATTCGGGGACCCGGGCAGCCCGCTCCGGCGCGCGCGGCACCTGCAGCGCCCTGTCGCCTTGGAGCGTGGGCTGGGGCCGCAGTGCCTGCGGCTGCGGGGACACTGACGCCTGCCCCGCCGACCGCAGGGAGCGGGGGGGGGGGGGGGAGCACGTTCGAGAGAGCCCCGCGGCCCGCGGCCCCCCGCAGGCTTCTAATTAGAACCCGCCGCCGCCGCAGTCCTGGGCGCAGGAGGAAGCTCCCTTCGCCCCCGCGCTACTCCCGAAAGGAAGGGCCCTGCCCCCAGCCTCCCGGCTGCCCCACACCTTGGGATCTCCGCCCTGTCGGCCCTGAGGCTCCCTGGCCTTGACCTACCCCCCCCCCACAGACACACACAGGTATGCCCCCCCGTTTGCACCTGGGCCACATGTGTTGCGTCTGAATGGACCCGCACATGCTCCAATGCAACCCTGCACTTTCCAGGTCCGTGGGGAGGAGCCCTACAGCTCGGCAATCCAGCCAAGAAGAGTCTAGAGCAGCCCTTTGGCGGCAGAGAGAAGGGGTGCCATGGAACCCCCACTCCGTGATTCTGTTTCCTGAGGAGAAGTGCCTCTGGCAGACACAAGCTCAGGGCCCTCTGGGGACGGCTGGTGTGCCCGCAGCCCAGCTGGACAGGGAAGGGAGCCAGGTGCCCACAGGCGGAGCAGAGAGGAGGGCTCACAGAGAGACTCTGGGCTTCCTAGCCGGGGAGAGCCTTTCCGTGTTCACGCCCCACCTGGCGGGGCCTCCCCGGCGGCCCCTCCTTTCCCTGCCCTCCCTGCCCCCCGTGGGGCTGAGGGACCCTCTCTTTATACCTTCTCCCCTCACGCCCAGCCTCCCTAATTGGTCGTTCTGTTTCACCCTAACCCTCCCCCAGATGAAGCTGCTGCCGCCCCTCTCCCCACCCCGCGCATATAAAAGTGAAAGTAAGGAGTCTTTCTCACCTGTGGGAAGACGGGAACGCGAGGAAACAGCCCAAATCGGCAGTAATCAGGCTTTTGAAGTTGGTGTGGCTCCCGGTGGGAGGGGGGAGGGAGAGGAGAGCGGGCGGCAGCAGGAATTCCAAGGGCCACCCGCTCCCCTGTGCCTGTGGGAACGTCCCTCACCCGGGGCGCCAGGGCAGGTCCCAGCCGAGCCGCAGAGAGACACACACGGTCCCGAGACCCACATGTTGAGAGTGCGCCTTGGGGGCCCCTCCTGTGGCGGCAGGCCCCTCCCCTGTCCCCTGGGGAGGCAAGGACTCTCAGGGAGCTCCAGCAACGCAGGAGGGCCCCTGTGAACACAGGATGGCAGCAGGCTCAAGAAGACACACAGAACCCTGGGACCAGAACCCAGGAGGCTCCGGCGCTCCCTGGCGCGCTCTGGGCCCCCTCCTCCTGTGTGTGAGGCTGGGCTGAGGGCATCTTGTAAGCCCGTAGGCCTCGCCTGGTCCCTGCAGGCCAGCCTGGGTGCTGTCCTGCCCCCTCCAGGAGGAGGCCAGGCCCCTTGCCCCCCCCCCCCCCACCAGGCAGCTCTGCCCCATTCCCAGCTGTTCCTGCCCGTTCTGGGCAGCCTGCCCACAGCCATCCGCCCCACACCCTCACTGCCCTGCAGTTACAGCCCCAGTGGCCGGCAGCTGCCTGGCCCTTCACCAGTGGCCGCCGGACCCGGGCTCCCCAGCCCAGAGGCTGTGCCCTGGCGCAGACGGTACCTGGGCTGGCCCAGGACATACCCCTGCGAGGCCACCCCTGGGTCCGGTGCACAGCCTGGAACCTGCTCCCAGTGTAGTGCTCCCTGGTTCTGGCCCTCCCCAGCCACCGCCCCACACACATCCTCGCTGCCGGGGGACTCCCAGCTAAGAGCCCCTAAGCCCTGCTTGCCCCCATGAAGGCCAGGTCAGCCACAAGTGCCCCCCCCTTCCAGAGCCTCCTCTCTGCATGGCCCTCCCCCGGCTGCCCCTCCGGCCCCCACCTGGGTCCCCCCACGTGGCCACTGCTTGTGGGGTGCAGGTGCACCTCGAGTTCAGAGGGGGTGGCCGGCCAGGAGCATTCCCGGGAGGGGGTGCCCTTGTGGGGTGAGGAGGAGGGGAGAGCTGCAGGGGTTCCGTGTCACATGACTCTGACCTGAGGGCTGAGCTTCTCAGCGAGCAGGGCTCCCGCACAAGACTTCCCTCCTGAGTTGCCCTGCCCCTGGTGAGTCTGCACCCCTGCGCCCCTCCCCAGGGTGGCCCTGCCCCTCACTGCTCCAATCTCCCTGCTGCCTCTGCCTGTCCGTGTCTGTCTGTCTGTCTCTCCGTTTCTCTGCCTCTCTGCCAGAGGCTGGTGAGGACAGTCGCTAGGCCATAGGATCGGAGGAATCCAGACCGCAGGTGGACCCCTCTGGTGTCGTAGGACCTCAGGGTGCTGGAAGCAGGGCCCCCCCCCCAACAGAGCCACCAGTGACCATCCTGGTGTCAAGGACATGGTCAGAGACCTGTTGTATGGAACCACCAGGCAGGCAGCCTTCCTCTCTGTCCCTCCAGAGCACAATGCACCTGCCTCCCCCCACCTCCGCTCCCCCTGCCTGGCTGCCCACACACTCAAGACTGTCTCTCCCAGGCCCCAGGTGTCCCTGCATCTCACTGGGCTCGCTCTTCTGTAAGACGATTTTCTGCGGCATTTGCGTAAACCTGCTAGAATGCTTTGTGGCGGAGGACCAGCTGGGGAGCACAATTAGGGAGGAAATGGTCTCGTCAGGGAAGAGCTGTAAAGCCACACCTCCCGCAGTGGGTCCTCGATCAGATCTCCGGCTGCAGGGCAGGAGGGGCCCTGTCCCCCAGGGGCTCTGCCATCGTCCCAGCATGGGAAAGCAGGGCCTGGAAACCCCACTGGCAATGACAGTACCCATCACACTGGAAGTGGCCCCCAGGCCAGAGCCGTCCTGGCACGGTTGTCCACGAAGAAACAGGAAAGAAGCTGAAGACAGGGGTCGCTTGGGGATGACATGGTGTCATGTACTTTTTTCACGCAGCATCTTTATGTACTTCGTAATAAGGGATTAGAAATGTAAAAAAAACCCCAAGCCCAAGTTGTTAGGTCGGGAAGCACCTTCACGTCGGCTGGCAAGCCTGAGTGGGGGCTCCTCCCCGTGGACCACCGTCCCTCCACGCGCGCCCACCCAGCACTGGCCACATGGAGACTTCGCATCTGCCCCTTCGAAGCCTGGTTGAAGGATCGAGAAGCCTCAGGAAGCGGATGTGGGCTCTGGGTCGGATTCCTGAGGATGGCAGTCATGCCCGTACGATGCCGAGAGGTGGTGAGCTGCCCGTCACGGAGGGCAGGAGAAGAGGCCCAAGAAGGCACAGCCTGCAGAGGCCCCGGCGCCCTGACCGCGCCTTTGCAGAGCTAGCTGCGTCCCCAGCTGTGAAATCCCACGAGGGGTCTGTCCTTCCCCTTCTCCACCCTTCAGCCCTGCAGCTTCTCCGCGAGACCCTGTGGACCCAGGGGATGAATGATGGCGCCTCTCCTGTGAAACACAGAAAGCTACTGGGTGGCTGTGCCCAGGACAGGAGGACATGGCTGAGCGTTCCCGCACCCCTGGCGGAGTTCCCAGCTCTGGGGCCGGGTCCCCGTGACACACTGGGCAGTGCTGCCTCAGTCTCCCTCCCGGCTTCCCCAGATGACACCCGGGAGGTGCCTCGCGCTTTGGTGCTTCCACATTCCTTCCCCGAGAAACGTGCCGCTGCCGCCCAGGGAAGCGGGCAAATGCATGGCCGCGGGCACAGGAGCCTCTGCCCGCCTGCCAGGACTTGCTCAAAGTATGTGTCAGTAATCCCGGCTCAGCTGGCGGGACCGCGGGGGTGCTGGGGGGCTGCAGGCAGGGAGGGGTGGCCCAGCATGACCAGGGTCCTGCAGCTCCCCGCCGACGTGCCCTCCCAGGGCCCAGGGAGCACCAGCTCCGAGAGGGATCTTCTGGGCAGCAGGGGCAGGAGCATGGAGGCACCGGGGCCCCCCCGCACCCCACCCCTCAGAGGGTGGAGAGAGAAACAGCCCCGGGGGGGGACCCAAGCAGGTCAGCACCCTTGGAGCCCTCGGCACTGTGGGGTTCCCACACGGCCAGCTCCGTCCAGAGAGGACAGAGCCCGCCCATCCTCCTGGGCAGCCCTGAGTCCACAGGGCCACCGACCAGCCCCACACTCAGAGCTCTGGTCTGGGGACGGGAACCCCATGTCTCTGTGAGACCTCACACATTGTCCCCAAAAGGACCAGCCTGGGGCCCTTGTCTGCAGAGACACCCAGGGTGAGCGTGGGCCCCAACCTCCCTGCTGCCCCGGGGCCTGCGTGGAGTTCTGTGCCCTCGAAGGACAAGATGGGGGAGCAGCACCTCGCGGCCTAGGAGTAAAAGGCCACGCAAGAAGAGGTGGCAGGCTTCCGTGGGGCCTAGAGAGGGCGGTTAGCGGGGCTGGGGGCACAGAGCCTTTCTTGGAGAAGTGGCCCAGCCGACACCAAGGTGCAGATGGACCCGCCATGCCACGGCCCAGCTCCCCTCAGGGAGAGCCTCGGGTAGAATGTGGCCCACCACCTCCCTGGAGAGCAGGGGAGACTGAGGCCCGGAGGGGAAGCGAGTGACCCACGAGCTGGGGCCCACGTCCTGCCCACAGCGCCCCTCTGTCCTTGAGAACCGCCTGAAGCCACCACTGGCCCCGGGACACTCACGGCCACAGGCAAGGGCACCGCGGTGACCACAGCCCACGGGTGCCCCATGCCTGCTGCGATGTGCTGCCCAAGGAAACCGAACAGGTCCAAAGACACCCAAGAGCTGGCTCCCCTGCTGAGACCTGGGGGGGCCAGCGCATAGGTGTCTCCTCCATCTGGGGCTCTGTGCCCAGAGGGGCTGGGAGGGGCCGCCCCAGCCCCTGGCCCTGGCTGCTGCGCCGTCACGGCAGAACCCCGGCGGGTGACGGCCACCAGCCCAGGCTGGGTCCTGGGCGCCTCCTTCCCCTGCGTGTTCCAGCCAGCACCTCTGCTCCACCCTGAGCAAGACGGCCTGGCAAGGCGCCCGGCCTTCCGACGCGCTGCCCTCCGCGGGAGGGAGAAAACCATTAGCGCTGGCGGGCGGTGGGTGTGGCTCACATGGCCCCAGCCACAGGCTGGGACTGCAGTCGAGGGGCCACTCTCCAGATTGCACGCGTGCGTGCTCCGGGTGGAAGGTGACACCCCCTTCCCGGGAAACAGTAGTGTTCACCGGCACCTGGAAGCCACACCGAGCCCGCCATCTTCCCAGGACTCACATCACCCACACCTTTCCTGGGATGATAGCAGCGCCGTGCAGAGGTGTCAGGTCCTGCTTGCGCTTCGCCTCTCCGCTGCACGTGGTCTGCATGTCGGGGACCTCCTCCCAGGCCCCGGGGAGACCGCTGACACCGGCTCTCAGTCGTCGGCCCCTCTGCTGTGTGGACGGCCCTGCAGAAGGTCTCTTGGGGCTGGACTCCGGGGCTCAGGGTCAGAGGGGGAAGGAGTGCCATGTCTGGGGGGTGGGTGCCTTCAGTGTGGGACGCTCTGGTTTTGAGGGGCCTTCGGGTATCGGGCGAGACGTCCAGCCGGGCAGCCGGGTGTTGGCGGCCGGTGCGGGTGTGGGTGCCTTCCGGGACGGCACCCTGCTCTGCAGGGAAGTGCAGTGAATTCCTCACGGGCTGAATCACAGCACCAGGTGCAGGGTGAAGGAAGTGGGTGCAGCAAGGGTGGGGCAGCCCCTGCCCCCCCCAGACCCGCAGGACCACTGCTCAGGGGACTACCGCACCCCCCCCCCCCGCCTGCTGCCCATGAGAAGGGTTGGGACCTCACCATGACCTAGACAGAGGGACAATGGGCTACAAGCCCCAGTCGCGCGTCACCTGGACACCACCACCCCTCGAGGGAGCGGCCCTAAGTTAGGTGCCTCCCTTCCCTATCTGGAACCATTTGCACACCTGCAAACCCTGTGAGGCTGAGGGGGCAATTGGGGGATTAACCCAAAGCTCAGTGTGGGCTCCTGAGGGTTTGTGAGGCCTGGTCCATGCTGTGAACTGTCCAGTGGCCCCCCTCACAGTACGGGGCAAGAAACCCCGGTTCGCCTCCGCAGGGCCTGGGAGCGGGCAGCATCACCCTTCCGGCCACCTCCTCAGAGACACCTGGGGTGTGAGCGGACGAAACCAGGGCACAGAGTGTTCTATCGCGGCCGGGCGGGGGCAGGCACAGGCCGTCACTCACGCTGACCCTCAATGACCAGTCAGCAGTGGACATGGGGCTACACGGGGCCCGGGAGGCTCGTGGTGCTCAGGGTCGTTAGCACTGGCCACGTGAGTTTTGTTTATAGATATGACACATATCGGACTTGTCACAGTCTGGTGTTTGTTCCCCCAGACTGCGTATGGAGCCCTGACCCCCACAGTGACAGTGTTAGGAGGGGGGCCCCCACAATGGGAGTGGTGTCCCATCAGAAGAACAGGAGACCAGGGGTGACCCCGATACGTGAGGATCTCGAGGAGGCACTGTCTGCAAGCCAGGAAGACTCCCCACTGGACCCCAAATCTGCCGGCACCTCGATCCTGGACGTCCAACATCCAGATCAGGAGAACTAAATGCCGCCCGGCCTGTGGCATTTGCTGAGGCAGCCCACGCTTCTGAGACATCTGCCCTAAGTGCTATTTGGTCTGCAGGGTATGCGGTACATCCTAAGGGCGGCAGAGTATACAGAGAAGGGGGCCCTGGGGAGGCCGTCCTGCCACGTGAACACATGGACATGGGCCAAGATTCCTGGCCCAGGAGGTCCCGGGGCGCCATCCACAAGGTCGTGTGGGTCAGAGGGAGTCAGGTAGCGGGCCATCTGAGCCCGCGGCCACACAGGTGACCCGACGGGGCAGGTGGGGCAGCTGGGAGGCTGCTAGTGGCTAATGGTAGGCAGAGGCAGGAGGGATGCCAGGAGCCTAGATGGGAGAAGTAGCCAGCCTGCACCAGGGATAGGCAGCAGACAGGGGAGGGGTGGCACGGGGGACAGGGGAGGGGTGGTATGGGGGCAGGGGAGGGGCGGTAGGGGGACAGAGGAGGGGCGGCATGGGGGCAGGGGAGGGGTGGTATGAGGGAAGGACGGTAAGGGGGGGCAGGGGAAGGGTGGCACGGCAGGGGACAGGGGAGGAGTGGTACAGGGGCAGGGGAGGGGCGGCACGTGGGAGCAGGGGAGGGGTGGCATGGGGGCAGGGGAGGGGTGGCAGGGGCTGCAGGGGAAGGACGGCAGGGGAGGGGCAGCACGTAGGGGGGGCAGGGGAGGGGCGGCAAGGGCAGCAGGGGAGGGACGGCAGCGGGGGCGGCACGTAGCGGGGGCAGGGGAGGGGAGGCACGGGGGCAGGGGAGGGGTGGTATGGGGGGGACAGGGGAGGGGCGGCGGGGGGGCAGGAGAGGGGCGGCACGGGCCGCAGGAGGAGCTCGGGAGTCAAGCACAAAGGCCAAGGCGGCGGGCGGCGGGGGGCGCCGTGTTCACCGCTGGAGCTGCACAGCGGGGTCGGTCCCGGGTCTAAGCCGCTCGCAGGGCGCGGAGCGGACGGGACGCGGGTCTCCGCGGCGCACCCAGGGGCCACACTGCAGGGCTTCCAGCGGCTCACGCTCACACCCGCAGGCTCGCGCTCTGCAGGTGGCACGTCTGGCTGGCTCATCTGGGGTCCCCACTCGGGTCTCCAAGTGTCAGCCAGCCTGGGGAAGAGCGTGCTCCCGGCCTCACCCACTGTCACCCTTGGCTGCTTGCACTGGGGGGCCTTGTGGCTGCGCGCTCCGGGGCGCGCTCTCTGGTCCGGGGACGCGGCCTCCCCGTCACAGGGCCGGCGGCCGCTCTGGATGCCCCAGGTCTCCGACTTCTGCTCCCAGCAGAGGCTGTGCTTGGAGAGCGCACGGGGGGCTTAGGGAGACCCTGATTCACGTCTGCCACACCGCGAGCAAGCGTGGCCTGTCATCCTGTGCCGGCGGTCGGGTGGGGCCTCCCGCGGCCAGTCGGAGTCTGGGCCTGGCGGGGCTGCCTGCTTCCCCGGGTTCAGAGCCCTGGGTCCCCTCCGGAAAGCTCCCGAGCAGCCTCGGGGCTCCAGGGGTGGGGCGTGCGCCCAGGACCGGGAGATGCCATCGTAGTTTGCCGGTGCGGAGGGACCGAGGGCGGGCGGGCAGCAGAGAGCGCAGAACGGCCGTCTCAGGAGACAGCGGGGACACTGATCAGCCACAGCGTGGCCTCCCGCGTTCGCGCTTTGCTGCAACCCTGCGTCAGCCCTGTGACTTTCTTCCCCGCTTGGTTGGGGAGGGCTTGTCCCTGGTCCCACCTGCACCCACCCCATCACGCTCACATCTTGGGGTGGAGAGACCACCCCGGTGCCTTGCTGTAGGCCATAGGCCGTCTTTCCGCGGATGTCCTTTGTTCCCGGATAAGACTTGGGGGCCCAGCAAGCGCTCGGTGCTGTTGCATGTTACAGGCTCGGGCTCGGAGAACTTGGGGAGACATAACGCACAGGGACAATGGCGCCCCTCTCCTACTCGGTGCCTCCAGTCCCTGGCGAGACCCCTGGACAGGCCAGTGCATCACCATTCCCCAGAGGTGGCCACAGGCCCCTTGCAGCCCCTGATCTTCCGCTTGGAGCCTCTCCCCACCCTCCTGTCCTGCCCCTGGCCTTACCCAGAGCGCCCCCACTTCCTCCCAGAAGGGTGTGAGAGGAGGGAGTTACAGATTGTGGTTTTCCCAGCGCTGATGGATCGGGGTATCTACCTTCTCTTTAGGAATTTGGATCCTGGGTGTGTGGGGGCATAGTGCACGTCCAGTTTGGGTTTTTTCCCTCACTTTATTGAGATATAACTGACACGTATCACGGAGAGAGGTTAAGGTGTACATGGTGATGATTTGATATGTGTATATATTATGAAATGATCACCACGTTAAGAGTAGGGAGCAGCAGTTGAACCTTTAATGTTTTCTTTAATGGCTCCATCTTGCCTTTGAGGCCAATCCAAATCCGGTGACCTCTCCCCGCCCACGACACTGGCCCCCTCGTCTGCAGCTCTCCACCCTCCTCAGGCAGGGTCTGCAGTGCCCAGGCCCCCTTGGCCACCTGGCTCTGGGACACCAGCTCCTCTCTGGAAGAATTCAAGGAGGATCGGGCGTCGGGTCCAGAGTGGGTGGGAGAAGAACCCGGCCAGGGTTGGTGGAGTCTGGAACAGCTGGGGCAGCATCTGGGCTGGCACCCTGGCCTCGCTCCCCGGCTCCAAGAGGTGGCGAGCCGGGGCCTGCCCAGGAGGAGGGCCGGCCAGGTGGAGGTGCTGGGGGTGGGGCGGGCAGGAGCTGACTCAGCACCCCGGAACAGGGCCGCTGCCAGCAGTGGGGAGCTTGGAAGTCCCCGCTCTGCTTCCCCTGGAGGGTGGCTGGGGGCGTGAAGGAGGCCTGATGGCAGGCAGCAGGAGATGCTCTTCCCTGCTCCGACCTGGGAGGTGGGGGGCCCCAGGAGGCAGGCTCTGTGCTCTGTGCTGCAGGTGTGGGGCTCCGGGGTGCACCTTGCCCCCCTCCCAGCCCCCACCCAGAATGAGTCGTGGCTCTGGCATCTGGCCAGGGAGCCAGCACCTCAGGACTGACAAAGTTGGTCTTTTTCCCCACTCCTTCTGAGTCTCCAAGCAAACCAGCACATGCAAGCAAGAGAGAAAGGATCCAGTGCATGGGTTTCCCTCTGGGCAGACTCTCCGCCCCCTCCTGGGCTGGGGCAAGGCCGGGACAACAGAAGAGCAGGCCCCAGGGAAGCATTCTGCCACCACGGAGCCACGACAACCGGAGACCCCCCCAGCGCTCCATCCGAGAGTGTCCTGAGGTCAGACCAGATGTAGGGCCCGGCAGGAGCACCCGTGTGCCCACAGCTCCTCTGCCTGGTTACCCCACAGCTGAGCACCCCCTCCAGCCACCCATCTGTTCATCTCCCAGGCTTATGCCCCTGAGCACTGGGGCCGGCTTGTCAGTGTTACGTGATCCAAGTGCCAGGGAGGCCTCCCGGTTCACGGAGTGGAGGAGCCAGAGTGGCCGGGGCAGCCTCACCTGCAGTGACCAGCTCATCCAGCTTACGGTCCTGCACAAACTGCGACAGTTGGTCCCCAGCCTCGCCCCACCAGCTGGCCTCCAAGGCACCGCTCCTGGGGCTCCTGGATGCTCGGAGGTGCACAGATTGAAAACCATCAGCCTGGTCCCGTGGTCACCTCCCGGGCCTGCTGTGGCCTCCAGGATTGGCTGTAGCAGCCCCTTCTCAGTCGGAGGCAGAAAGGAGCCTGGCGAGGGAGCAGCCAGGCCACCGGGAGGGAGGCAAGGGTGGACTCCTGTATGGGAAGGCCGCAGAGGCTGCAGGAGGATCCTGAACCAGAGTCCACCCACCCCACCCCAGCACCTGCCCTCACAAGGCCACCTGGCCACTTGCTTCTCGGGGACCCTCCCCCCGGGTCCCTCCACTCATGGGCGGGGGTGTGTGCTGACAGTGGGTGAGAGCGGGGAATGCAGAGCGGGGAGGGGGCACGCGGCCTGGGGGCCCGGGACAGCGTGCGCTCCCAGAGCCCTTGGCGAGGAGCCCGCAGAATTGCTTTGTGCTGGGCGGATGTGGGAGGTGGGGTTACCAGGGTTACCACCAGAGATAGCTCACGGTGGAGCAGACACCTGATGTGAGCCTGCTGCGGGCAGGCCGTGCACGGGCTCGGCCGTGGCCCCTGGGGCCATGACAGGGGCAGCTTGGTGGGTGGGGGCATCGGACCTGGCAGCACACAGGTGAGGGTGCTCTGAGGGAGAATGGGGCTGTGGACAGGCTCTGTGTGGGAGCTCCAGCCAGAGCCACAGCGGGTCACACAGAGCAGGTGCGGCCTGTCTCCCCATACCACCCCACTGCCTCCCCCGTCCTCCCTGCCCCCACCCTGTGCTCTGGCCCAGCCAGGCCCATCTTCTCAGGCTGGATGCCTCACTTCCGCCCCCTGGCCCCCGAGGTCAGAGAACCCTGGTGTCGGCCGGCACCTCTCGACCCTTGCGTAGCCCACGTGCCCAGCTCCCCTCCCATCCCGCCACCCACCTGCTCGGCTGCTCCCCTGGGAAGTGCGGGGTTCCCTGCGGTCCTCACTCGGAGCTGTCCCTGCAGGCCAGGGTAGGAGAGCAAGGCCCAGACCACAGCACAATTTCTAGAGAAGCAAGACCACACCAGCCGGTGAGGCAGAGAGCTGGTCTTTCTGGAAATTGCGGGGTTCACGGGACTGTGGGGGCAGTGTGGGGGCAGTGTGGGGAGGGTCAGGTCTG
The DNA here is from genome assembly GCF_009762305.2 of Zalophus californianus. Lineage (NCBI taxonomy): Eukaryota > Metazoa > Chordata > Mammalia > Carnivora > Otariidae > Zalophus > Zalophus californianus. The sequence goes on from NC_045599.1 coordinate 404,940, forward strand.
GCCCGTCACTCGGCACTCAGCATGGTCTGCAAGTAGTGAAGGAACCAGCCAGGGAACAAGCCCATCAGGGATGAGCCAGACCCCCCATCCCAGGCCATACTGGGCGGCACACTCAGGAGCCGGGAGGCCTGCGATGTCTGACACGGGGTCATGTCTGGTTTGTGTGGCTCATCAAGGCACTGGAGTCGGGACAGACGGGACCTGTGGGGACTGTGCCAGGGGAGGGGGGGTCAGATATTGGGGCTTGAATGTGGGAGAGACGCACGCTGCCAGGAGCGTCATCTGAAGGTGTGGACGATCAGAGACATGGGCCCACTGCCCACGGGAAGGAGGCTTGACTCAGGCACCCCGCGGCAAGACGCTGTGCTCTCCTGGGGAGAGCCAGGTTTGAACTGTTAGGTGGATGTTCTTGAGCAAGGGAAGGCGAGGACACGGTGGCCGTGAGGGCATGCCCAGGAATGTGGGGGACACACGCCCTCGGGGGGCTTGGCCAGGAGAGCACCGGCAGAGGTGGGAAAACTGCCCACTCCCCAGCTGGCTTCCTAAGTAAGGCAGAGCGGCCGCAGAGGGAAGGCCAGGAGGGTGGCCTGCACGGGAGCAGGGGAGCACGGCACTAGGCCTGGCTGCAGGGACCAGGGGGACACAGCCTGGGTCGGGGGAGGGACCGCCGGAAGTGGACGACCGCGCAGGGCCTGCAGGGCGAGCGGGGAGAGCCCACAGAGCGGACTCCAGCAGGACCGCGGTGAGGCAGCTCCGGGTGCTGACGGGCGTGGGCTTCGAGCCTCAAGGCAAAGCGGCCTTGAAGATTTGGAAGGAGGAGGAGCGAAGGGTCAAAGCATCGCCTGTGTATCTCCCGAGGGCAGGTTTGTTTCTCTGACAGACAGGGCCCCCGCTTGTGGCTCTGACCACATCTGGATGGAAATGGGTTAAAGTCAAGGTAGGACTTAGCTGCGGTCACGGCCATAGGCAGCTGTGTGGGCTGCTAAGGGACCCAGAAGCCTCTGTCCCTCCTTCTGTCTGGGTGCTCAACCTCCCAGGGCACGAGAAGAGCCTCTGGGGTTCAGCTGAGGCTAATGAGGCCGTCATTGACTCGGCTTCTCCCCCAAAGGAGACCCAGGCCCTCCCGCCTGGAGACCCCCAGACCAAGCTACCAAATAAGCAGGGACCTTCCTGCCAGGCTGGGGGGCTTCTCTGCATCTCCGCTCCGGGCCTGGGACGCAGCGCACCCAGCAGCCCAGGGGAAGGAGAGCGATGGGAGAGCGCGTGCGAGACCGACCCCAGGTGGCACTGGGCGGAGGCGTGCAGGGGCGGCGGGATCCGGGGTCACCCGGGGGGGGCGGGCGGGGGTGTGCCGGGGCGGCGGGATCTGGGGTCACCCGGGGGAGCTGGCGGGGGCGTGCACGGGCGGCGGGATCTGGGGTCACCCGGGGGGGCGGGCGGGGGTGTGCACGGGCGGCGGGATCTGGGGTCACCCGGGGGGGCGGGCGGGGGTGTGCAGGGGCGGCGGGATCCGGGGCCACCCGGGGAGCTGGCGGGGGCGTGCAGGGGCGGCGGGATCTGGGGTCACCCGGGGGGCGGGCGGGGGTGTGCAGGGGCGGCGGGATCCGGGGCCACCCGGGGGAGCTGGCGGGTCGTCCACGGGCGGCGGGATCCGGGGTCACCCGGGGGAGCTGGCGGGGCGTGCAGGGGCGGCGGGATCCGGGGTCACCCGGGGGGGCGGGCGGGGGCGTGCAGGGGCGGCGGGATCCGGGGTCACCCGGGGGAGCTGGCGGGTCGTCCACGGGCGGCGGGATCCGGGGCCACCCGGGGGAGCTGGCGGGGGCGTGCAGGGGCGGCGGGATCCGGGGTCACCCGGGGGAGCTGGCGGGGGCGTGCAGGGGCGGCGGGATCTGGGGTCACCTGGGGGGGCGGGCGGGTGCGTGCAGGGGCGGCGGGATCCGGGGTCACCCCGGGGAGCGGGCAGATGTTACAACTTGTCACCCATCTGATTGTAGAAGCTCTTTCCTATATGTCCGCAAAAGGACCTCACACTTTTTCTTTGAAATCAAGGTGTAATTACATACAGTAAAATGGACACAGTGTGGTGGGTCTTGACACACAAACACGTGTGTAACCAACACCCCCATCCATCACAGAGTGCTCCCATCACCCGGCCCGGTGCGGTCCGGTAGAACTTTCCACAGGGACCGGAAGGTCCCATTTCTCACCAACCACCTTGGTAGCCACAGCCACGTTGGTTGGTGGGACTGAGAAACCAAACCTCTCTCTTCGTTTGTGGTTTCACTTAATTTAGGTGTCACAGGTGCGTGCGGTGCGTGGGAGGCGTGAGGGGCAATGTTCCCTCAGGCGCCCTCCACTTGGGCTGGTTCTCCAACCTGAACTCAGGAGGACCCCGCGCCCTGGTTTCTGCCCCCGTCCGCGACTGCGCCAGCCCCCGTCAGCAGCGCACTGCGCTCCGTTTCTGGCCGGGCCCGGGGAGACAGTAGCTGTCCACCCGTGCTTCTGTGGGTGCGGACCTGGCTGGCTCTGGGCTGGTGCCGGTGTTGCGAATGTCCCCGGGGTTTTGGCCGCTGCTGCGCCCCGTCTGGCCGGGCTCACTCCCTCCTCTGAGCACCCTCCCCCCAGCTGACCGGTCTCCTCCTCCCCAGGTCCCTGGCCTTGGGGCCCCAGTACTCACCCCTGGGCACTCAGCCCATCCTGTGCGCCAGCATCCCCGGCCTGGTCCCCAAGCAGCTGCGCTTCTGCCGAAACTACGTGGAGATCATGCCCAGTGTGGCAGAGGGCATCAAGATCAGCGTCCAGGAGTGCCAGCATCAGTTCCGCGGGCGCCGCTGGAACTGTACCACCGTGAACAACAGCCTGGCCATCTTCGGCCCTGTGCTGGACAAAGGTACGTGGGGCGCCCTTCACGGCCTTCGGGTGGAGGCGGCAAGCCAGGCGGCTGGCGCCGCAGGTCCAAGCAGCCCTCTTCATGGGCAGGAGCCGCCCTGTCTTGATCCGCCTCAGTGTCTCCCCTGTGCTCCTCCTGGGAACGGCATCTCCAGCAGGTTGACCTGCTGCGCAGACCTCATTCTCTGCGCATCTCCCATGCTCACCTGTTCCGGGGGTTTCCTGGAGCTTGGAGTGAGGTAGTTTCATGCAGAGGTTCCTCCTGTTTCCCCTTCCCCAAGGAGAAGGCTTCCCACAGGAACCAGGCCTTCAGGGCGGTCTTGGAGAGAAAACACAATCTTTTTTTTTTTTTAATGGGGGTAGGGGGAGGGACAACAGAGGCACACTTCAGGAGTTATCCAGTGTGCCAAGGCCAGGGAGTTATTTTAGGAAGAGGTAAAAGACAAAGGTTGGGTATTGGTTAACTTTTGGTGAAGAGCAAATTTTCACCAAAGATAGTGGTTTGCACAGTAATAACCATGTGATGAGCGTCCCAACATCTGCCAATCAGAGGGCAGCCGGTGCTGCACTCAGCAGGAGCCCCTGAAAGTGGCCTCTGCGATATGGTGGCTGGGGAGGGAGAAAGGCTCCTTTCCCTCAGCATGATGTTTTCAGGATCGGTCCACATGCCCCATGGGTCAGCACTTCCTTCCTTCCCATGGATGAATAGTATTCCCCTGTGTGGATCGCTGCATTTTATTATGCATTCATCGTTGATGGTCATTTGGGTTATTTCCACCTTGTGGCTGTTGTGAACAGAGCTGCTATGGACATTTTTGTACAAGTATCTGTTGGAATACCGGTTTTCAAATCTTTGGGATATATTCCTAGGAGTGGAGTTGTTCTGTATAAGACTTGGAGGAAACACCACGCTGTTTTCCACAGGGGCTGCACCATCTGACGTTCCCATGAGCAGTGCGCGAGGGTTCCAGTTTCTCCCCATCCTCACCACCACGTTATTTCTGCCTCTTTCCTTATCCAGCCCAGTGGGTGCGAAGGGTTATCACATTATGGTTTTTATTTGTGTGTCTCTGATGGCTGATGATGTTGAGCATCTTTTCATGGGCTTGTTGGTCATCTGTATGTCTTCTTTGGAGGAGTGTCTATTCAAATTCTTTGCCCAATTTTTAAAAAGATTTCTTTACTTATTTGAGAGAGAGCACACATGGAGGGGAGAGGCAGAGGGAGAGAAAGAATCTCAAGCGCTGAGCACAGAGCCGAACTTGGGCTTGATCCCACGACCCTGAGATCATGTCCTGAGCCAAAACCAAGAGTCGGATGCCCAGTTTACTGTGCTACCCAGGCGCCCCTGCGCAGTTTTTTAATTGGGGTGCTTGCTTGTCTTTTTGTTGTTGAGTTGTCCGAGCTCTTTATATATTCTAGACACTGAATTTTTATCAGATCCATGATCTGCAAATAAGTTCTCCCATTGTATAGGTGGTCTTTTCATTGTTGTGACAGTGTCCTGGAATGCACAAAAGTTTTAAATTTTGGTGAAGTCCAATTTATATATTGAAATGTCATATCAAAGTAAGCATTGCCTAATCTAAGGTTACAGAGACTTACACTTATGTTTTCTTCTAAGAGTTTTATAGCTTGATCTTTTACATTTAATCTTTGATTTATAGGGAGTAAATTTTTGTGTATGGTGTGAGGTCAGGGTCCAACTTTATTCTTTTGCATGTGGAAATCCAGTTATTCCAGCACCATCTGTTGTTGAAGAGATTATTTTTTCCCCATTGAATGGTCCTGGTCCCATTTTCAAAAATCAATTGGCCATGGATGTATGGATTTATTTCTTGACTCAATTCCATTCCTTTGGTCTATATGACTATAGACCAATTCCATACTATTTTGATGGCTGTAGCTCTGTAGTATGTTTTGAAGTCAGGAAGTGCCAATCAAATCCTCCATTCTGTTTTTCTTTTACAAGATTGTTTTAACAATTTGGGTCCCTTGTAATTCCATATGAATTTAGGATCAACTTCTCCATGCCTGTGAAAAAGGCTTTTGGGATTTTCATGGGCATTACATTCAGTCTGTAGATTATTTAGGGGAGTATTGCCATATTAACAATAATAAGCCTTCTAATCTATGAACATGGGATGACTTTCTGTTTATTTAGGTCCTCCCTGGTTCCCTCTAGCAACGTTTTGTAGTTTTCAGTGTATAAGTCTTGTACCTCCTTCGGTAATGCATTTCTAAGTATTTTTTTTTCCTTTTTGATGTTATTGTAAATGGAATTGTTCTCTTATTTTCCTTTCTGAACTATTCATTGCTACTATATAAAATACAAATAATTTTTGTTTTGATCCTGTATCCTGCAACTTTGCTTAATTTTTTGGTAGCTTTGAGAAGTTTTTTGTAGGTTCCCTAGGATTTTTCTACATGTAGGATCATGTCACCTCTGAATGGTAACATTTTAATTCTTCCTGTCCAATTTGTATACCGTTGATATCTTCTTCTTGCCTAATTGCTCTATGTTGAGTAGCAGTGGTGAGAGTGGGCACCCTTGTCTTTTTCCCGATCTTAAGGAGAAACATTTCAGTCTTTCACCATCAAGTAAGAGGTTTGCTGTGGGTTATCCATAACGGCCTTTTATCCGGTTGAGGAAATTCATTTCTATTCCTCATCTGTTGAATTTTGTATCATGAGAGGATGTTGGATTATATCAAATGCTTTTTCTGCTCCAATTAAGATGCCCACATTGTTTTATTCCTTCATTCTCTTAACGTGATGTGTTATTATTGGTTGATTTTCCTACACTGAAGCATCCTTGCATTCTTGGAATAAATCCCCATTGGTCATGGTCAATAATCCCTTTAACATGCTGGAGGATTTGGTTTGCAAGCATTTTGTTGAGGATTTCTGCATCAATATTTACAAGGGACATTGTTCTGTAGTTCTCTTTCCCTTTAGTGTCTTTGTCTGACTTTGATATCAGGGCAACACTGGCCTCAGAGAATGAGTTAGCAAATGTTTCCTGCTCTTCTGCATTTTGTAAGAGCTTGAGGAGCATCGAAGTTGATTCTTCTTTAATTGTTTGGTAGGATCCACCAGTGAAGCTTTGCTTTCTTGGGAGGTTTTAAATTACTGGTTCAATCTCATTACTTGTTATAGGTCTGTTCAGATGTTCTATTTCTTCTTAAGTCAGTTCTGGTATTTGTGTGTGTCTAGGAATGTATCCATTTCATCTCGGTCAATGTTTCATTTGGAAGGATAGTCTTGCCAAATGTAGAATTCTTAGTTGACAGTGTTTTCCTTCAGTACCTGATATATATCACCACTGCCTTCTGACTCTGGTTTCTGATGAGAAATTGTGTGTTAGTCTCATGCAGAACCCTTTGTACCTGACACGATGCCTCTTGCTGTTTTAAAGATTCTCTTTGGCTCTGTCTTTTGATGGTTAATTAAAATATGTCTCAGTGTGGATCTCTCTATATTTATACAACTTGAAGTTTATTGAGCTGCCTGGAAATATTAATTCAAGTCCTTTATCAAATTTGAAACTTTTGGGCCATTATTTCTTCAAATATTCTTTCTGCCTATTTCTCTCTATCCTCTCCTGCAATGTGGTGTTTGTTGCTACATTTGATGGTGTCCCACAGGTCTGTTCATTTTTCTTCATTCTTTTTTCTTTCTGCTCCTCACTGCATAATTGCAGTTTCACTATCTTCAGGGTCACTGATTCTTTCTTCCGCTGCTCAGCTGTGCTGTTGAAAACCTCTAACAAATATTCTGTTTCAGGTACCATACTTGTCAGCACCACAATTTCTATTTGGTTGCTTTTTGTCATTTCTATTTCTTCACTGATATTCTGTCTTTGTTGAGACTTTGTTCTCTTGGTTTCTTTTATCCCTTTGAGCATATTTAGGACAGTTGATTCAGAGTCTTTGCCTGGTACATCCAATATTTGTGCTTCCTTGGGATACTTTCTGGTAATGTCCATTTTCTGTGAATGGCTTGTACTTCCTTGTGTCTTTGCATGCCTTGTAATTTTTTGTTGGAATCTATGCCTTTTGATCATTATGAGATGGTCACTCAGGAAATCAAATTCTTTCCCCTCCTAAGTCTGGTGTGCTTGCTGTGGTTGTAGTTGCTTGTTTGTTTAATGGCTTGTCTTTAGCTTGTGGTCAGCTAGTGGTTTGGCAAAAATTTCCTTAATGTGTTGGAGGGGAAAAAAAAGAAAAGAAAACCAAGCAAAGAAAGAAGACTTCTCTGGTCTTTGCAGATTTTATGTGTTGTGCAGGCTGTCAACATTAGCTTGTCTGCTCACAGCCCTGCCTTAGCCTTTGCTTCCTGCCTGCACTGAGCCTGAAGATCAGCTGTGGATAGAAGTCCACAATCTCTCCTGAGCATGCTCTCTGCCCTTGGTGTGCACATGGCTTTAACTCTCCTGGTACACACAGCAGCTTTTCAAACCCTTCATTCCCCAAAGCAACTGTCCCCAAACTTTTTCCCCCAGATGGTTACTATGTCTATTGTTGGCCCCAACTATAATTTTTTGCCCCACACGGCAGCACTTGTTCATTTGATTTTCAGTGTTTTCCAGGATTATCCTCTGCTTAGCCACTGTTCTACCCTGAGAGAGCTCTGAGGTAGGCATGTTTTTCAGGTCAAAACACACAAATTCTTGAGGAGCAGCCTCCACTCTGCTCCTTATGGAACCATCCACCCACATGGGAACAATTCACATTACCACATCAAGACTTCACTGTGCCAGGCAGGGTGGTGCTGTGACCAAATAAAAATGCCTCAAAGCTCTTCTAACTTGTCAGAGACACCTTTTCCTTGATTCAGCATTTGCTTGGTTGCTGAAAACCTTGACTCCCTTCCAGGGCTCTGATAGCTTTGGCTCTGACAGTTTCTGCCCCATTCTTTCCATGTTTCTGTGGAGGGATGGGCCCTTGGAGCTCCTCACTCTGCCAGTTTGCTGGTGCCACTCCATACCACCTTTCCCAAACTGGCCTTAGAGGACAGACAGTGCCACGTTCTGTTAGTGGAGGCAGTTACAAAGGCCTACTTGGGTTCTAGGGTAGGGGACCCAGGCCACACCCTTCAGTGGCATATCGAGGTCCCCAAGGGAGACAAGCATGAAGGATGGAACATGCACCGGTGCAGCTACCTCTGGAATGCAGAGGAAGGAAGGACAAGAGATGTCTGGGAGGAAGATACACTGGGCCCTGGGACCGCTGGTGTGCATGGAGGAGAAGACAGCTGAGGAGGGGTCCCGAGAGTGCAACCAAGCATTGCATGGAGGGTTGGTGGTGCCAGATTGCATTTGTTCAAGGGCCTGAGGCTCCCCTACTTCAGCCCCACAGGCCATGTAGGGAAGGGAGGGGGAGCACACCATGTGACCTTGACTGGTGAGTCAGTTGGCTTCCTGGGGTGTCAGCGTCCCTGTCTATAAAATGGGAGATTAATTGCCACTCAGCTGACTTCACAGAGCTGCTGGTAGGGCTAATTACATGGTAGTCCCCACAGGGACAGCTGCTGCCAAGTGTGGGAGGAGTTAGGGTCACAGGTTGCTGTGGTACATCAGCCGTGTGAGGGCCTGTGTGTGTGTGTGTGTATTTGTAAGTGTGTGTGGTGTGGTGTGGTGTGCATGCATGTTGTGTGCATTTGTGTGGTGGGTGAGTGTACACGTATGGTATATGCACATGTGTGCATGAGTGTGTGCATGCATGTGTATGGTATGCATCTGTGAGCACACATGTGTGTGAACGAATGTACACATTCATGTGCATGCAGGTGTGTGCAGATGTGTGCGCACATGTGAACACACCCGTGTGGCATGGTTGCTACCCACACAGGTCCTCCGCTGTACCAGTGGTGTTGTGGCCTGAGGAGGTATATTCAGCTGGCCCCTAGTCACCCCTGAATGCTTCCTACTCCCCCCGGGTGAGAAGAAATGTCAGGGATTTCAGGAAGGAGATGGGAGCCTGACCTACCTGAAGAAGCTGCTAACTGGGTGGTGGAGGAAGGCAATGTCAGGCAGGGTCAGACCCCACCTGGAAGCCAGGAAAGGAAGCATGGGCTTACTTCTGGGCTCTATTCTACCCCATGGTCCACATGTCGGTTCTCTGCCTGTTCTGCAGGACAGTTGGAAATCAGGAAGTGTGAATCCTCCAGCTTTGTTCTGCTTTTTCAAGACTGTCTTCACTATCCAGGACCCCTTGGCATTCTGTATGGATTTTAGGATCAGCTTGTCAGTTTCTGCAAAAACAAAAGCTCACATTTTTAAGGAGTGTGTTGAATCTGCAGATCACCTTGGGGAATATTGCCATCTTGATATTAAGCCACCCAATCCATGAACATGGGATGTCTTTCCATGAATTTAGGCTTTCTTCAGTTTCTTTCAATGACACGGGCACTTTTCAGCATACAAACCTTGCGCTTCATTTGCTAAATCAGTTCCAAAGTATTTCACTCTTCCTGATGCTTTTGTAAGTGGAATTGTTTCCTTAATCTCACTTTTGGATTGTTCATTGCTGGTGCATAGAAAAGCATGATTGGTTTCTAATATCGAGCTCATGCTCTGTAATGTTGCTGAAGGTTTATCAGTTCTGAGAGATGTTTTGTGCGTTCCGTAGGATTTTCATATCATTGGCTAACAGGAACAGTTTTCCTTCTTCCCTCAAATCTGGATACCCTTTCTTTTTCTTGCTCCTTGCCCTGGCTGGAGCCTCTGGGACAATGTTGGGTGGCAGTGAGCAGAATGAGCACCCCTGACTTCCTCCTAATCTCAAAAGTGGCTTTCAGTCTTTTACCACTGAGTATACAGTTCTTAAGTTTTAAAGATCCAGGTGTGAGGATCTTCACTCATATCAATCGACCGGTGACATGAGAGAATTTTGATATAATGTGGCTCTCAATTCTTTGAGTTTTTTTCTGAGTGATATGTGACAAAAATCGCATAATGATCTATTAGCAAAAAGTTTTTAAAATCTGTCAGCTTGTGGCCCAGCTGGGTCCTCCTTTCACTCTGTGGAAAACAAGTTGGATGATGGCCTGATTTGCACGGAGCTCCACGGCCCAAATGTTACCAGCATGGCCCGGAAGCCTGCAAGTCCCCTCCTGGGACAAGTGGGAGATGGTGGTTGTAGGGTGCAGGCAGAGAGGAAGGGAGGGTGCCTTGGAACCACCCATGCTGTCCGAGGATCCTGGCCTATTTCCATGCACCCCGCTGGGACACACAGACCTGCCCTGGAGTCCCCTGGGGTCAGCCATCATTCCCACTGGGATGCGGCATCACCCCGCCCCCCCGCCGGCCGCAAGCTCCATCCTTGCCCCATATGTTCATATATTGGGCTGCATCATCTCAGAGCCAAACCCACAACTCTCCAGTTATGCTCAGACATGCCTGCAAGCTCCTCAGTCGGGGTAGCCTCCGAGGGCCCTTGGCCTCTTCACCCACTCTCTGCCACTCTGCCCTTCTGCATTACCACCCCCCCTCCCCGGGCCCTCTCCCGGGGTCTTATCCACTCCCCACCTGCTTTAGACATCGCTGCTGCGCACAGACTTCCCTGCCCATCCAGAGCGACCTGTCTCTGCACCCTGTCCTCACTGCTCCCCACAGTCTGAAACTGGCTCCATCCCCGCAATCCCCATTCTCTCCAGCTCCATCTCAGCTTTCAGCCCTCTGCCCAGGCCCCCAGAGCTGCCCCACGTTTCCTGACTCCGTCCCCACCACCAGTCTCCCGGGACAAGCACCAGGCCCTGCAGCGTACCCTCAGGTCTGCTGGGGTACCCTGTCACACACAGCAGGTGTTCATGCAGCACAAATGGAAGGCAGCTGCTAGGGGGGTGCCAAGGAGTGCTTGGCACAGAGCTGGTGCTTCAGAAGGAGGTGCTGAGCGGATGGGAGGTGGGCTTCCCAGGGGAGGTGGCACCTGAGCTGGATCTCAAAAGTTTTTCTCTCTCTCTTTAAAACGTATTTACAGTGCTTTCTGGGGGCTGTGCTAAGTGTTTTCACACAGCAGGAACTTGAGTCCTAACCCCATCCAACCAACTGCTGCTAGGGTTGCAAGTGAGGACGCCGAGGAGCGGTGCAGGGGTCGGGCCGGGACTCCTGTGTGGGGGTCTGTGGGGAGCTGGGAATACTTGGCAGGGCTCTGGGAGGAGAGCGGAGCTCTCTGCTGGGACAGCAGGCCCTCCTGGGCCCAGGGGGTGGGCACCCAAGGAGCAGACAAGCCTCTGGCTTCTGGGCTGTGGTCCTAGAGAGCTCCCACCCTCCCCTGCACCCCCTTGTTCCTTGAAAGCCTGTGTCCTGGCCCCTCTCCTGCAAAATGTCCACTTACACCAATGTCCATGTCCCCTCCCAGGACCCCCCCATGTCCACTCCCCTCCCCCAAGTCCAACTCCCCACATCCACCCCCCATGACCCCCAGGTCGCCCCCCCCATGTCCACACTCCTTTCTCTGCCCTCCACTCCCTCTGCCCCCTCTTGTCTGTTCCCTCTCCCCCGACCCTTCTCCCATTTCTGCTGGATGAAAATGGCCTCAGCCCCCAGGCCCTCACCGCTTGGCTTTAATGGAAGGAGAAAGGCCCCTTTCCCCCTTGCCTGCTGCAGGGCTGAGAAATGGCAGAATTCATTGTGGCCAAAGAGCTGAATGGCCCTCGAGGAAGGAGCCGCCAGGTACCCCAGAGAGAAGCCAGCTCTGGGAGGCCATTGTGGAGGCCCCAGCCTGCCCGCCTGGCCGCGCCTGTGGTAATCAATCTGATTGGATTAGGGTCAGGGCAACCCTAATCGTGTCAGAGGTCACCCAGGCTTTGTGGCAGGGTCCACGGGGCGCCTGGCCACCCCTGCTGAGGCGGCCTCTTGAACAGAGCTTAATGCCGCCCAGCCAGCTGAGGAGAGGGGCCCAGCCCTGTGTGGACGTGTGCGAGCGTGTGCATGTGTGTGTGAGCACGTGTGTGGGGGGCTGGCTGTCTAGCCTGGGGCTGGGGGCTGGGTCGTGCAGCCGGACCTCTGGAAGCCGCCGGAGCAGAACGTGGGGTTGGGCGCTAGAAGTGAGCCCAGGCTGGGAAGAACTGCCCTTTGCCCTTGCTCCAGAAGGCAGCAGACCCTGTGTAACTTGCGTTGTGGGGCGGAAAGCATTTGAAGAATTTTGAGTGTGTGGCAGCTATCTGTCCCTCCAGGCAGGCCCCCAGGCACCTGAAGGGCCTGCTTTCCCCGAGAGCTGGCCAACACCTCCTCTTGACCGCCAGGGAGGTGAGGGAGGGGGTGGGGAAGACACAGGGCAGGCAACACTGGTCCCAGGGCTCAGTGCCCCAGCAGACAGGCCCACTGAGGCCCACTGCCAGTCTGGAGGAGGTCCGGCGAGGACGTGCCCCCGAGGGAGCTCAGTGGCCACCGTGGCATAGGTCCAGGCCAGCGGGCTTTTGGGGAGCACATAACTGCAGGAAGAGGGGAACGGGACCCTTGGTGCCTGTCCCCCCAGCACCCCAGCCTGCATTGTCCACTCACTCAGAGTGGCTACCCTGGGGTCTCAGGGCCAGGGGGACGCTGGGCCTGCCCCTCTGCATCAGGGAGCAGGAGTCCCCAGCAGTATCCGGGGAGGGGGCTTCACTGCCCATGCGGAGAGATCAGCTGGCCCTCACCTGGGGGTCTACACCTGGACCTCACCCACTAGGCAGCTGAGATGGGGGCTTAAGGACGATACCAGTCAGTCCTGGTCCATACTGCAGGACTCCGTGAGCCTCTGGGGAGGGGTCCACAGGTGTCAATCACGTTTTCAGCAAGGGTGTGCGCTCCCCCAGATGGTGACCTTCCTTCGCAGCCCCCTGCCGCTGTCCTTGGTCAGTCTCCTTGAGGCCCTGCGCTGGGGAGGAGGTGGTGGGCACATCTCCCCCCGGGGAACTCCCAGAGGAGCCCCTCCCCGCGGTCGAGCTCCAGGGGGTGGTCTGCCGGCCGCCCTGCGTGTCTGGGGCCAGCTCACAGGCTCGGGGCTGGGGCAGGCCGGCCAGGACGGCCCAAGCCTCAAGCCGCAGGGCTCAGGAGGGGCCGGGGAGGAGACGCAGGCCCTGGGGGGAAGCGGCGTCCCGAATCCAGGTTGCGACCCCTGACCCCCATCGGAAAGTGTTTCGGTTCGCGGTGGCTGGGGGGCTCGGCCGGTCTCCACGGCCTCCCCTGTATATCATTAACTCTGCCCAGCGGGGGGGTGTAGAGGGGCCAGGAGAGACCCCGGCGACACCCCGCCGCGCCCGGCTCGGAACACAATGTCCCCACGACGAGGACAAGATTAAGCACAAGGGAAAGTGAAATGCTGGGGGCGATTCACACGCCCTCGGGAGAGCTGCGCTGCGGCGTGTGAATAGCGCGCCCCTCTCGCGCCGACGGCCCCTGGGCCGCGCATACCTCCCGGTTGCTATGACGGGCTTGCTATGGCCTAATCGCCGACGAGGGGGAAATTCATATAAAATATCGCGGGCCATTGTGGGCCTAACGCGGCGTGACAGTGCCTCACAAAGCCAGATTCATTAGCCCCAGCAGGTAATCAGGACGCCGGCCGCGCCGCCGGCCGGGCGGTGTCAGGGGCCGCGGCCGCAGTGGGGCGCGGGCCGCATTCCGCTCTCAGGTGGCTCCTCCTTTGTGCGGGACGCGGCCGGGGGTTAACGAATGCCGCCGCCTCGGCCCCTCCCGGACGCTGCCCGCTGCAGGACCGAGGAAGGTGGGCATCGGCGGAGGGGCCGAACCAGCTGGCCCAGGGCTCTGGCCGTCCTCCTGGCGGTCTGGCCGCTGCGTCTTGGGGCCTCGGTGGGTGGAGGAGGAGCCAACTTACCGCATGTTCTTACTGGCCAGAGGGAGGGAGGTGGGAGCATCTGCTGGCCTCTGCACCTGCCCAGGTGGTGCAGGACCTGCTCGTCTGTGTCCCCCACCCTCCGCCCCTCACCAGCCAGGCGGGCAGTGCCCTGGGAGGCCCCAGAGGGCGATGCCACCTTGTCGTCTGGGTCTGGGGTATGCTGGGGGTGCCAGACGCTGAGAGCTGGTAACGATGCTCCAGGAGCAGTGGCTGGGAGCAGAGAGAAGCCTGGGCGCTTGGCACCTCCAGGAGGGAGCCCAGGCTCCGGGAAGGCCCATCCAGCGGTGAGCACTGCAGCTGCCGAAAGGAGCACGCCGTCTGCTCAGAGCGCCAGGAGGACTTGGCGAGGGTCCAGGCTGACAGGGCTGGCCTGTAGGATGGGGGATGCACCCCCGCACACCTGGTGGAAGGGAAGCCGCATCAGGGCATGCTCAGCGAGCCTCCTTGCAAGGTGCTGGGGTGGTGGGGCAGCTGGGCTGAGACTGAGAACCCCTGCCCTGGCCAGGGCACTGTGGTTGCAGGCAATGCCACGGGGGGCTCCATGAGGCAGGAGAGCATGCCCTCCACCCCCTGCACTCCCTTCTGCAGACCTGTGGACTGCACCAACCTCAGTGCCATGGAGGTCTTGCCCCAAGGTCAGCACTGCCCAGAGGTGAGACAGAGCCTGGGGTCGCAGGGCGCCTCAGCTGAGGGAGAGCCCTTCCTCTGCCACTGGTCAGCCAAGAAAAGGTTCTGATAGGCAGGACCTGCAACTCTCAGGGGAGCTCACCCCCTACCCTGCCCTGGGCCTAAGTCTCTGCCTCCCACTTGCCGACTGGAGACAGGCCCCTAAGTCCCACACGCTGGTGACCAGGGGCCAGCCGTTGTGTAGAGGCCAGACAGAAGGTCTGCAGCCCATTGCAGGAAGGAGGGGATGTCAGAGATCCCCCGAGATAGCCCCCCATGTCCCTCTGATGTGGAGATTTCAGAGCCCCCCATATTAGCCTCTCTGTGTCCTCCTGATGGGGAGAGGAAACTGAGCCCCCATATTAGCTCCTCGGAGTACCTCTGAAGGAAGTGGTGTCAGGGCCCCCCATATTAATCCCCTGATGTCCCTCTGATGGGGGATTTATCAGAGCCCTCCATGCTACCACCCCCATACATCCATCTTAAGGACGTGGTATCGGAGACTCCCTTCCCCCTCCCCATGCTCCCTACTCTCTCCTGCCCAGGTACCATTTGGGGGCTTCCTTCCACAGGCCTGCTGGGTCTGGCCACCATCTGGAGGAGGGGTGGTGGGTCTGTGAGTCATGGTGCCCTGGGCTATAATAGAGCCTGGGGGTTTAGCCCAGGGTTGCATCAGAATCACCTGGGGACCCTTTAAAGAACTAGGTGTCCCTCCAAGAACCATGGCCCCGGGGCCCAATGTGTGTATGTCGTGATACGCTGCCCGGGGAGGCTGTTGCTGGGGCAGCCCTTAGCCCTCCTCCCTGCAGGGCGTCCAGAGGGGTCCACCCAGGCGGGCAGAATGTCCCAGGAACTCCATTTCATTGATCAGGGGTCACATCTGAACCACAGCCCCCTTCCGGGAACCTCTGCTGCCAGAGATCACATGTGTTTCTCAGAAAGGCCCCTCCAGCACCCCCTTAGTCTCATCCCAGGAGCATATGTCCCTCTCCTTCTCATCAGTGTGCGCCCCCACAGTCTTCCCCCAGGAGAGGACAGGTGGGCCCAGCTAGCTCAAGGATGCAGCCACCAAAAATACCTGGTGGAGTCTCTGGACCCCTTGTTGGGAGTGCAGGAGCCTCTCCCCGGGTCCTGTCTGGGCTCAGCATTCGCTGCTGTGGGTGAGTAGTGGGTCAGCCACTGACCTGCCCTGAGCATGCTGGGGCTGAGGGGGCCTGCAGGACCCATGGCAGTTGTAGGCAGAGAGGAGTGGCCCTCTTCCTGTCTGGGCCAGTTCTCTCAACAGTGATACAAGGATCTGCCAGACCCAAGGCAGGATGCCCTGTTGGTCCCTGCTGAAACGGCCTCCTGGGTGACCTCTCTGCAGGAAGGTTAGCTCCAGAACAGAGACTGCAGCCTCCTTGTCCGCTAAGAACACAGTCAGTGCTCAATTAACCGTTGCCAGTTGCCAACTTCATGGTGAAATATGAAAGATGAACTTTCTTCAGCACAAAGTACCCTAGAAACATAACCTTTTTGTGTGTTAAAAGGCTTTTTCCGGAAATTATGATGGTTATTTTTTATGTCTTATTCTCCCACAAAAGAAGTAAAAGTAACACTTGGCGATCCTAATTCGGTCCTCAAATGATCTCTGGTACTTGACAAGCCTGTGAAATTCGAATCTGGAAAGAAGAATTTGTTAAGAGTCCTCTAATTTTAAAGTTCTGAAACCCAAGGGGGCAAAGCTACTGCCGAAGCCCATCTCATGGGTGACAGATAAGGTTCCACTAGCCTGGCTCTGATGGAACACTGTGGGGCTGCTCTCCCTGCCCTATGCCAGACACCCAGCTCTCACCACACAGGACTCCCTCAGCTGCCCCAGACTTTACTCATCCATCCATCTACCACCCATCCACCCATCCATCCATCCACCCATCCATCCATCCACCCATCCATCCGTCCACCCATCCATCCATCCACCCACCCATCCGTCTACCCATCCATCCATCCACCCACCCATCCATCCGTCCATCCGTCCACCCATCCATCCATCCACCCATCCATCCGTCCACCCATCCATCCATCCATCCGTCCACCCATCCGTCCACCCATCCATCCATCCATCCATCCATCCATCCATCCATCATCCATCCATCCATCCATCCATCCATCCATCCACCCATCCATCCGTCTACCCATCCATCCGTCCACCCATCCATCCATCCGTCCATCCATCCATCCACCCACCCATCCATCCGTCCATCCGTCCACCCATCCATCCATCCATCCGTCCACCCATCCATCCACCCATCCATCCATCCATCCGTCCACCCATCCATCCACCCATCCGTCCATCCACCCGTCCACCCATCCATCCATCCACCCATCCATCCGTCCATCCATCCACCCATCCATCCGTCCATCCATCCACCCATCCATCCGTCCATCCATCCATCCACCCATCCATCCGTCCACCCATCCATCCATCCATCCGTCCACCCATCCATCCATCCACCCATCCATCCGTCCACCCATCCACAGAGCCATCCATCTACCCACCCACCCAATCAGCCAGTCAGCCACTCACCCACCCATTCATCTACCCATCCCTCCATCCCAATCCTGCCCCAGAGTTCAACTTGCCAAGCCTCACTGTGTGTCACTATTTCCCCTATTCCGTCTCTCATGAACTGTAAGGCAGGTGACTTAGCACAGCTCAAAGCCAAGAACCCGATCCACAACAGCAGAGCCTCTCACTGAAGGCAGGATTCCCCTAGTTCACCCTCCTCCTCTCCAGTGCAGGGATTCTTTCCACTGGAGAGTGGGTCATCCGGCTTCTCCTTAATTAACAATTGGATGGGTGGTTCATGCAACTTTTGAAAACCTGGATTGTTAGAAATTTCACCAGATAGAGCAGCAATCCATTTTCTTGCAGATTTCTTACCTTGGTTCTTGAGAATGGACACCTTACATTTTACCCACTTCATAGTCCTAGTTCTGAGCCTAGGATGTAGCTCTTCATAGACTCTCAGATCCTGGATGGATGGATAGATGGACCCTGAGTGGATAAAAGGGTGGTTGGTGGATGGATGCATGGGTAGACGGATAAATGGATGGTGGACAGACAAATGGATGGTGGATGGATGAATAGATGGGTAGGTGGGGACATGGATGCATAGATGGGTAAATAGATCTGGATGGATAAATGGTTGGTGGATGGACAGACAGAAGGATAAATGGAAAGATGGTAGATGAATGGAAGGGGGGATAGATCACTGATACTTTGCAAGAACTCAACAAATAATTGCTCATGAAACAACGTCAAGTTTCTAGCAAAGATGACCTTCCCCAGGGAGGATGCTTAACTCACAGAACAACTTTGTCGCTACATTCCCTCTCTTCTTCCTTTTTCCCACCCCGACCTCAATTCTGAAATGGTGACACTCATTTTCCGTATGTCTTACCCTCTCACGGAAAAGTGACAACACCTGGCGGTCCTAGTTCTGTCCTCAAATGATCTCTGGTAGTTGACAGGCCTGTGACATCCAAGTCTGGAAACAAGATCAGTCCAGTTCTGGAGTGCTGAGGCCCAGGGAGGCAAAGCCCACCTCACAGGTGTGAAGAAGCACCCCGGGGCCAGCAGGGCAGGCCTGAGCAGCTCCAAAGGCTCGGGCCAACTCTATCCCAGGGGCCCGTGTGCCCTCTTCCTCTCTTGACCTGCCGGAGCCCATTGCCGGTGACAGTGACAGAGGTGTTTCCAATCTCGTTCCAAAAATGTGATTCCCTTCCCACGGTGGGATGGCTCGCCTCCCGCGCCCTAGCTGCCTCTGTTGTGTAAACAGAAGCAGAAACCTCTGACAAAGCTGCTGTGGGCGGCTAAGAACTTTGCTGTGACCGGGGCAGCTGCCAGGGCTCCAGACCCTGGTCCGGGTGCTTACTGTGCCCTCCTCACCCACGGCCTCAGGGGAGCCCTGTCCCACCTCCTGCAAAGCCTGAGGCTGCCCCAGCCAGTCAGACCGTGACCTTCCTGTTTCAAACCCCTGTGGAAATCTGGTAAAAGCAATGGGTTCTCTATCCAAACACACACACACACACACACACACACACACACACACAAGTTTTCCGGCATGCCCTTGATTCCTGCTCATGGTGAAACCTGCCCAGAGACCCCTGGATCAGAAGCCCCACTACTGTGGGGTGTCACCTGGACACACTGCAGGTCTTCCTTCTGCACGGCCTCAGCATGTATTTTCGTGTCTTCTTTAGAAAGAATTGTAGACATACAGAAGAATCGCAGGAATGGTGCCCAGAGTCCATACCCCCTCCCAGACCTCCCCCCGCCAGGGCTGACAACCCACAAATCCAGCTGCATCCATCAGAACAAAGATCCATCAGTGTTACCTTAACTCCAGACTTTACCCAGATTTCACCTGCTTTTCTGCCTGTCCAGGATCCCATCCTAGGTCCGCCTGGCCCTTGCCCTCCGTGCCCTCAAGAATAGTTGGAGCTTGGGCAGGCCTTTTGGGTTTGTCTGATGTTTCCTGATTCTTTGGTGAGAAGGCCTCCATGGGTGTCCCCCGCCTGCCCCCTGGGGTGCCCCCAGCCCTGACCGCTCGGGCAACGTGGGGCGGGACAGGTGTCTGCAACTGCGTGGAGGCCGCGTCTTCCATTTTAAGCAGGCTGTCTTTGCCAGAGCAAACCACCTCACGCTTTTCTGGCCATGGGTCTCGTGGCCTCTCCTCAGAGGCGTCTTTTCCTTTGGAGCAAGTTGAAGGCAGGCTACAAAGGCGTCCTCAGCCTTCGGGACTTCATGTGTGATGAGCCCTTTCCTCGCGGGGCAGAAAGGGAGATTGAGGCCCTCAGGGTGGAAGGCCTGGGCAGGGTCACACAGCCAGCTGGTGACAGACCAGGGCAGGACTGAGTTCTTCCTCCAAGTTCAAGGGGGAGCCCCCCTCCCCGCCCCGAGCACGTCCTTCCCCTGGAGTGTGTCTGGTGGCCTGGCCTGTCTGCCTGAGCCTGATAAGCAGCCAAGCCCTTGTTCGGGGAAGAGACAAGGCCCTAGGCTCACCGGCTCTCCCCTTATCTCAGTCTCCTCCAAAATGAATGGTTCTGGCCCTCTGGGCCGGGGTTGGGCACTCAGGGCCTGGAGAAGGGCCACCAGGGGCCTCGGCCCACTGGGAGCAGCCAGAGGGTGCAGCGGGGAAAGGCCCCGGGTGTGTGCACTGGGTTCCTGGAGTGCCCAGGACATAGAGGCAGGCCCCCGTACAGCGTGCAGGGGAGGCTGCAGGCCGGGGCTCTGGCAGGGCAAGCAAGCAAGGAGCCAAGCCCACCCTCAGAGAAGAACATTCTCTCGGGAAGACAAAGTAAAGGCGTGGCTCTGCTGGAGGGTGGACAGAAGAAGAGCAAGTGGTCCATGTTCGGGTCACACTGGTATTTATTCACGGAGGCCTTTGACCCCTCGGAAGGCAGCTCCATGCCTGCCTGATGGGTCGTGTTACAGAAGCAAAGCGAGGCAAGGGCGTCCAGCATCTGGGGGAGCGGTTGACTGGCTGGCCTTTGGGAAAGGGGACAGTGAAGGTTGCTGAGTGGGGAGGGATGGAGAACCAGCCCCCGGGCTCAGATCCTGCTGGGCCTCCCTGTCCCAGCCCAGGGCCCCTGGAAATGAAAGATGAACACGACATAGTCCCTGCCTCAGGGAGCTTCCAGGCTGGGGAGGGGATGAATCAGGAGTGGATTCAGGAGTGGTCAGGAGTGGCCAGGCACTGACCACACCCAGACAGTGTGGCCTGGACCCTGGCCTGAAGAGCAGACAGGGGAAATGGCAGGTGCACATGCCAGGGGAACAGCAGAAATCGCTCTAGGGGAGGACGGGGCTGAGTGTGGCTGGAGGCCAGGGAGCAGCTCCAAAGCTGGGAGGGCAGCAGGTGGGGCAGGCCTGTGTGCAGGTCAAGCAAGGACATAACCCCAAGAACTCAGACGGGACCAGGCAGGGCTAGGTGGGCATGAGACAAAGGGCTGTGCCTTCAGCCTGTGTGTGCATGTATCTGTGCGTGTGTTTGTGTGCGCGCACATGCACACGTGTTCATGCATGTTTGCATGTGTGCGCATGTCTGTACGTGTGTTTGTGTGTGTGCGCACAAGTGTATTCTTTGTGTGTGCATGTGTGTTTGCATACGTGCGCATCTGCACATGTGTTTGTGTACACATTCCGTGCATGTGTGCATGTGTGTTTCTGTGTGCACGTTTGTGTGTGCATGTTTGTGTGCATGCATGTTTGTGTGTGCACATGTGTGCATGTGTTTGCATATGTGCACGTCTGTGCATGTGTGCATGTGTGCATGTGTTTGTGTGCATGTTTGTGTGTGTGCATGTGTTTGCATATGTGCACGTCTGTGTGTGCATGTGTGCATGTTTGTGTGCATGTTTGTGTGTGCACATGTGTGCATGTGTTTGCGTGTGTGCATGTGTGTGCGTGCGTGTTTGTGTGTGCACATGCATGTGTGTTTGTGAGTATGTGTGTGTGCACAGACGTGTGACACACACGTGGATGGGGGGAGGCTGGAGGCTGGGGGTGTGGGTTCCCTCCAGGAGCCTCTGATGGTGCAGGTGACAGATGCTGAGGGCTGGACTCACGGGAAGGCCAGGGGGGTCGGGGAGAGGCACGAGATGGTCAATGTGCGTTTTTCAGTGACAGGTGTGTCGGGTGTTGAGTGAGTCTGAGTGTGTGCATGCTGCTGGCTGGAACCTGTCTCGCCATTCGCTTGCCTCTGCCTGCCTGGGCTTTGGGGCGTGCAAGCTTGGGGAAGCGTCAGGAGCAGCCCACAGCCTCTGCCTGTCGCCTCTGCTCGCCCCCCAGGATGAAGCCCACCTGCTCATCACCCTCCCAAGACAAAAGCCCCCCGGGCACTGATGTGGGTGGGAAGGCAGCCGCACCCCATGATGGGAGCCATTGGGAGCCCCGGCACCGTGCAGGCCTGCTGCCCAGGAGGACCATGGGGACACGCAGGGCACCCACCCCACGCCTGGCATGGGAGGCCTGGTCGGGCCCATCATCACGTCTCTCCTGCTCCCTTCTCCCTTCTGCCAGCCCAGCAAAGGTGGGCTGCCGGGACCACCTCGCAACCGCAGCAGACACCAAGCCTAGGTTCAGCCCCAGGCCCACCGAGCTCCAAAGCCCATGGTTTTCACCTCGGTTTTTAAATCCCTGTTAATCAGCCCATTAGCTCCAGGAGGCCATCATGCTCCCTCCTGCAGAACCTGGCAAAGAGCAGGTGCTCCATACGCACTTGTGGGGGAATGAGGGAGTTCCACCCGCTCACACAGAGTAGGCCCCTGCCCTTGCCGTCCACTGCAGGGGATCACTGCTGCGAACCCTCGCCGCAGGGCTGCACAGACCCAGGAGGCACGGTGCCCTCATGTAGTCTGAGGAAGCCTGGCTGGGGATCGAGCCTCTGCAAAGCCCCCACACAACCTGTGCTTCTGGGCCTCCCTCAACGCCTCCCACATGCCTCTGTCCACTCCTGGTCAGCCTCACCAGCTCCTTCCCAAGCTCCAGCCCTCCTCCTCTGCCCTTCTGCAAAACCACTTCCCCAGACTCAGTTTCCCCCCCCCCCCCCGCCTTTGGAGGCCTGGGCAGCCTCCGAACCAGCCCCCGGGGTCAGCAGCAACCTGAATGCTGGAGGCCCTCAGAGTCTCCAGGCCCGAGAGCAGGGTTCATCACAGGGCAAAGTGTGCACTGGTCTTGAGCACGACCCAGAAGGGGTAACCCTTCCTGGAGTTGGGGGGGGAGGGGAAAGTGTGCAGGCAGAATGAGAGGCGCAGGTGGACGGTGTGTGGGCCAGGAGCTGCCACCCAAACAGGCCATTAGGCTGCCAGAAGCTTTCGGCGCAGACATCTGGGTAGGGGGGGTCTCTACCCTGGGCTGTTGGGGCCCAAGAAGGAGGTTTTGTTTTCTATCTGCCTTTTCTTGGCAGATGATGTGAGATTCACCCATGTCATTTATTCTGTTACTGCTAGACAGAATTCCATTTTCCTTTGTCCGTGAGCTGTAGCTGACATATAATATTTAGTTTCAGGTGTACGACATGCTGAATCGATATATGTACGCATTGCAAAATGATCACCACAGTCAGTCTGGTTAATACCCATCACAGCACATGGCTACGGTTGTTTTTCCTGTGAAGACCCATTCTCTTAGCAACCTTTCAAACACAGAGAACAGATTTGTTAGCAGCATCACATCCCCAGGACTGACTTATTTCAGGCCGCAGATTTTTATCCGTTGACCTGTTCGTGGACGTTTGGGAGCCTCCAGACTGGGGCTGTTACAGATAAAGTAGCCGTGACATTTGCTTCCTGGTCCGTGCGAGCACCTGAGTTTCCTCCCGGGCACATACCTAGCTGAATGGCCTGGTCACATGGTAGGTGTCTGGTTTTAAGAAGCTGTCAAACCACTTTGCAAGGGGCAGCACCAATTTCCTTGCCCCCAGCAGCGCTTGGGGTTCCGATTCTGCCCATCCTGGCCAGCACTGGCTAGGAGCTGACCCTCGGATTGCAGGGGTCCCTGCGGCTCCTCATGGGGAGTGACGTCCAGAGCCGCTCCTTGGGCTGGTTGGCCCTCCAAGTATTTTCTCCTGATACTCGCCCTCCTCCTTCGGTCTTCTGCGTGGGGGGCACCCCTCTCCTCCACAGCCCTGCCTGGCCACTTCGGGGACTGAGTCCGGGACCCACGCCCACCCCCAGGGGTGCAGGCCCAGCCCAGCCAGGGGCCGCGATGCACCGGGCCAGGCTCCACCACCCCAGCCCCTGCCAGGTCCTGCCAACCCAGTCGCCTCTCTCCACAGCCACCCGGGAGTCCGCCTTTGTGCACGCCATTGCCTCTGCCGGCGTGGCCTTCGCCGTGACACGCTCGTGTGCCGAGGGCTCCGCGGCTATCTGTGGCTGCAGCAGCCGCCACCAGGGCTCCCCGGGCGAGGGCTGGAAGTGGGGTGGCTGCAGTGAGGACATCGAGTTTGGCGGCATGGTGTCTCGAGAGTTTGCAGATGCGCGGGAGAACCGGCCAGACGCCCGCTCCGCGATGAACCGCCACAACAATGAGGCCGGTCGCCAGGTATGTCGGTGGCTCTTGGCTGGCCCTGGGGGTGCGTGCAGTGGGGAGTGTCCTCGGGGTGCACGGCCCTGCGTGTTCTCAGGTGCACAGGGAGCTGTCCACCCAGGCCCCGTGCATCCTGAGGGTGCAGTGGGGGGCCATCTCACCGCGGCCCTGTGGGGTCTGGGGGGTGCACCCTCTGACCACATTCCTGAGCGTCCTGGGCAAATAGGAGCTTTCTGAACAGGATGTGAGCCCTGGTTCCCTGAAGGGTGTGGCTTGGCGGAAGTACCATGGGAGGGCTGTCTCTGGTGGCCAGGCCGGGCATGTGCTCACCTACTGCCCAGGGCTGTCTGAAACAGCCCAGCCCAGTGGCTGCACAAGGGTCGAGGGCATCCCCACAGGGTGGCAGGATGGCAGGAAGGCCTGCCTTGTAGGAGGGCCTGCATGTCCAGGGAGGAGGACAGTGAGGCCCCTACAGCACAGCGTGGGACATTCTGTGATAAGGAAAAGCACACACAAGGTGATGTGGGCACCTCGGAGAAGCCACACCCTCGGCTGGCATCTCAAAAAAAAGCCTTCTGCCAGCAGCAGTGCTGAAAGGAGTGCATGCAAAGTAACACGGTTATCTGGGTGGAGGGAAGCCGGGAGCCTTGGAGCAGCCCAAAGCGTACGACAGCCGGTGAGGTCAGCCGGTAGAATAGCATAGGGAGGGCAGAGGAAGAAGGGACACGGGGCCCACGCCGGAAGGACTGGGTCTGAAGGTCGTGGGGAGCCAATGGAGCACAGACCACTCGTGGGACCCAGAGAGCTCCCGTAGATCCGGCAGCACAGAGGTGGTGCTGGCCTTGGAGCCAGGGGATCACAGGGGGCTGAGGCGTTGGGCGGCCAATGACAGAAGACAAGGTAACTGACTCATCTTCTTGCCCAAGACAAGTACAAACGCAGGACAAAATGTGAGAAGTGTCCTGTAACACGTTAGGAAAAAAACATAGGAGAACATTTCTGTGACCCTGGACTAGGCAAAGTTTTCCTAAACAGGACCAAAAAGCACTTACAATGAAAGAAACACGTAGCCATAATGTGGACTGCATTAAAGTAAATAACTTCTGTTCATAAAAAGACACCGATAAAGAGTATAAGGAGGCCGAACAGGAGACTCTGCACGGCTGGAAGAGAACACGATGGGAGTTTCTGGGGAGCTGGTGTTCAGTGGCTGGCAATTTGTGACATTTTGTCAGGTTTTGCATTTATAACATATATACTATTTGTATGTATATTATGCTCCCATAAAGTTATTTTAAATGTAAAAGAAGTAACCTCCTCTGGTGAGGAGTTAGCCGCTCAAGGGCCAGGAGAAGGCAGAGTCCTGAGCCCAGTACCCAAGGCAGCTTTTGTCCTGATCTGGACAGCGTGCATACACTGAGCTGCACTTCCGGCGGTCTCCCAGAGCTGAGGGGCCCACCAAGGGTGCTGTCTCTAGAAAACCGCTCCTCAGTTTAGGCTGGGACCCTGAGGAGTAAAGGAAAACCAGAAGTAGACCAGCCCTTGCTCACATGTGCAGGCTCGAAAAATCTCAAGATCTGAGAACAGATTATGGTGATCCCAAATTGCTGGTTTTCCCACACACCTGGAAAAAGCAGGCAAATCCTCTTTGGAGGATGATCACCTTATTCAAGGTCAAAAACTGTTTCTACCAATAATTTTTCAAACACAGCATCCAGCACATAATCAAAAGATAACCTGTCACATGAGCTGGTGACACAATGAGTGATCATCGGCAAAAACCACAGAAACAAGTCCGCAGGGACTCCAGATACTGGAATTATGAGACACATATTGTGAAAAAAGAAATATGCTTACTCAGGTTTACAAAGCCAAAACGCGAGTCTGAATGAATGTCTCGGCGGGGAACTGGAAACTATAAAAATATAGAATATACTTGGGAAAGAATCACATAGCCGCTATAGAACTGAAGGGTCTATGAGGAATGCCAAAACATAAGCATCCCTCTGTACTCCCCGGAACCCCACTAAAATGACAGTGAATGAATGTTACAACACATAAATACACGAACACTCCTGACCATATGGAAACCAGGAGCTAACAGTGGCAGCAAAAGTTTTCAGACTACGAAGTAGATCCATGAATACTTGGGTCTTAGGGGAAAGTAGAATCTTAAACCAGTAGAGGAGAACTCTGAGAACCAGCCCAGGATTTACTAGTATTGGGTGTCTTGAAAAGTAGAGATAAATAATGGGGCTAAAAATGGGAAGATGGGTTGATAATCTACTTTGTTGTTTTTTTTTTAAGATTTTATTTATTTATTTGACAGAGAGACAGAGAGACAGCAAGAGCAGGAACACAAGCAGGGGGAGTGGGAGAGGGAGAAGCAGGCTTCCCGCTGAGCAGGGAGCCCGATGCGGGGCCCGATCCCAGGACCCTGGGATCATGACCCGAGCCAAAGGCAGATGCTTAATGACTAAGCCACCCAGGTGCCCCCATAATCTACTTTAAAAGCAGTTTATAACCCACCAGGTCTTCTGTCCAACCCCTTCCATCCAGGCAAAGCCCCACCCCCACCCCTTTACCATGGCAGAAGTCAGGAGGTGTGTTCTCCAGGAAGGGCAAAGCACAGTGTGTCTGGACTGAGGGACACAGTGTGTCAAGGACAGTCTGGGTGAAGGTGAGGCTTCCCAAGTGAAAGGAGTCTCCATGTACACATGCCTTTCTCTTCCTAGTCTCTGTATCCCACAGTGAATCTTGATGAGCCTCCAGGCAGGAGAATGGAAGATTCTCCCCTGGGGATTGGATCAACCCAAGAAGAGACTCAAACATACTGACTGGGGTTCCCCCATGAAATAATGGAGCCAGGTCACTGTATAGCAAGGGCCCATGCCGGTAAGCCCCCGCCAAGCACATGAGCTTCCAACACGATGTGTAGTGTCCTCCTTTTAAATATGAGCAGACAGCCAAGGGATCACAGGTCATCTGAGGAAGGCCTCTCACAACCACAAAGGTGAAGACCAAAACAAACAAAAACAAAACTGGTGGGAGAGAGACATTGTAAAGAGAGATGAAAACTTCAAAAACTACCGCTATTCCAGGCACCTGGCTGGCTCAGTTGGTAGAGTGCGTGACTGAGGGTCATGAGTTTGAGCCCCACATTGGGTGTAGAGATTACTTAAAAAATTTTTTAAATGATTGAAAACAGTTAAAGGAAAAAAAAAAAATCTGCCACTATCCCCATAGAGATAAAGTACTCTTTCCATAAAAGGGGAATAGGATGTTAAATTAAAAGAACATTCAGAGAGGGGGAAAAAGCTGCTAGATACTAAAAGTAGAATAGCAGAAACCAAACTCCCAGCACAAAGGTTGGCAGATACTTGAGACACCCTTCTACAAAGTAGAAGAAAAAAGACAAAGAGATGGAAAATAGGAAAAGAATGGAGAACCTGGAGGGTCTGTCCAAGAGAGACAATGATGAACTTGAAGAAGAGGAATCGCAAAGAAGGCAGGAGGGTTCCCAGGACTGAGGATCACAAGTTTCAGACCAAACAGACCCAGAAAGTGACTCTAGCACATGAGAGAGGAGACCCATATCAAGACCTATCACCATGAAATTCACAGCCTAGGACACAGAGGAGCCCTCCACGCGGTGGGTTTCATGCAAAGGATCAGGAATCACAATGGCATCAGAGTTCCCAAGAAGAACAATGGGAGCTGGAATAAAAATGGAGAGGTGCTATCAGAGTTCTGAAAGGAAATAAGATTCTAAACCAAGCATTTTATACCCAGCTAAACCATCTTGTCCACTTTCTAAGTAGAGAAGATATGATTTTGGGCAGGCACATTTCACGAAATCTACCAGACACCCTCTGAAAAAGATATCTCCAAGAAGCTGAAATCTTAGAATACGAGGTGTGTTTGAACATCTCACATAGGATATTTAGACAATTCAGGGAAAGTTTGAGTCTGAATCTGTAATAAGTACACTAAAAATAGCAACAACAAAGTTTTATAGGAAAGGAAAAGGAACCATATCCTATCACAGGGCTCGGCTGGGTATGACATTTAACATAGTTCCAATACGGCCAGTGCTGAATATTGATCTGACCGGATTATGCTTCAGTTTTTAGGGTGGAGGGCGCTGGGCAGGTGTGTATTGCAGTGGTGGGGTGATGATAAAAAGCTGATTTCCCACCCTCCGTGGTGAGAGGGGAGACATTGCTGGAGCCCCCAACACTCAAGAAGCAGTAAGACAAACATTCTGTTAGAGATTGAAGAGGCACAGGTGTTGCCTTGGCTGGTCAGGAAGGTGCTGTGTGGGTGTGGGAGTGAGTCTCAGGAACTCTCGGACTCTAAAGTATATGCAGATATAACTCTGATAAAAGTAAACCGAAAGACACTGAAGAGGTCTCTCCTCTGGGAAAGAGAAGAACATGGAGATTAACTGGGGGGAGGGATGCAGTCATTACTGATACCCCGGGAAAGGGCGAGTGTGAGAGGGAAGTGTAGAAGACGCAGCATCCGGACACAGAGCCCACCTCACACTGACCAATAGGGGTGTAATGGGACTCGCGTCGGTAGCTGAAAATGTTCTTGTAGCCACATTTAAAAAGGAAACAGGTGACATTGGTTTTACCATTAAGTGTTATTAAGGTAGATATGTCACCCAACATGTTATCATTGCAATAATGGTCACCATCAGTCCTAAACTAGTGAAGGAGATAGTTTACACCCTCTTCTTGCATGAAGTCTGGGGACTCTGTGAGAGCCAGCATTCAGCACAGTGCACTTTGGACCAGCCACATCTCCAGGGCTCGTGGTGGTAGGTGTCCACCATAGACAGTCGGATTGAGTCACACGCCCCTTCGCCCCCAACCCCATCCCTTCCCTCAAAGAGGGAAGGGAAAAAACCCATTCCTCAGCCAGGCCCTGTGGCTGTTGGCCTTCAGGACCCCAAAGTCCCCCAAAGTCCCCCAGCCTTGTCCCCCCACACTCCCTCCCTCCTCTTGGAATTCCCTTACAGCCCCATAAACCCAGATTCCTGGGCCCTAAAGGTGCTCTGCTCAAGCCACCCCCATTACGTGCGCTCAGGTCAGCCCCCAGACTTGCCGCCACGTACATGTCCTCTGGGCTGCGTCTTAGGCTCTCCAGGTCAGCATCATGTCCTCTCTCCCGCATGCCCCGACCAGACCGTCAGTTACTGTTACTGTGCCTTCCTTCCCTCACTCAGTCGTAAAGGCTGTAGAAATTGACCCAGCCTGGAGAGAGGTGAGGCTCCCAGCCCTGCTCTCCAGGGATCTTGGGTCTGCCAGGGCGCGGACCTGCACAGGCACCTGCCCCGCACCGAAGAGGCGGCGCCGGGAACCCGGAGAAGGGCCTCTATGGAGGAGACAGGTTGCGTTGGGCTTGCCAGGAGCTCATGGGGCGGGGGGCCGCAGGCAAGGAGCACGCCCCGGGGTGGGGGGGGGAAGACGGACCCCCGCGCAGACGAACCGAACCGGGGAGGGGGGTGCTTAGGGCCCGCCCTGACGCCCCTCGGCGCGCTCCTGCAGGCCATCGCCAGCCACATGCATCTCAAGTGCAAGTGCCACGGGCTGTCGGGCAGCTGCGAGGTGAAGACGTGCTGGTGGTCGCAGCCCGACTTCCGCGCCATCGGTGACTTGCTCAAGGACAAGTACGACAGCGCCTCGGAGATGGTGGTGGAGAAGCACCGCGAGTCGCGCGGCTGGGTGGAGACCCTGCGGCCGCGCTACACCTACTTCAAGGTGCCCACGGAGCGCGACCTGGTGTACTACGAGGCCTCGCCCAATTTCTGCGAGCCCAACGCCGAGACCGGCTCGTTCGGCACCCGCGACCGCACGTGCAACGTGAGTTCGCACGGCATCGACGGCTGCGACCTGCTGTGCTGTGGCCGCGGCCACAACGCGCGCACCGAGCGGCGCCGCGAGAAGTGCCACTGCGTCTTCCACTGGTGCTGCTACGTGAGCTGTCAAGAGTGCGCGCGCGTCTACGACGTGCACACCTGCAAGTAGCGCCAGCGGCCGCGGGCCGGGCCGGGGCTCCTCCCTGGACGGGGGCGGGGCGGGGCTCCTCCCTGGACGGGGGCGGGGCGGGGGCTCCTCCCAGGTCGGGGCCGGGGCTCCTCCCAGGACGGGGCCGGGGCTCCTCCCTGGACGGGGGCGGGGCGGGGCCCCTCCCAGGACGGGGCCGGGGCCCCTCCCTGGACGGGGGCGGGGCCGGGGCTCCTCCCTGGACGGGGGCGGGGCTCCTCTCTGGACGGGGGCGGGGCTCCTCCCAGGACGGGGGCGGGGCTCCTCCCAGGACGGGGGCGGGGCTCCTCCCTGGACGGGGGCGGGGCTCCTCCCTGGACGGGGGCGGGGCTCCTCTCTGGACGGGGGCGGGGCTCCTCCCAGGACGGGGGCGGGGCTATTCCCGGCAGGGGCGGGCCCCCAAGTGGGGCTTCCGGATGGGGGCGGGGCTCTTCCCGACGGGGGCGGGGCCCCAACTGGGGCTCCCAGATGGGGGCGGAGTCCGCCCGACAAGCGCTGATTTCCTGCCTGAATGGGGCGGGGCTCCTCTCTGGGGGCGGGCCTCCGAGTGGGCCTCCTGGATGGGGCGGGACTTCTCCCTAGAAAGGCGGGGGCGGGGCTCCCTGCACGGGGCGGGGCTCCAGGACGGGGACCCCTGGATGGGGTTCCTCCCTGGATGGGCGGGGTTCCGTGGGTGGGGCTTCCGGGTGGGGAGAAGGCGGGGCTCCCTGGGGGCGGGGCTCCCTGCTGCCGTCCTCCTCCCCGCAGCCCATCTGTAAGGGCCCCCCCTACCCCGCTTGGCCTGTGTGGAGCGCAGGTCGTGGGGGAACTGGCCGTGGAGACCCCGCGGGCTGGCATCTCCTCCCACCCCTTCCCCTGGGCCCTGCGGTCCAGCCGCCAAGTCCGGTGCTCCGGAACAGTTCAGGGGCCTGGAGGCCTGGGGGCACCCCCCTCCCTCAGCCTGGCATCTGCCAGAGCCCCAACGCGGAACGCTACCGCACAGCCGGTCCTCACCCTGCCGAACCCCAGGAACCAGTTCTGCCTGGGGAGAGGACGTGGAGCCCAGCAGCAGAGGGGCCCGGACCCTGAGGACTGGCTCTGCCCTGGGCCTCAGACCCCCTGGGCCATCTTCCCAGGGACCAGTCCTACTGTCGCCCAGGCCCCAGCCAGGCGCCACGCTTGGCTTGACCAGCAGGGACCTCTGCTGGCCCCTGGCCTGCCCTCCTCCCTGGCCTCATCTCCCATCCACAGGAGAGGAGCAGAGTCTCCTCCAGTCCCTGCCCCAGCC
This sequence comes from Zalophus californianus, assembly GCF_009762305.2. Classification (NCBI taxonomy): domain Eukaryota; kingdom Metazoa; phylum Chordata; class Mammalia; order Carnivora; family Otariidae; genus Zalophus; species Zalophus californianus. The sequence continues at coordinate 435,732 of NC_045599.1, forward strand.
TGTCCCCCTCTGGGCCACAGTCCCTCCCAAGGGGAAGGCGGGAAGGGGGCTCAGACCCCAAGGCTGCCCAAGCAACTGGCCTGAGCTGCCGCCCGGGCCCTGCCCAGCACCATACCCTGCCCCGGAGGCTCCCTTTGATCTGGGTGGTTTTGTTGGGGAGGCTTGGGGAGGGGGAGTCCCCACCGCCGCGGGCGGAGGCCCCACAACCCCCAGAGGGCTGGCCTCCCTGCCAGCCCCCATGGCCAGGACTGACCCCAGGCCCGGCGGCTGCGCGCTCTGTGCATCCTGGAGCCTCTGGCTGGCGGCTCCTCGTCTCCGCCTGACTCGTCCACCCCGCCGTGGAACACGAGGTTGCTGCAGGACCCGGGCCAGTGCCCACAGGGACTTCCCACCGGCTGCTGCCATGCGGAGACCTCTCCTCGCCCAGCCTCTGCCACTGTGAAATGTCCCCCAGCCCCTGGCCCCGAGGGCCCACACCCAGGCAGGGGGAGGGCACGGTGTGGCACGATGACCTGCACGCCTCTGGGGACGTGACCTCCCTCTGCCTTGATTTTTGTGTTTGTGGTTTTAATTTTATTTCCAATGCTGCTATATCCACCATACACTGGAGCTAGACCAACAATGTGCTGTTGTTGTTTTCCTTTTCTTTCTAGGAAAGAAATTATTTTAGTTATAGCTTGTGAGTTTCAAACAATTAGGGGAAAGTAAAGAACAAACAAACAAAAAAGAAACAAAAAGAAGAAACCATGACACGAGACTGCATTATACTGGATTTTTGGCAGTGGGTTGGTAAGGCGCAGGGGCTGGATTGGTGGTGGCCCTCTGGGAGGGAAGAGGTCCACAGGCCAAGACGAGAGGGCCCCCGGGGCCTCTGCTGGGGCCTCCAGGGGCTGGAAGTCCAGGGGGAGAGGGAGGGTCACCAAAGGAAAGAGATGGGGTCCCCATCGTGGCCCAGCACAGGGCTTTCCAAGAGTCTGGCCTGGCTGGGAGGCAAGACACACCCCCTCAACCGAAGGCTCACCAGCCCAGACAGGGCCAGGAAATCAGGGTGCTTTTCTCCTCCTGCCTCCGGCCAAGCCAACCTAGAAGTCACGGCGCATGTGGGGGGAATCCAGCATGAAGGCCACGGGGACGACCCTTGCTGGTGGAGCGCCACCGCACAAGGCCAAGATCTCCCAGGGGCTCCTACCTGTTCTTGTCCCCCTCAGGCCAGGGGCCAGAGGCGACCCTGGTTGCCTGGCCTCCCCTCTGTGGCAGCACATCACTCCAGTGTGCAAGGCTTGGCAGGGTCGGCAGCCTCTAAGCCTAGGGTGGGCTGCATCCCAGCACCGTGCTCAGGACCTCGGGCTGGGGATGGGCTGGCCCTGCCTTTGGGGGCAGGGCATCCTGCTGGCTGGAGCCTCCCATGGCCCCTCCATGGCTAGCGCCCATGTCCACCCTAACTCGGGGTATGTGGGGCGTACAGGGTCGAGTGGAGCCTCTGGAAACTGAGGCCGCCAAGGCCACACCTTCACCCCTCCAAGACAGGTGCGGGGTCCCTGTCCTCTCTGCCTTTCCTCTGTGCCCCTGACATCCAGCCAGACCAACCTACAGGGAGGGAAGAAGCTGAGGAGTCAGGGGTGGGGACACAGGCTAGGGTACATGGGGGATGGGAGGGAGATAACCAGGAAGCTGACAGCTGAAGGTCCAGCCCCCACCCTGCAGGGGCCATTTGCTGGAAGGGAGGGGGCCAGGGACCGGCAGGAGGAGGCCTCGGCAGGGAGAGAAGCCCGGTGCGGCCCCTCAGCAGTGGGCGTCAGGGCCCTGTGGGCTGGGGATGGGCTAGGAGCACAGGGAGGAAGAATCACCCTCTGCGGACAGGAAAGCCGCAGCTGCCTGGACGGGGGGCCTGGACGGGGAGCGCAGACCCAGGGCAGGACGGGGGTCCCGGACAAGGGGGCGCAGACCCAGGGCAGGACGGGGGTCCCGGACAAGGGGGCGCGGACCCCGGGCAGGACGGGGGTCCCGGACAAGGGGGCGCAGACCCAGGGCAGGAAGGGTACCCCTCCCAGCACACCCCAAGTCATGGCTGACTCTCCCACATCCCCCCCCCACAAGGCCATGGCCTCTTGCTGGTTGCTCTCCCACCAGGCCCATTCCAGGCTGGGTCACCCCCTGCTCTGGTGCTGTAGCTGACCCCTGGGGATTCCCGGCTGGGGCCCCCGGGGGTCAGCTAAACCAGGTGGGCTGTGGGCAGATGCGCTATAAAGAAGGAGCCTGTGATTAAGTGCACAGAGCCAAGGCCAAGGCAGGAGCGTGGGCAGCCAATCTCCTCCAGGGGGTGAGTCTGGTTGGGGAGCTCGGAACGCAGCCCTCAGGCCATCCTGGGCTGCAAAGCTGGACCAGACACGCTGCACAGGCTCAGGCCCTGGAGGTAGGGGTGACAGGCGCCCTACTCCAGCCACCACCGGGCTCGGTCCACAGCACACAGCACAGCCTATAGCAAGTCTGAGTCAGGGCCCAGGCAGGAGCCACCCTAATTGGCACCTGCTGAGAACCAGGTGCTGGGGGCTCCACAGATGAAAGGGTTGGAGAGGTGGGTGGGGTGGGAGGTCATGAGGGAGGACGCAGGGGCAGAGCCTGCAAGGGGAGCAGATGGGTCACCCTGGGGGGTCCACCAGAGGTGGGTTCAGCACGCCTGGCCCCCATACCTCTGTGTCACAGGGCTGCAAACCCCCAGCATCCAGGCTCTGTCCCCCAGGGGCCCAGAGAGGGCCAGGTGCTGGCCTGAGGACACACAGCATGTCAGGCTCTGGCTTCTGGGTGCTGGGCATGAGGGCCCCTGGGCGCTTGGGAGCAAGACCACTGTGGCGATGGTCTCAGCTCTCCGTGGCTACAGGACCGACGGAGGCAGAACCCCACCAGAACGGGGCCAGGGTGGGGCCACGGGCAGGCCTGGCATATGGGCCAGGGGGGCTGGAAAGAGCCTGAGTGAATGAGGGGCCAAAACCCTCAACTCAGCTGGCCGGTCTCAGTCTCCCCCCAGTGCAAGAGTGGGGTCTCCCCAGGGCCTCTCTGCTCCCGGCTTTTGGTGCCACAGGATATTCCCTCCAGAGCCCCCTCTGCAGCCCGTCCCAGCCCCCCACTCAGAAGGCAGAGCAGGGCAGCCTGGCCTGGCCCCTCCGCCTCTCCAGGGAGTTTACAGCCCCTCCCGCTGCCCTGGAGGGGGAGGAAATGGGCCTGGTGGGCCTGTTCGCAGGTAGTTGAGACAGGAGAGGAATAACCATATTAAAGGCCCGGAGGTCGTGGGGCCTCACCCCACCAGGCCCCCCTTGGCTCAGCCCCCTGCAGATCTCACACGCCCAGGCCAGCAGCTTTGAAGTCCTGGAAGGGGTGTGGCCGGACCCCTCCTCTGAGTCCCACCGGCTCTCCTGCCCCCAGACTCCCACTTTCTGGGTCCTGGGGCCTCGGTCTCCCCCCTTCAGGGACGTTCCAGCCAGCTCCTCATCCTGTGCTGGCCCAGGACCTCCCAGGGCTGGGCCCCCCAGGGCAGCAGCTGCCGGGCCAGCTCTGGGTCCCCAAGCCTGGCACCAAGGGCTAAGCCCACCCCCCAACCCACATGCCCTGTCCCCAGGCCCTGCATGGTGATGACCCCCGGCCCGGCATCAGAACCTGGGCTGGATGAGCTTCGGGGCCCTACTGGCTGGGTCTTTGCCCCTTGCCTGGGGGGCATGGCCCTGCCCTGGGGTCTGGTCTCCGGATCATCACCCTCTCCTGGGGTCTGGTGTGGGGATCATGACCCTGCCCTGGGGTCTGGTCTGGGGATCGTGACCCTGCCCTGGGGTCTGGTCTGGGAAGCACAGCTCTGCCCTGGGGTCTGGTCTGGGAAGCACAGCTCTGCCCTGGGGTCTGGTCTGGGAAGCACAGCTCTGCCCTGGGGTCTGGATGGGGGATCGTGACCCTGCCCTAGGGTCTGGTCTGGGGATCGTGACCCTGCCCTGGGATCTAGTCTGGGAAGCACAGCTCTGCCCTGGGGTCTGGATGGGGGATCGTGACCCTGCCCTGGGGTCTGGTCTGGGGACCGTGACCCTGCCCTGGGGTCTGGACAGGGGATCGTGACCCTGCCCTGGGGTCTGGTCTGGGAAGCACAGCTCTGCCCTGGGGTCTGGATGGGGGATCGTGACCCTGCCCTGGGGTCTGGTCTGGGAAGCACAGCTCTGCCCTGGGGTCTGGACTAGGTATCATGATTCTGTCCTGGGGTCTGGACAGGGGACCCTGGCCCTGCCCTGGGGTCTGGTCTGGGGACCCTGGCCCTGCCCTGGGGTCTGGTCTGGGGGGCACGGCCCTGCCCTGAGGTTTTGTCTGGGGACAGGGCTCTGCCTTGGGGTCTGGAATGAAAAACAGTCCATTTTAGGGTCTGGCCGGTTGGCCTGGAGTGGCCCCACTCCCTCTGCCCTCCCCTACACCTTCCCCCCCACCCCAAGCCCGAGGTCCTCCCTGACCTGCTCAGCCCTCTTGCCATCTGTCTCACTACTGAAACCCCATTTCCCTTCATGAAACCCTCATGCCACCCCAAGGACAGGGCAATGTGAGGTCTCGGCCTGACGGTCAGCACTTTCCTCTCTGCAAGCTCCGTGGCCTCTGCCCACCCAGGGTGCTGTCCCCTGACCGGGTACGCTCAGTGTGGACTGCACCTGACCTCCGAGGGCACTGTCCATGGCTGGGGGGGCACGGGATGGTGTCCCTCCCATCCCAGCCCTGTGTTCACAGGCAGCAAGGGGTAAACTGAGGCGCGCTGGGCGAGGCCGCTCTCCCCAGTGTCAGTTTATGAAGGCGAGGCCACCCCATTTCCTTCCTCCCTCTCCCCCCCAAGGTGGGGGGATGGGGAGCAGATGACAGATGACACTCCTACCTGCCCTGCCCCTCACCTCGCCTGGTGACCTTGGCCCTGGAGGGCTGAGCGGTGCTGGCCCCTTCCCTGCTTTCTGGGTCACCTGGGAGGCCTTCCAGGAGGAGGTGACCGTGGGCCGCGGTTTCTATGGCTCCGGCTTCCTGTTCCAGGCCCCTGAGCGTCCGTCCCGGCAGCACCAGGACCAGGCGGGGCGGCCAGGGCACCGGGGCAGCCCTGGGAGGGCCCCCGCCGGGGAGCCGCCACCGCCCGCCTGGCAGCTAGAACAGGAGGTGCTAATTGACGTTTAGCTCTAGGCCAGCACCTCGATCACGTCTCCCTCTCTCTCCCTTTTTTATTTGAGTCTCTGGAGCACAGAGTAAACAGTCATTTGCCTCTCAGGGCCCTGCAAATTGGTGTTTACGGTGCGAGGGCCAGGACTCGTCCACCCAAACACGCCGGCTGGAGGGAGGCACTGGCTGGTGGGGACGGCATGCCCCCCCCCCGCCCCAGGGAGGCCCAGCTCTGGCGGTGCCTTGCTCCCCCACTCTAAAGGAGGAGGCGGCCCTGCTCCCTGCAGCCCATCCAAGCGGGCGGCTGGCATGCCTCCTGCCAGCTGCATCCCTGGGTGCTTGGAGGTCCTGACACTTGGCACATCGCCGGTAACCCTGGGGGGCTTCTAGGAGGAGGCGAGACTTCCACAATGGAGCGGCACCTCCAAAGAGGAGCTCGGAAGTCTTGCCCTGACCCTCCAGCTCCCCCAGGGCTGCTCTGCTTCCAGCCCCAGGTCCTGTCGCCTCCCAGGCCAGGCCTCCACCCCGTTCAGCCTCCTCCAAGCCCCACTCTCCACACACACACGGCCCTGCCCTGCCCAGCAGCCATTGGCACCAGGGAAGACAGGAAAGAGGTGAATAGTGGAATCCGAGGCCTGCAAGGGACGGCACCTCTGCTCCTGTCTGTCCCTCGCCTGACAACCGGGCACGGAGGCGGGCAGGCCCACGCACAACCTGCAGACAGGCAAGGCAGGGAGTGGGTAAGGCCGCCTGAGACCTGCAGCCCCCTAAACCACTCTGCCCTGGGTGTCCTTTTAATTCCCAGGCCTGGGCCAGAACCTCCGGACCCGAGGACGTGGGCCAGGCAGCCTTCCTGGTCACACAGCCCAGAGCTAGCCCCTCCTGTGCTCAAGAGCGTCCCATAGCTCCCCAGTGCCCACAGGGTGGAGCTCGTGTCTCAGCCTGCGGCTGCTGCAGTCTAGCCCCCTCTGAGCTGAAGGGGGTCCTCGGACCCATGGTGGAGAAACTGACCCCAGGCAGGGCATGACACCAGCAGCCCTCGGCCGAGTCCTAAAGAAAGCTGAGCCCGTAAGTCACGGCCTTGGGTCCCGCCTGCAGTGCGGCCCCCCCATGCCTTCCTTCACTCTTGCCTCCAACCCTGCAGCCACGGGGGCCGTGGCTTGGTGGCTCCCACCTCACTCCTACCTGGGAGGGGCCCACGTGAGGCCCCTGGGCTGTGGGACAGCTCTGCACGTGTGCATGTGCGTGCGTGGGGTGGGGAAGGGATGCCTCCGCTGCCGAGCCCCCTGCCCGGCCTGTCCCAGCACGTCCACACTCCCCAGCCCCAGGCAAGCCAGGCGGAATGGACCACAGTAAGGCCCCCGGAGCCTTTCAGAGGGACACCGCCTTGCCTGGGGACTGGCAACGTGTGGCTCCCCCATCAGCATCCCCGGGCGGTGGTCCTGAGGAAGGATGCCCTGGTCTCAGAACAGCAGCTGGGCTGCCAACAGGGAAACAGGCCTCGTCCCAGCCTCAGAGTCAACAGCAAACTAAGGACGGGCCATGCGCTGGGTCCCTCCTGCCCTAGGAGCCCACCAGCAAAGGGCCGTGTCCAGGGCAGGCGGCTCCAGGCCCGGGAGCCCCCGGGGAGGGCAGGGTTAGGGTCAGCCTGAGGTCCGAGGTCAGGGGTAGGTCTGGGGCAGGATGGGGGGTCAGTCTACATCCTGCAGGGTAGGGATGGGGAGCCCGCCCAGGCTCCCAGACACCCCCGCACAGGCCGTAGCAGGTGCCTGGGCCCTGACCAGCCCCCTGCCCCAGCAGAGTGCTGCTTGGAGAGGGGCCCACAGTTCTTTCAGCACTTGCTTGCCCACTAGTCCTGGAGTGGGGTGGGGTTAGGGAAGCGGGCAAGCAGCTTGGACCGGCGGGGAGTGTGACCTCCGCTAGCAGAGAGCTCAGCCCACCCAGGCCTCAGCTTCCCCTCTGAGCCATGGGGATGCAGCCCAGCTGCAGACAGCCGTGAGGGTAACAGGCGTGGTGGAGGGACGCAGGTGCCACGCACGGGGGCATACTGGGGGCGCTGCACAGAGCGCAGCTGGGAGGCCTCGGGCCTGGACGTACTCACTGGAGGCTCAGACCCGCCCCTGCCTCTGCCGTCATGCAGCCCGTCACAGCTGGGCCGAAGGAGCTGCATTTTGTTCCCAACTCTAGGGCAAGCCGCTCCCCGGGCCCGACCCTCGACGGTGAGCTGAGCCCGGCCCAGGCCCACAGGGGAGGTGCCTGCATCCTCAGAAGGAGAAGGGACGTGTTGACTCCCCGTGTCCCCTCCCACGGCGGTTCGGGGGCCCTGAGCAGGCCCCTGGGTTGAGGGAGTGGGGCCACGCCTGGGCTCAGGAAACCCGCAGGACCCCCCCTGCCGTCTGGCGGCAGCCCCCACAAGACCTCAGCACGGCTGTGGCCTCCAGCTCTGCATCTGTTTCACTGAGGTGTTCTTTCTAGATTTTTCTCACTCAGTTAATGAGGGGCAATTTCTCTCCAGCCGCACTAGGACTCCTAACATATCCTGGATGCCCACTTGGGCTCCCCCAGGCCCAGCCCAGCGCCGCTGGGGCCTCCGGGCCTGGACCCTGCACGTTGCCTGGAGGCCCAGGCTCTGGGGGTGCAGGCACGCAAGCAGGCGGCCATCCTGCGGGCAGCGGCATGATGCTCTGACCTTCTGTCCCCCCGCCAGTGGCCTAACAAGGCTAGCTTTTGTCGGGGACTTGGCCTTTCTTGGCCGGCCTGTAGTCTCCCTCTCTGCAGCCAGGCCTTTGAAGGTTCGGCTCCCAGATGCCCATGTCACTGGCTTCTCCCCTGGCGGGCCTCAGAGCCCCCCGTCTCCCCACTGCCCGCATCCTTCCCCTGAACACACTGGGGAAGCCAAGAGCCTCCTGGGAAAGGGGCTCCCCAGGCTCAGTGCATAGCTGAGCCCACAGGGGGAGGGCTGGGGCCTGAGAAGACAGGCCAGCCCGTCATGGCCTGGGAGCCAGAGGCAGTGTCTAGACCCCTGGGCTGGAGTCGTGAGCTGGCACAGGCCGGCCGGTGCCCCCAGCAGCCCTGCCCTCTTGCTGGGGTCAGAAACTCGGGGTCTCTGAGCAATAGTCACCCCCTTGGAGGGCTGAGCTGTGAGGAGGTGGACCCAGGGGCCCAGGTGGGGCGACAGGCGAGGGGGACAGACCTCCGGGGCACGGGGCGGGGTGCGCGCAGGCAGGCGCTGCCGCAGATGCCCAGACACCATGATGCCTTCAGCTGGGCTTTTTAATTAACCTCGGCCGCTCTGAAGGGCCCCAATTAAGTGGAGAATGTGGTGGCAGAGTGGGGTCAGGCGGAGGGGCGGGTTTTAATTAAAGCGTGGAGAGTTCCCAGCCCGAACGGGGCGGCAGTGGCCTGGGCAGGAGCGCCCCCGCCTGACCGCTGCCGCCTGCATCTGGCTCTGAAGGGCCCGGGCTTGCCTTAGCCAGCCCCCTGACAGGGAGCCCCGCCTGCCTTCCGCCCAGCCGGCCCCCGGGGCCAGAGGCGTTGTCTGGTCTGCGCGGGCCCCTCTCTGAGCCTGCCGGCTGCTCTGGAGACCCGCCCTGCTCTCCGGTCATCTGCCCTAGGACGACGGACAAGCGCTTAGCGAGCGTCTATAGTGTGCCTGTCAGCAGGAGGCAAGCAGTAAAACAAATAAATGCATCCGATGTGTCGTGTGCAGTGGAAGAGAGCGGAGTTAGGGGCAGAGACAGGCAGGAGGCGGAGGGCACAGGCCCACGAAGGGAGGCAGGGAGCTCACCTGGAGGCGGGCAGCCAGTGCAAAGGTCCTGGGGCAGGAGCCGGGGCGGAGCTGAGGGGCTCTGGGGGCTGGAGTGCTGAGGTCTGGGAACTGCAATGAGTGTGTGTGGGGGGGGGTGTCGGGTGGCAGAGGACCATGGGCACAGGGAGGGACGGGCTGTCAGCTTCACTTGGGGCTTGCTAGGGACCTGGCGCCTGTGGCCCCCACTCTGCTTGCTGTCCAGGCGCCCTGGCTTTGACATGCGTGGGTCCTCGAGAGAGTCCGTGCATCCTGGCAGGTGCTCCTGAGGCTGGTGCAGCCCTGGGACGGGGCCTGCGGCCGGGGCGGGGGCCAGCTGTACCAGTCACCCCCAGTGCGGGGGCTGAGGGCAGCAGGCTTTGTCCTCTCCCGGGTCTGGAGGCCAGGAGCCTGCGGTTGAGGTGTCCCAGGGCCGTGCTCCCTCTGGAGGCTCCGGGAGGGTCCCTCCTGCCTCTCCCAGCTGGAGGGGGCGCCCAGGCGTTCTGGGCTCGTGGCCATGGATTTCGGAACCCTGAGTGCATTCAGGGCCTCCCAGTAGGCAGAGCGCCCTGCCCCCATTGCCCTCTGCCTGGGGCTTGAAGGAGGGAGAAGGGCCGGAGAGCCCGGGACACAGGCAGCAGCCCCCCTCCAACCTGGGAGGTGGACCTCAAGAGAACAGCTTCACCCAGGTGGAGCCTGGGGCTCTACCCCTCACACGCTGTGTCCCCTGCCAGACCTGTGGGGCCCCAACCCCTTCCTCCCTCCCCTATCCACCGCCTCAGTGGGTACCAGGCCCTCCCCAGCCACCCCTCAGGGCTCCCACCCCGACTGACTGCGTCCCGACGAGACCCCTACCAAGCGGGGTCTGCCCAGATGTTCTCCAAGGACAAAAGGAAGGTCCTGCACTCAACACATGCCTCTCTCCGTTCTGACTTCCCTCTGCACCAGAGATAATGGAACCGTGGCTCTAGCTCACTTTGAGCAAGCCGTACCTGATGCCAGGATCCCATGTTGAAAACCCATTCAGCCTCCTCTTGCATGCCTCCAGCGACAGGAGCTCACTCACACTGTCCCAACCTGTGGATCTGCTCCCTGCCCCGTGCTGGCCCCCTGGCCTGGCTGCACCCCCAGCCCCTGGGCATTCCCAGGGAGCTCAGACTGGAGCAGGCTCCCGTGCCCACCCCACCGGTGGAGCGGGTCCACACCCCTCCGCCATGTGCCCGGATGGGACACTGCAAGGTTGGTTCCCAGAGCACTGAGCTCAGATGCGGGCCCTGATGGTGGCCACGGGACCACACCCTGGTGTCCCAGACAGACCCCAGCTGCGGGATCCAAGGGAGGATTCTTTCAAAGATGGGAGAGGCCCCCCTCTCCTCCCGGGCCCGCAAGAAGAGGGGCAGGCTCAGGACCGTATTGAAGGTGAGAGGGCAGAGGGCAGGGGTGCCACAGGGGAGGGCCAGAAGCCTCTGCCCCTGACAAGGTAAGTACGGGGCAAGAAGGGGAGCTGGCCCATGGACGGTGGGGCCCAAGGAAGACCCCGGTCTGAGGGTGGGGCTCAACTCCGAGGCCCCCAGGAGGGGAGCCCGGCCTGCCAGGCCAGTGTGAGCACTCAGCCCATCCCTGAGGCCCAGCTGCTCCTTTCCAAAGTGGGTGTGTGTGGAGCAGCTGAGGCAGAGACCCTCCGCTAGGGGGGTGTCAGCTGTGCCCGCCCAGTAAATGGCACCTCCACTCCAGGCGGAAGGGAATGGATTTCCCACAAATGCTTCCCGCAGCTTCATTCACAGCTCCCCAGACCAGAAAGAGCAGCCCTTGGGCGGGGGGTGGGGGTGGGGCCGCAGCAGCAACTGGGGGGGCGGGGGCCACACGAGTGTGCAGGGCAGCCCAGAAACCCTGCTGGGGCGGAGATGCTCGTACCTCTGTTGGGGTGTGGGTTTTCCTGGGGTATGCACAGAGGTATCCGTGTCCCCAAGCTCACTGAATCGATGTGCATGACAATTTAAACACTCAGGAGAGGGGCGCGTGGGGGCTCCGTTGGTGAAGCGCCTGCCTTCGGCTCAGGTCGTGACCACGGGGTCCTGGGATCGAGCCCCACATGGGGCTCCCTGCTCGGCCTCTGCATCTGCCCTTCCCTCGGCTTGTGCTCGCTCTCTGAAAAATAAGTAAAATCTTTTAAAACAATAAAAAAACGCAAAAGCTCGGGAGAGTGCCAGGACAGCTGCCCCCTGGCCATGGCTGGTCGGGGAGAAGCCACTGGTCACCAGGGCAGCCTGTCCTGCCCGCAGGCCCTGGCTTCCTCCTCTGTGGAGGAGGGGCTGGGTGGCGCCCTCGCCACTCTCCACGGCTGAGGCTGGAGGCTGGGGGCAGGACGTGCTCCGGAACCGGGTGCAGTACCAAGCCCACATCTCTGGGCTGGGTACCGCAGAGCTGGGCCCAGCATGGATGGGGCTGGGGGTGCAGGGGGCCTCTTCCCAGAGTCCACCCAGCCCTGTAGCAACGGTCAACTTCGTGTCATCTTGACCAGGCTGAGGGACGCCCGGATGGCCAGTAGAGTGGCATTCCTGGGTGTGTTTGGTGAGGGTGTTCCAGAGAGAGGGGCATTGGGATCCGTAAGCTGAGAGGCCCACCCCTTGAAGCAGGTGGGCCTCGTCCAGCCCCCTGGGGTTTGAATAGCACCAAAGGCAAAGGAAGGGTGAATTCGTTCTCCCGCGCTCTGGGTTCCTGGCTGTTGGAAGGACACCAGGCCTTCCTGGGGTCCAGCCTGCGGACAGCAGATCCTGGGACTTCTGTCTCCAGAGCCGTGCGAGCCAATCCCCGTGATAATCCTGTCTGCACGTTTCCGTGTCCTCTGGGGAGCCCAGACTAATACAGCTAGAGGGAGCCACTGTAGGTGTGGGGCCTGGAGGCTGGCCACTGTCCAGGTGCCATGGAGGAGCCACATCCTGGGGCCCCCTTGTCCACACAGCCTGGCCGGCAGAACCGACCCCCTGCTAGTTCCTGGCCTCCTCCGTGCGTTTATCCGGTGTATCTAAATCCCTCTGGCTGCAGACTTGGCCCCTTCCCACTAGCCGGTGGGATTAGCTGTTCAATCCAGCAGACACGCCCATTGCTGGCTGGGGTGGGGGCCAGCCGGGGCCAGATCGGCCCAGAGACCCCGTTCTGACCACCATGGGGAAGTGGGTCAGGCAGCAGGGCTGAGACAGGGGCAGGCCAACTAAGGGCATGGTGTCAAGTGTGGAAGGGGCCACCGTCGTTCTAGAGTGGGGAGGCTGTGTGTGCATCAGGGACCCCCTAACACGCTGGTGAAATGGGCCCTGTCTCAGAATGAGGTTGGATTAGTGCCTCAGATAAATGACGCACAATTTGAAGAGGAACAGATCCCGTTACCGAAAGCTGAAAACCACCCTGGGCACGTGAGCTCAGGGGTGACAGGTTTCTAGTCGAACTCCCGGACCGAGCACCTACAGGGCGTCCCGCTGACTGCATTCCAGCTGCACCCCCGTGACGGGAGGAGTCACGGACGGACGGACAGGAAGCGCCTCGCAGAGGGAGCACGGGAGGCGGCACCACTGTGCCTGTCAGCTCCAGGGTGGTGGGGCGGTGGCAGGTGGACGCCCACCTGAGCGCTCTTGTGTGGGGAGCAGAAACAGCCCACCAGCCCCTGCAGCAGCTGCAACGGGACGTGAAAGGGAGGTTACTGTTGCCCGCAAAACCATAGGTCCCACACATACTGCTGTCTGGGCATGAGGCCTACTACATCCAGCATGCAGGCAATGCCACACGTCAGGCAAAGATGTGCACCCCCATGCAGTGCCTCCTGAGCGGGGCGCCCTGTTGGCGCCTCGCCTGCTGCCTCCCCAGGGGTGAGGCCAGGATGAGAACCAGATCCCGTGGAGCTGGCCTGCCAGGGAGGACCACCGTGCCCAGGGTCGGGGGGGAGTCGAGCTAGGTGTGCAGGGGCCACCCACCCCAGGACTGAGGGAGCAAAGCCCCAGGTCAGGAACGCGTCAGCCTGTCTCAGCAACGAGAAGAGCCCGTGAGCCGGGCTGGGGTGCAGGGAAAGGAGAGGCTGGGATGAGATGGGGAAACTGAGGCAGGAGCAGGCATGAGGAGAACGGGGATGTCCAAAGAGCCTGGAGGCAAC